>NC_057848.1:136587729-136890760 GCF_910594005.1 Cervus elaphus | reverse complement strand
ATTCATGAGGGACAGTGAAATGTTCTATTCATCATATTGTCCCCTGCAGGACCTGGTGCAATGCCTTCATAACAGACATGCTCAAAGTAGGAGTTGAATGAATAAATAGCAGCTTGCTAAGAGCATGGAATTTAAATCAGATGGACCTGGATTTACATCCTAGCTTAACCACTTAACTAATTTGTGATCTCCAAATTAGTTAGCCTTTCTCTTTTAAAAATCTTAAAATCTTTACACTTACATTTAAATCTCTTTATATAAATGTATACAATATATGAAACCTACAGACACTTCAAGAAAAGTAAAACAAACACTCACGTGCCCATTATGCAGTTTTGGCAAGTCTTACTTTAGAATTTTTTGTTTTTAAGTAAAATATTACAGGGACTTCCCTGGTGGTCTGGTGGTTAAGACTCCAGGGTTCCACTGGAGTTCCACCAGGTTCAATCCCTGGTCAGGGAACGAAGATCCTGCAATCCCATGCAGCGTGGCCAAAAAATATTACAGGTAGCTTTAAAGTCCGCTGTGTAACTATCTTTGATCCCATTTCCTCCAACCCCTCAAAGACATTTTATCTTGGTGTTTGTATTTATGATTTCCAAGCATGTGTTCATACTTTAACTGTCCATGTCAATATCCATAAGAAATCAAGTATATTAATGGTTTTTCAGCTATATAAACAGGAACATTCTCAATACCCATGCTATATTGTTCTAGGTGCACTGTATTTCCCCTCTCTTATTCCAACAAGTATAAGCTTCATTAAGGCAGAGGTTTTTGTCTCCTTTGTTCATTGTTATATCTCCAGGGCCAAGGACAGTGTCTGGACATAGATGGTTCTCAATTTGTTGAATGAAAGAACAAATGCAACAAAGATTCAGATTTGCGATATATGAAAATATGAGTCTTCATATGTTCATATGATGTCTTGGCTTAAGATATTAGGATATTTTTTGGTGATCAGGACTTCTTTTTGGTGATTGTACCTTCATGTTATCAAATTGCTCTGTATAATGCAAAAAAAAGTAGTTTTTTCATTCCAACAAAGCATTTAAAATTGAGATGTGGACTGTTTCTTTTATAGTAGCTCTAACAATTGTTTCACAGAAGTGGATTTTCTCCTGGATGTAATTTCTTCCATCCTTTGCCTTTCAGGAACACTATGGCTCTCTGAAAGGCCTTACCCTCAGCTGGATTGGGGATGGGAATAACATCCTGCACTCCATCATGATGAGTGCGGCGAAATTCGGGATGCACCTTCAGGTGGCTACCCCAAAGGTAGGGAAACTTTCTGCCTTGAAACTAACCCCCCTTTGAAATCATTCCCAGATACAATTACCTAGTGAAAAACAAACCTCTCTTCCATTCAAGGAGAGCACAGTTGAGGCCACAAAATTTAGGTTATGTTGCTGTCCCTACTATAATAGCTATCTGGCCTCTTGAGTGTCCAATTTCCCATCTCTACAAAAAGAGATAATCTTGGCTGATGCCTTTCATCTTGTGAGTTTCTGTGTTAAAAGCATGTCTGAATTATCCCTTTGAATGCCCTGAAACCAGCCATTATGATGACTGGCTTTCTTGTGTATTGCTACCACAAAGGCTGAAGAAAATAATGAAATCCAGACAGCCTAGAAATCTCAAGGCATGGGGAAGATGCTGTCATTGTTCGAATATTACAGTTTGGTGAAAAAAAATTCAATCTAATGTGAAGGACACAGTGATGGCGTCTGCATCAGCTTAGTGTTTCAAAACTCAAATCCAAGGGTCCTTCAGTCTTTTAAATCTGAATCCTGGCTGTGAAGCTGACCCACCCTACTTCCTATCCTGCTGTAAATCTCTCACAGGATGTATGGGAATGGGAACGTGCCTTCTTTTATAGGTCCAAAGTAACCCTTTTGATATACAAGAAACTAGTAATAATTGTTGTCTGTGAGAAGTGAAGCTGGGAGGTTCAAGGTTAGAGGTAGGAGGGAGACTTTATTTCTGCAATATATCCTTTTATATGGTTTAAATTTCTTAACATGTAAATGTTCTATGTACATAATTACATAAGTCCATAAATAAATACACTAAAATAAAAAAGTGCAGATCCTCCTAAGAGATGCCCTATGTTACAATACTCCCAGCTTCGAGTATAGGATTAATAGATGCAAACTAGTATATATAGGATGGCTACACAATAAGGTCCTATTGTCCAGCACAGGGAAATATATTTGCTACCCTGTGATAAACCAGAATGGAAAAGAATATGTACATTATATGTTTACATATGTGTATGTATGTTCTTTTTATATATAATGGAGTCTCCTTGCTGTGTAGCAGAAATTAACACATTGTAAATCAACTAAACTTCAAAAAAATTAAAAAAAAGATACTCCTAGCCTCATACAGAATGTGTAGGCCTTTTAGAAGATAAAAACTAATCCTACAAGTGACTCATACACAAACCAGTTCTGAGCGATCCCCACAGAACCTTTTACATAACCCATCTCTACTAAATTTTTTTGTTACATTTCTTATTAGTTATGATTTCTGATCAGGAATCTTTTGGAAGGAAAATGCCCCTAAATAGAAGCCATTGCAGAAACAAAGGACAGAACTGACCTTTCCATTAAAGGACGATGATTTATAATATTGTGCACCAATGTGTTTCTGGCTGAGCATGTGTTTGCTGTTATCTCAGTGGTCACTGCCATAGTTCCCTCTGATAACCTAAGACATTCAGAGGTGAGTGTGTGAGGCCTGAAACTCACTCTCTGCTTCTGCTTCTTGAGTTTGAGATTGACTAAGGGATTTCTAGGGACATGGGACTATCAGTGCTAAAACCAGGAAGGCCGCAGGCAAACTAGAGTGATCTGGTCACCCAAATGCCATGTCAGGCACAGTGCTTCAGGCTGATCCAACAGGCGAGCTCTGGAGTGAAGGTTATGCCCCACTGTTGTCCCAACCTGAGACAGGGAGGATGGGCTTTTATCCTTGGAACCAGTCATTGGTCAAGGGCAGTGTGGAGAGGTGGGTGGTGAATCCTCTGGAACTTTTTTTCTTTGTTTTTTACTAGTTTCAGATTTTATCTTTGGATTCTTTTTTTTATATATAATTGGAAGATAATTGCTTTACAATATGGGCTGGCTTCTGCCATACAACAATGTGAATCAGCCACAAGTACACATATGTTCCCCTCCCTCCTGAACCTCACCCCCACCCCATCCCACCCCTCTAGGTTGTCACAGAGCACCAGGATGAGCTCTCTGTGCCCAATATAGCAGCTTCCCACTTTGGCAGGAAGAGCAGCTGGGAAGTCAGAGGGCCATCTCCTAAAGAAGAGCTGAGTGTTAGGTATTAAAAGCACACTGATGGGGACTTCCCTGGTGGTCCAGTGGTTAAGAATCTGCCTGCCAATACAGGGGACACAGGTTCGATCCCTGGTCAGGGAAGATCCACATGCCATTGAGCAACTAAGCCCACGAACGGCAACTCCTGAAGCCCATGCTCTAGAAGCCTGCACACCACAACTAGGGAGTAGCCCCCACTCATGGCAACTAGAGAAAGCCCTGGTGTAGCAATGAAGACCCAGTACAGCCAAAACTAAAAATAAATAAATAAGTATATTTAAAAGCACACTGAAAAGGGGAGAGGGGGCAAAAGATGCAGATCGGGGTCCTCTGAGGGCCTCTGGGTAGAGCACCAGCATTGTCCGCCGCATCTTGCCAAAACCAAATGCAACAAACAAGGCAAAAGAAAATACTTTCCCCTTGTGTTCTTGCTGAACCAGTTCGAGTCAATATACCCTGCTGCCTTAATCTCCCAGGACTGCCATAACAAATTCCCACAAACTGAGCGGCTTAAAACAACAGAAATGTATTCTCTCACAGCTCTGGAGGCTAGAAGTCCAAAATCCAAGTGCTGGCAGGACCACACCCCACCACCACCACACATACACACAACTCACAATACCTCTAGGGGAGGATCCGTCCTTGTCTCTTTCCCACTTCCGGTAACTTCAGGCATTCCTTTCCTTGTGGCTGCATCACTCCAGCCTCTGCCTCCATCATTCTTAATTTAGGCCCATTTTCTCTGTCCACATGTTCCTCTTCTTATGAGGATAGCAGTTATATTAAACTTAGACCAACCCTAATCCAGTATCAGTTCTGTTATTTGCTCAGTCGTGTCTGACTCTTTGCAACCAACCCCATGGACTGCAGCACACCAGGCCTCCCTGTCTATCACCAACACCCAGAGCTTACACAAATTCATGTCCATTGAGTCAGTGATGCCATCCAGTCATTTCATCCTCAGCTGTCCCCTTCTCCTTCCGCCTTCAATCTTTCCCAGCATCAGGGTCTTTTCCAATAATTCAGATCTTTGCATCAGGTGGCCAAAGTATTGGAGTTTCAGCTTCAGCATCAGTCCTTCCAATGAATATTCAGGACTGATTTCCTTTAGGATGGACTGGTTGGATTTCCTTGCAGTCGAAGGGACTCTCAAGAGGTCTTCTCTAACACCACAGTTAAAAAGCATTAATTCTTTGGTGCTCAGCTTTCATTTTGGTCCAACTCTCACATCCATGCATGACTACTGGAAAAAACCATAGCTTTGACTAGATGGACCTTTGTTGGCAAAGTAAAGTCTCTACTTTTTAATATGCTGTCTAGGTTGGTCATAGCTTTTCTTCCAAGGAATAAGCGTCTTTTAATTTCATGGCTGCAGTCACCATCTGCAGTGATTTTGGAGCCCAGTATGACCTCCTTTTAACTACGTACATTTGCAAAGACCCTACTTCTAAAAAAAGGTCACATTCTAGGACTTTCCTGGTGGTCCAGTGGTTAAGAATCCACCTAGCAGTGCAGGGTACATGGGTTTGATCCCTGGTCAGGGAACTAAGATCCCACATGCCTCGGAGCAAATAAGCCTCTACTAGTGAGCCCACATGCTCTGGAGCCTGCACACCGCAACTATAGAGACTGTGGCCTGCAATAAAAGATCTCACATACTGAAACTGAAAGGTTGTTGCTGAACGATAAGACGCGGGATTCTTGGCCTCCGGAGGAGACGAATTCAATCCGGGGCCAGAGACGAGGCTGGATCGCTCAGAGCTTTTGTGTAATAAAGTTTTATTAAAGTATAAAGGAGATAGAGAAAGCTTCTGACATAGGCATCAGAAGGGGGCAAAAGAGTACCCCCTTTGCTAGTGATAGCAATGGAGTTATATACTCTCCAATGAATCAAAAGAATGTCTGGAGGTTGTAAAGACCTCACCAGACCTACTCCCATAATTTACATTTTAAGATAACAGAGTTGGCCAGAAGGTTTAATCCAAAGATCGTCCTCAGGCAGGATACATCCTTGTAAAGACCAGACCTACTCCCATAATTTATATTTTAAGATAACAGAATTAGCCAGAGGGTTTAATCCAAAGACTGTCCTCAAGCAGGATACATTATTGTTATATAATCCTAAGGAATGTAGAGGAAAAAAAGTAAAAAAGTTTGTCCTTTCTTCCTCCTTGAATATCCCAGACCTCTCTCTCCTTGGGGACCCGTAGACTTCTTATCAACCTGCCTAGGAAATGACTCTCTCAAAATTAAGATCCTGAGCATGCAACTAAGACCCGACACAGACAAATAAATAAAAATATTTGTAAAAGGTCACATTCTGAGGTTCTGGTGTGGAATAAATGTTTGGAAGACATTCTTCTACCTAATACACTTGCCATGGAAGAAACGCCAGGTAGGCAGCATAGGGTGCCACCCTGTTATATATAGTAAACTTTGGGGACTCAGAGAGCTAACTCTTATAAGAGAGAATTCTCTCTCGTTCAGCAAAAACTGAGATAAAAGGTCAGATCTGACATGTGAATAAGGTAGTTCTTCATTTTATGGGAAAACTTAGCACACTCTTGTTGCAAATCTAGTCTGAGGAAGGGCTCTATATTAATACAAACAATTTTACAGATAAAATATATATTCACAATGATTGCTCCCTGCTATAAGGTGTTTTTGGAAAGGTTTTAATTCTGTTGGAGAAATACATGATTTAAACATTTTATTGCATGTCCAAGATGTTTTATTAACATCAAAGGGAAAAAATTCCAATGTTACAGAGTAATTTCAGTATTGTTCTTATGCAAAAACTCATTTAAATGATAACAAGTACTAAAACCTGGTTAAATCTGGGTGGGAGTAAGAGTTTTTAAAAGTCTTCTGGAAAGTCTGAAGTGTAGAAGGTGCTCCATCAATTTATAAGCAGACTCATTTCCTTTAAAGATAAAGCTAGCAGGTTCCCCATCCTTTAACCAAGAATAATTTACATGTTTGAGAATACATAATTTTGTCCTGGATTGTAAAGTTGTTCCATAAACTATTGGTGGTAATGATTTTAACATTGTTCTAAGTGAGTATTTAGACTGAACTGGGTCTGTTAATCATCTTCATCTGGTTTTAAGATTTATGTCAAAGCCAATGAGTGATTTAGTACTGAAAGCTTAGCTGTGAGTAAAGAATTCCTCTTTGTATTCTCAGTCATGGCCCAATGCATGCAAGGTTGGGTGATTTTGTAATTTCCAAACCACTCTGTTGATTCTCTAAGTACTTATTCATTCCTTTCCTAAGAATGATTATACTTGGAAGTATAAAACCTGCTTTCCAGAGGGAAGGCTGAATTTTCAGGGCAGGAGGTACCTGGGGTAAGAGCCAAGCCTCTTCATTTATGTTTACCAGTATGAATGGTCACAACATGAGTTACTAAATTAGCAAGCCTTTATTAATTACCTTCCCCAAATATCGATAAACAAAGCTCCAGAATTTATGGCTATTGAGGGTGATAAAGCTGTGAAAAGATCTGCAGGAATCATCACCATCTGATAGCTTCTATCCTCAAGAATTTTTTTATTGAGAGAAGGAACCATGATAGATAAACACGTGTAAATAAACACAATTTCCAATGAATAAACCTGACCATCCCTGTTGTGGGCTGAGTTTCCTGAGAAGCAGACTCTTGAGACAGAGTTCAGACTGCAGGTTGTTGATGACAGCGTGCCCTTGAGAAGGGAGAGGAAGAAAACAGAAGTCAAACTGCAATGCAGGCCCGAGAGCAGCCTCAGCTGACCTGATAGAGAATTCTAGATCTGAGATGGCCATTTAGGGTTGTCACAGGTTGGGAGGAGGGAGTCAGGTTTTCATGTCCCCCTGTCAATCAGTCCCTGAATGCAGGTGGCCTTGGAAGGGTGTGCGACCTTGGGTGCATTATCTCTGCAGCTGCGCCAGTGCCCAACTAGGGCTGACGGCTGAAAGCCATCTTCCAGCACATGAGCAGCAGCTGGCGCACAAGTCCATTACTCATGAAGGCGATCTGGGTGGCATACCACACCCATCACTGTGGCCTACTGAGAGTTTATAAAAATGAGACATAAATCAATTCTAAGAATTCAGGAAAATGAGAAGGATGGGGAAGCTGAGAGTAATGGTGGTGTTTTGACTGACGAGCCTTCCACTTGGAGGGTCTGGAGGTGGGGCTGGCCCAGGGTTTTGACAAAGGAGGAGCTGACATGTTCCAATAAAGACGCCCAGGAGGGGACAGAGCGGGAAGTGTTCAAGGGTGAAAGGCTGTGACAGCAGCAAAGGGCAAGACGTGTACAAGTATGACAATGAGATTGGCTTTCCTGCAGCAAGATGTTGAGAAAAATTAAAAGAGACAGAAGCAAGAGATGTCGGCAGGGAGCCTTGATACCCTTAATCAGCTTCGACTTATAGAACAAGTGGTAAACATTGAAGGCTTTGGAGATAATTCTTGCTGCTGTGTACAGCGCAGATTGGAGGTTGAGGATGGAGGCAGACAGGCTACCTATGGGGTCTAGAAGAGTTGAGGGGACTTCAGCTGTTCCCACAGCATCCCCTCACCTAAATTTGAGACCAGAGCGAGCAAGCAAGGAACGTAGGGTGCAAAATTCATGTTTGCACGACTGTCAGTGAGTGAGTGCCTCACTCAAGTCCTGACCCTGCCCTCACCAAATGAACCCAAACACATAGATTTCAGCAAAAACAGTATATTTGCTATGCAAAGGCCATTTCAAAGCTAGCTCCCTGCCTGCAGAACACTGGCTGGTGAGACTAAGATGTGTGCGTGGGCTCTTAGTATTTAGCTGAGATGCTGAGGGAAGATTTCTCTGAGGAGGAAACATTTGAGCTGAGAGCACTGAGACTTGAAAGCATTAACCCACATGGAGTGGGTGGGAAAAAGCATTTCAGACCAAAGGAAAACAAAAGCATTAAAAAAAAAAAAAAGAAAAAAACAGCTTGTAGAAAGACTCTGAGACAAAAATGCAGTAAGTTGTAGACTTATGTATACAATCCTCTTAAACTATTAGAGGAACAAGAAAAGGTGCTACCAAGAGCTGGAAAGCACCACACCCCATTTATCTTTAGGACTAAAGAGGTCAAAAATAATCAAAGCAAAATGGGGCAACTGATTACCTTTTTAAATTCCCAAAAGCACTCTTAAGCTTTGAAATTCTAGATGTCAAGATCATATTCTACTGAACATGGGGAGTAGGCATGTTCAGTAGGTTGGGCTACGACTTAAAGCAGAAACAGGAAAGAGAGCAGGAGAATTGTTGAAAGTGATGCATATATAAGAAGGCATATATAATTAAAAAAAAAAAAACAACACCAAATAACAGTTAATTCTTTCCCCTGCAGGGTTATGAGCCGGATCCCAGTATAACCAAGTTGGCGGAGCAGTATGCCAAGGAGGTACGCTCCTTATATGTAAAGGTGTCATTGTCTTTCCCTGTCTCGTGAGGTTCTTTAACCAGCTTGCTTGTGTATGCCAGAACGGTACCAAGCTGTCGCTGACAAATGATCCATTGGAAGCAGCTTGTGGAGGCAATGTATTAATTACAGACACTTGGATAAGCATGGGACAAGAAGAGGAGAAGAAAAAGCGGCTCCAGGCTTTCCAAGGTTACCAGGTTACAATGAAGGTACAAATTGATGTCTCTCTAAAGGTTCATTAATCCCATTCATAAAGGCCAGAATCAGCTAATCACTCAATCACTTTTGGGAGAGCAGACCGTCCTTTCCTTCCCTATCAAGGACACGCTGACTGTATCCCCCAGTGATTTCTCTCCTCCTGAAGATGAGCTCTGCCCTTTGGAAAGACACTTTTGTCCAGGATGAAGGAATTGAAACCCAGGCAGAAGAGAGAAGCAAGCCTTTCCCTCTCGCAACAGCAGAGGCATCAGAATGCTTGACGATCTGTTTAGATATACTAGGCGACTTCTGTTGCAAGCAGTTTCTTTTGATTTCTGCTCTAAGAAAAGCCCCATAGTCCTGTACTTCAGGCTAGCCCTTGCCTCTACTTTCCAAGGACTCTTTAAGTCCAGTTTAGTTTTGCTAACTGCCTCCAGGGCACTCCCAGGGGAATTCCATCTATTCTGATGCCTTTCATTAAGCTCTGAAGCATGGCTTGTCAACCTTGAGCGTGACTGAGAATTGACTGGAGTTGTTAATACACAGCTGGCAGGACCCCACTTCTCCAGGGATTCTAAATCAGTAGGTCAGGAGTGGCACCCAAGAATTTGCATTTCTGCCAAGTTCCCAGGTGGTGCAATGCTGCTGCCCCAGGGTCAAGCATTGAGAACCACTGTTCTGCAGGAATATCCTAAAAGTCAGGTGTACATTGGGATTCTGTCTGCACAGCAACTCCTTTGTTTGGTGGAGAAAGGGATTAAGCAATTGCAATAGATGTTTTATTGATAAAATATTTAAAATATAAATACAAGTCCCTTATTTATACATGACAATATAATAAAGGTAGAAAAAGAAAATGAAAATGTATTTGTATTTGCCCTAGCCCCTTAACGTGACTATTCCCAGAGGTAGCCACTGTTTAACAATTTGATGTGTCTCTTTGCAGACCTTTTCTGTGTATTTACATATTCCTATACACACTCACACACACACCCCTACACCTCTAATGCTTTATCATAAATGGTAGATTAGACATATTATTCTGACTTATTTTTTCCACTTAACAAATCTTAGATTTTTTTGTCCATTCATTTAGACATTTTTCCTTCTTTTTAATGACTGCATAGAATTCCAAAGTATGAGTGGGCCTTATTTTATCTGTTTCCTGTCAAAAAATTAGGCTATTTCCAATTATCCCAATTACAAACAATGCTGCAATGAAGATCCTTAATATATATATTCCTTTGTGCAGGTATTATAGAGAATAGAATTCTTTTAGGGAGAAGAATTTCTGGGTGAAGTAGTATATACTTTTTAAAATATGAGAAATGCTGCTAAACTGCCCATCCAAAAAGAATTGACAATTTATAACTTCCACCACTCTCTCCATTTCTTATTTGCTATTTACATTTGTAATTTTTAAAAATCTGTATCTCATGCTTTTTAAAATTTGTGTTTCTCTGATTACTGATGAAGTTAAACATCTTTGTTTACTGGCCATTTCTATATGTTTTTCTATAAACTGCTATCATATTCTTTCATATTATAACATATCATATTCTTTGCCCATTTTCTATTGTGTTTTTTTTTAACAAAACAAAAAAGGTTTAGCACAAAGGCAGTAATTTTGAGGGAAGAATTTATGGGGGAATGTAGTTTTGAATCTGTAAGTGAACAATGAAAATGGATGGGAAAATGTAATTTTTAGGAATTAACTGTTAGAGAAAATTAAAATTGTTAGAACATTTACATGAAGAACGAATCACCTAGTGCACAGTGCCCATAATCCTGTTTAATAAACTCCTATCTCAGAGCTCTTTTCCAACATTGTTTTAACCAGTAATTAAATTTGCTTCAAGTGCTAAAAACCATAATTTGGAGGCAGGTTAAAAAGTATAATACAATCATGTAAAGGCAACCTTTAATATACTGGGTTGGCCAAATTTTTAATTTCGGTTTTTCTGTACCATCTTATAGAAAAACCCATATGAACTTTTTGGTGAACCCAATACATTGGGATGTAATTGGTGATTTTGCTCTCATCCGCATCTTACCCTAGTAGAATTCTTTACTGAAAGGTCCACTATCTCACTGGACAGAGTACTAGAAAACTGAATTAGTGGTTTTGTTTGGAGTGGTGATCTTCCAAATTAAAAAAATGACTAGAAAGTTTCAAAAGCTGAAAGTATCATATACATTTCTGCTGGGTGCCGTGAGCTGAAATCCTCAGTCTGCCCCTTTATCTCTCCCTTTGCATGGACCTTTGAGGTTCCCTGGTGGCTCAGACTATAAAATGTCTGCCTGCAGTGCGGGAGACCTGGGTTCGATCCCTGGATCAGAAAGATCCCCTGGAGAAGGAAATGGCAACCCCCTCCAGTATCTTTGCCTGGGAAATCCCGTGGACGGAGGAGCCTGGCAGGCTACAGTCCTTGGAGTCACAAAGAGTCGGACACAACTGAGTGACTTCACTTGACTCCAGGTCAGAGACGCTGACTCTGAAGAAGACAAATGTGATAGCTACATATAAGAGTCAAAACACAGTCTTATCTCCATCTCTTCTGTAGACTGCTAAAGTTGTTGCCCCTGACTGGACATTTTTACACTGCTTGCCCAGAAAGCCAGAAGAAGTGGATGATGAAGTGTTTTATTCTCCACGATCTCTTGTATTCCCAGAGGCTGAAAACAGAAAGTGGACAATCATGGTAAGCAAGAAATGGGGATTGGAGGATGGGGAGTTCTCTGTGTGGCCCCAACTTGGTCATTCACGCCTTTTGGTAAACAATAAGCAGCTGGTATTACCCACATACATTACTTGCTCATATGGTATCTGTTTTTTTTTTTCCAGAAAGTTCACAATAGATCATTAGTGCTTAAAGCATGTATAGTGTATTTTTAATGGAGTAAGACTGAACCCCCACGTAAATATATCTATTTTAGTAAAAATTCTTACCGTTGTTGATCAGCCTGAACACCAGCCACCATTGCCTGTCAACCATGATAGGTTGTATAATTCTTATACAATAATTTTATAATCCCCTTGTTAATGTTTACAGAAGTCCCTAATTCAGTGCCTGGCACAAAATGGGCATTCAAAGAAATCTTATTTCCTTCCTCCTCTCTTTCTTCCCTTCTATCATTGCCTAGGTAATTGTTTGGTTCTCTACTGGCTTTAGACAGTAGAGAAACGTTTGTTCTTAGGTATAGAACATTACCAAAATTGCAGCAAGACTAATCTTAAAAATTATTAGTCCCTTTAACAAAATGCCACTAGTTTCATCTTCACCACCACTATTCTTGGAAACATTAACCTCACATCTCTGCTTTACAATATCTCAAATACCACGTTTTTCTCTGGAAAATGGAACACTCCAGTGCCATAATTTAGTACCACCATTTTTTAGTTTTTGGTGATTTAACTGATCTCCATTACTATATCAGTTAGGGTCTTACTGGAAAACAAAAAAAGTCTACTTCAGGTAGAGAAATAAAAAGGAATTTGTTAAAAAACATTAGGCACTTCCCAGAACAATTCATTCTTGTATATCACATATTTAGAAACAGAGGTAGGAAAACTGCCCAACAGCACTGTGCTTCTTTGATAACCAAAGCACGGCTGACACAGCTTCCCATAGCCTGGTACCTAGTGCCCTGGAAACTAAGTGCCAGATAATCCATTGTAGCTTTCATGGAGGAGAAAATGGCAACTGGCTCCAGTATTCTTACCTGGGAAATCCCATAGACAGAGGAGCCTGGCAGGGGATTGCAAAGATTCAGACATGACTGAGCACGCACATATACAAAACATTTAGCATGTTATCTAATACACTGTAAATATTGTTATTGTAATTATCATCACCACTATCATCTTCATTGTTGATCTAATGCAGTGACCAGCAGAGATTTGAGCTCCAGGATGGCTTCCCTGCTGGCTCAGATGGTAAAGAATCCGCCTGCAATACGGGAGACCTGGGTTCAATCCCTGGGTTGGGAAGATCCCCTGGAGAAGGGAACGGTTACCCACTCTAGTATTCTTGCCTGGATAGTTCCATGGACAGAGGAGCCTGGTAGGCTATAGTTCACGGGGTTGCAAAGAGTTGGACACGACTGAGTGACTTTCACACACACACATGACTCCCTTTGCAATGAAAAGTGGTATATCAGGCCCAAGTTTGTCATATCTAATAAGAGAAATGACTTTTTTTTTTTTTTTTTTTACTGTACCTTTCAGCTTATAGCATCAGGACACTAACTTTGGCCAAAATGGCAATTATCATGTCATTTAGACCAGTGCCTCTAAAGCTTTTGATCCATTTGAATCCATTTGATCCATTTTAATCACCTAGGGACTTGTTAAGTGGAAATTTGGATTTGGTCTGAGATGTGGCCCAAGATTCAGCATTTTTAATAAGCAACCAGGTGATGAAGATGCCGCTCTCCTGCAGACCACATTTTGAATAGCAAAGATCCAGATGCCAAAAAATAAAATGTGAGCTCTCCAACCATATACCCCAGGAAGAAACATAGCAATAAATTTTCCTCAAGCTCTACTCTTTATCAGAAGATGACGGCAATGACAAAGATAGATCAACCCAAATCTGTTAAAATAGATTCTTTTGTAGAAATTCAGGGGCTGGAGGGGGAACTAAGTTTTCTAAAATATAATTATGAAGATGCTCTGTACTTCTGAATTTTTAAAGAGCTTATTATGCACTTGTGTGTATATATATTATACACACACACACACACACATATATATACACACATATTCACAGTAAAGTCTTATGCTCACCCATTTTCCACCATCTAAGTCCTACCATCCTCTCTCCATCTCCCATGTTCCTGAGGTATCCATTTCCCCTAATGGGTAAATATATTTAAAAAAAAAACCAAGATGCACGGCCATATTAAAATGAAAGTAAAGAATCTAAAATCGAAAGAATGCTTGACTGGGAGTGAGAAGACTTGAATTCTGTAACTGTCTTTGATACTAGTTAGCCATATTATTTTGGATAAGCGTGACCTCTCTGGTTCTCATTTTCTTTCCACATAAAATAAGCAGGTTGAGCTATCTAGATGGCAAATGACTTTTAATCTTAGGTCCTCAATCTCATCAGCAGGCTACATGGAGTCCTATGTTCAGAAGCTTCTAAGCCTGCCTGTGGTCTTGGAAGGAAAGAGTGATATAACTAGTGATACCCAACATGGATTCTGGAAGGGGGTTGGTGACACACATGCTGTCCTCTTTATGTCTCCAAACCGGATGATGTGGATGTCCCACTGTGTTAAGTTCATTTCAGCAACCATATACTGAGCATCTACTGTGTGCCAGGTTCTCTGCCAGGCACTGCAGATTAAAAAAAAAAGAATATTGTTAAGTCTCCACACAGTCTGTACAATTCATAGAAGCATGGCATTTTCAAGTGGGATGAGACCTTACAGATTATCTAGTCTAAATTCCTATTTTATAGGCAAAGAAATTATTCTTAGAATGGCATTTAGGCTCAGCACTGCTCTGCTAGATTCTTCTGGAATGTTCTAAAGATATAATACCTGTTTTCCTCTAGAATCTCCCTATCCAACACAGTAGCCACTAGTGGCTATTTAAATTTACACTTCAGCTAACTAACCGGAGAAGGAAATGGCACCCCACTCCAGTATTCTTGTCTGGAGAATTCCATGGACAGAGGATACTGGCAGGCTACAGTCCATGGGGTTGCAATGAGTCAAACACAACTGAGCAACCCAACAACAAAAATGAACTAAAAGATAATAAAATATAAGATTCAATTCCTCAGACATACTAACCACATTTTTTTTTCCCCAGTGGGTTTTGTCATACATTGATATGAATCAGCCATAGAATTACACGCATTCCCCATCCCGATCCCCTCTCCCACCTCCCTCTCCACCCAATTCCTCTGGGTATTCCCAGTGCACCAGGCCCGAGCACTTGTCTCATGCATCCCACCTGGGCTGGTGATCTGTTTCACCATAGATAATATACATGCTGTTCTTTCAAAACATCCCACCCTCACCTTCTCCCACAGAGTTCAAAAGTCTGTTCTGTACTTCTGTGTCTCTTTTTCTGTTTTGCATATAGGGTTATTGTTACCATCTTTCTAAATTCCATATATATGTGTACTAACCACATTTTAAGTGTTCAATAGTCACATAGGGTTGGTGGCTATACTATTTGTATTTGACAGCATAGACAGGGAATGTTTCCATCATGACAGAAAGTCCTACTGGGCAGCACTACTGTCTGGAGGGGGATTTCCACACACACAGTTTCATTTACAGTCAGGATAGAAGAAGGAAGGAGAGACACAATCAGCCTCAAGTTCTGAGGCGCCCATAATGACTAATGTAATAACTAAATAGGTGAAGGGCTTGTTCTAAAAGCATATAACGTTTTTAAAGCAAACGTGTACTCATTCAACACTCACACTAGCTTTTTAAGGCCTTCATACTGGGAGATTTCCAGCAGTGCTTTTCAGAACACTCTGGTAATCACATCATTCTCTCCATAGTGCACAGGCCTTTGGATCTCTTTGTAAAAAAAAGAAAAGAAAGAAAGAAAACAACACACACACACACACCCTCTCCTCACCACAAAGCTTGCTTTTATATTTTTCAATAATTACTAAGGCTACAGGACTCACGAAACGTGAGGTGGGTTTCTTCCTCTGCCTACGAATTTTACTGTGGAGCTAAAGAAACCTAAAAGGACCCTGCAAAAAATCTGCCACTTCAAAGTACTACTATCAGGATGACCTTTAGATATACAACACCATTACAAATGTAGTTCACAGTATTTTACCATGTCTTCTCTCCAAGTGAGGGATGCCAGATAAAATACAGGATACCCAGCTACTTTGGAGTTTCAAATGTGGTGTGGTGTTTAGACAATTTATTAAGACAATAAATAATTGTTTAGGATAGACATGTCCTAAGGGCTTTCTTCATAGCTCAGTCAGTAACGAATCTACCTGCAGTGCAGGAGACCTAGGTTCAATACCTGGGTTGGGAAGATCCCCTGGAGAAGGAAATGGCAACCCAGTCCAGTATTCTTGCCTGGAAAACCCCATGAACAGAGGAGCCTGGAAGGCTACAGTCCATGGGGTTGCAAGAGTCGGACATGACTTAGGGACCAAACACCACCACCAATAGACATGTCCTATGTAATATTTGGAACATACTTGCAGTTTAAGAAAAATTGTTGTTGACCTGAAATGCCTACTTATGTATGTATGTATATATGTATGTCTGTATCTAACTAAATCTGGCAGCAGCTCTACTCATAATTAACTTTCTAAGATTTAATATTTGAAAATAAATTTGACATATGCTATGACCATTAAAAATAATACCAAACCTAAGAGGTGACCCCGGGAACCCATAAAAAAGCTTAAAATATTTTACTGGAAGATGTTCTTATCCTAGTGTTTGACCTTTCTGTCTTCTTCTTGTCATTCAGATCTCAACTTTAAATGTCAGTCTTTAACAAGATTTTCCCTGTCCACCCTAAGTGGTTCCCTGACCTCCTTTATCCTGTTTTGTTTTTTTTTTTTGAAATTTTTCTAGTGACATTTATCACTTCTTGATATTTTATTTTTTATTTCTTTCCTGTCCTCTCCCTATAATGATATGTGCTCAATACATTTTTGTAGCCTGAAGGCAGTACAGAATACTGTTTGGTTCTTGAACATGGGCTTTGGAAATCAAGTTAAAATTCTGGCTCTCTGTGTGGTCTTGGGAAAGTATCATAACTCATCTAAGTCCAGTTTATTCACATGAAAATGGTGGTCAAGCAATAGGACAGGCAGGTACAGATCCAGGCCTCACTGCCACCACTCAGGAAATACCTGTGCTTCAGCCTCCTCGTCTGTATTTCATTTCTCTTCCTACTTAACACAGTAGGAAAGGATATTACATAGTCTGGTCAAAAAGCAACAGCACTCAGACATAAAAAGAATGAATCTGAGTCATTTGCAGTGATGTGGATAAACCCAGAGCCTGTTATACAAAGTGAAGTAAGTTAGAGAAAAACAAACATCATATGTGAATGCGTCTATATGGAATCTAGAAACATGGTACTGATGAACCAATTTGCATGACAGGAATAGAGATGCAGATGTAGAGAACGGACTTGTGGACACAGGGAAAAGAGGGTGGATGAGCTGAGAAAGTAGCACTGACATATATACACACATATATACACCGTGTGTAAAATACATGGCTAGTGGGAAATTGCTATAAAGCACAGGGAGCTCAGCTTGGTGCTCTGTGATGACCTAGAAGGGTGGGATTGGCAAGGATGTGGGAGGGAGGCCCAAGAGGGAGGGGATATATGTATACTCAGAGCTGATTCACTTCATTGTACAGCAGAAACCAATACAGCATCATAAAGCAATTATATTTCAATAAAAATAAAATAAAAGGAAGAATGCAAAAAAAAAAAAAAAAAAAAGCAAGAGCAAGTACCTGAAAGGCAGTAAAACTACCTCCTAAGAGTGGAGTCAGAGAAACTTGGGTCCAAACCCAGTTCTGTGTTGTTTCCAGGCTTGAGTTTCTCATCTATAAGTGATAATAGCAGAGATTCCCTTAGAAGGTTGTGTTACACGAGCTAATTTACAAACACTTCTCTCTACCTTACTGCAGTACCTAGTTCAGTGATAATATCAGCAACAGTGATGCCAACAAATGTTGATGGTAAGACACTTAGTCTGGTACGTAGTAAGCACTCAGTCAGCATTTGTCATCATCACTGTTTCTGATATAATTACTATCGTCATTTTGGAAATTGGGAAGAGTAAAAGTGAATATTCCTGTTTGCCACTGATGGCCAGATGGGAAGCTATACTCTAGCTTATAAATATTCTTTCAGGAGAACCCAGATTCAGAAAGACATTATTCATTAACCTAAATAATCTACATCTGATTTATTCTAAACTTTTCTAGGTTAAAAGTATCCAAACCACAGTGTAAACACAAAGATGGGAGGAATTCTATTTCTCTACAACCAGCCAATAGTAGACTTCAGTTATGACTAGAAAAGCCAATCATGGCTACCACCTTGGTACCTCCCTTCGGCTCTCACCCCCACTGGTCCTGGAATGAGGCCTAAAAAAGCATGGTGGTTGTGTATATATTTGGGTCAGCATGATCCCTCATGAACTCCCTTAATAAAAATAAGTATTAGTTTGGAAGTGACCCCTTATCATTTCCTTAGGAAAACATGTCTGCCATAGGCCTTCAAAGCTGTAACCCGGATCCTCTTCCATAGGTCCCTAAGCAGGATCTTGCTAATGTTTACCCATTTCTTTCTTTCTCTTTCTCTGTCATTCCAGGCTGTCATGGTGTCCCTGCTGACAGATTATTCACCTCAGCTCCAGAAGCCAAAGTTTTGATGCGCTGATGCTTCTCAAGAGAGAAACCATGTTCTTCAGGAACAGAATAAGTCAGTTTATGAGGGAAGAAGAGAACAAATCACAGAAATAAACAAATTCTAACACATGCTATAGGTGAATGGTATGATATTGCTTTGCCACCGTGAAACCTTCCTGATGCACTGGAACATGTGGCTTAACTTGGTTTAAACTTTCTAATTCACAATTTCTGAGCTACATTTGGGTATGATATTAATAATCATATACATTTGCTTCAACTAAACATAAAATACTGCATTCATAACACATAATGCCTATGCCATTAAAAGTAATCTATGCTTATTGCTCTAATAAATTATCACCCACGCTAATTTATAAGTAAACATTTACCAGGAAGTCAGCTGCTGGCAGACCTGTGGGCTGTGCTCATATCCCCTAGGACCAACAAGGAAGCCAAATGATCCATCTTGCTGATGTAACACAATTTGCAGGCAAATGGGGTAGACAGACATTCACTTACGGAGGCAAAATGATGAAATTCTTAGAAAAACAGCTATAATTGTGTCCAAACTCTGGAGTTTTTTCTAGTCATTTGTGGAAGGAGGGTCCTTCGAGAGCACATATCTCTCTTCTGTAATGAATACTTAATACTACAAGCCTAAGGAAGCCTGTGTGAACAAGTGGTAAAACCACAGATACCTAAGTAGGAATATAATGTCCATTAGTGACATTTTCATAGGTTCAAATTCTCCAGCAGGAGCAATTTAATTTTTTTTCATGTTTGTGCTTGTCATGCAGCTCATCATACCATGCACTGGATATTTCCATAAATCTACTGCTTGCCACATTTTAGTCTATATTTTCCTCTAATTTTTCTTCAAGCTAAGAACAATTTGCACCACTGGATTATTATGTAATTAGAGCTAGATGTCTCTTGTGGGTGAACAAAACATGTAGTATTGAATTATTATGATATAATTTTAAATCTTTAGTTCAAATGTTAAATAAATGAAACTTTTCGAAAGTAATGTATTTTACAGAGGACAAGAAAAGTAATTAACTTGACATTCCATTTCTACTACTGGAAGAATGTTTCCAGCCTAGTTGACTGATATTCTTCAGCAGATAGCTATGACTTAAACAAGTGAGTACGAGATGAATTACAAATTAGATCTGCGATGAAGATGTAATAAAACATATTTAGTAGGGAGATGGGGGAAAGCACATAATATTACAGGGGGAAAATTCAATTTTTCTTGTAAATAACAAAGGTGACTTTCACGTTGATGGCGATTTATTGGGAGCACTTAAGAAAGAAAGAGTGGAGTTTTGTAAACTGTCTTCTTTCAGCAGACAGTATAAGGACAATTTAACCAAGAGGTGCTGTGTGGGTTGTGGGGGCTTACCCTTAAACTGCCTCCATACAAAGGACATGATCCTGAGTAATCTTCCACTTTCTAAATGGTCCCCTATGGCAGGGGTCCCTCAACCTTGGAGATCTAATGCCTGGTGATCTGAGGTGGAGCTGATGTGATAATAATAGAAATAAAGTGCATAATAAACGTAATGCACTTGAAGCATCCTGCAACCACCCCCCACCCGCAGTCTGTGGAAAAACTGTCTTCCACGAAACCCATCCCTGGTGCCCAAAAGGTTGGGGACTGCTGCCCTACAACAATGAACTCTCATCTCTTTATTGGGTATTCTTGGAACCACAGAGAAGGTATAATCTTCTTCCCTCAAAGGGAAAGAACTTGTGTCATTCCCTTGTTAAAATGTAGTCACTACCTCAAAATGTCCCAAAGCTGTCTTTTTTTATGAATACACCATTTAACAGTGCTCTCAACCCAAACCAGTAAGCCTATAGGAATTTATTTGCTTTCTTAACTTTTCCTCTTAAAAAGACATTATTTATACTGTCAGGAATAAAGAAAACCAGGGAAGGAAGACTTAGTATTATTTTTTTTCCAAAACTATTTTATCTCCTGTTTCATTTTACCCTTTGCTCCATTCCCTTTCCTGTGTAACTACTGCAATGACAGAGATGAACAAAAACTCCAGCAATGACCTTTGGGTCACTGGTGCAGTAGATCCTATTGACTTAATTAATATAACTAGTCAAAGAGTGCCTTTCTTCCAGGCTTTCTCCACTGTAACACTGGAAGTAAAAATATCATATGATTATACAGTAATGGGGGCTTCCCAGGTGGTACTAGTGGTAAAGAACCCCCAGGCCAATGCAGGAGATTTAAGAGATGCTGGTTCAATCCCTGAGTTAGGAAGATCCCCTGGAGAAGCCATGGCAACCCACTCCTATATTCTTGCAGTGATAAGTTTCCAGGAACTTTGGAAAAATAATTCTACATCAGATATTTTGAATGAATATTGTACGATTTGACTATTATAATGTCCCCAAGCAGAAAGATCTGCCAAGATTAACACGGTAATGCCACATTTGACCTCCTACATAAATAAGTGACTCTAGAACTTCAGTTAAAATGGTGAGAGCCTCATGATCAATGCTAAAGATCTAAGGCAAACCTTGTCACATAATAAAAAGGTATAAAGAATACATACAGACAGGGTGTCCAGAACACAGTCTTTCTTTGGGCCTTTTTGTTTTGGACATTCTCATCAGTGAAGTTGAGCTGCAGCATGTCTTGAGACATGGCATCAGTCAGCAATTTTGTAGGCTTGATGACAAACATAAAAGGTCATATCAAAGAATGGAAAACCAGTCTGGTTACAATGATTGGACACCTAAACCAGGAGCACCATATACTGACATCCAAGATGTACTCTGTGCCAAGGTCTCAGGTAAAGGTGTGTCTAAAGAATCTGCCTGAAATGCAAGAGACTTGGGTTTGATCCCTGGGTTGGGAAGATCCCCTGGAAGAGTGAATGGCAACCCACTCCAGTATTCTTGCCTGGAAAATCCCACAAAGAGAGGAGCCTGGCGGGCTACAGTTCATGGGGTCGCAGAGTTAGACACGACTGAGCGACTAACACTTTTACTTTTTCAAAGGTGTGAGTAAGGGCTAAACCCTGGTCTACACTTCAGATACCAAGGCTTGTGCTTCCTTAGAGCCTTACAGCCAGGAGGAAGGAATGACTTTTTTAAAGTTGCCCACCTAGGGATGTTTCGAGAGAACAGCATCGAAACATGTATATTATCTAGGGTGAAACAGATCACCAGCCCAGGCTGGATGCATGAGACAAGTGCTCTGGCCTGGTGCACTGGGAAGACCCAGAGGAATCAGGTGGAGAGGGAGGTGGGAGGGGGGATCGGGATGGGGAATACATGTAAGTCCATGGCTGATTCATGTCAATGTATGACAAAAACCACTACAATATTGTAAAGTAATTAGCCTCCAACTAATAAAAATAAATGGAAAAAAAAAGTTGCCCACCTAGAGGGAACACTTTTCAGTGTTTTATAAGCCTGAATAGGTGCTTTAAGTCACAAAAAAGGCACACAAAAGTATCTGGTAGGGTTAACCCTCCTTTCAATCATTTACATCAGAATTTTTTTCAATATCACCTTGTACTTGTTAAAGTGAGACATATAGGGATACTTTGGTGATGCTTTTGGTGTTTTGCCTCAATTTCTGCCACAGTTTCAAGTTTCCAGAATGGAAATGATAGCATCTGTCCATTTTTGTGTGGCAAATACATGACACATCATGGAGGCAGGAATCTGCAATCAACTCTGAAGTTCTTTAATTAAAAAAAAAATTCATCCCTAATAATTGTCCAGAAAATTTAGTATCAATTATTGAGAAAAGAATGTTGGTCAGAGCAAATGGAAGTGCTTTCCTTTATATGAACTAAATCTTTTCACAGACTGAGGGATGCCTGACTTGTATCAATGACACTAGACTTGGTTTCTAACTGATGTTCTTCTGGAGCTCATTCCCAGAGGCAAGGCGAGCACAACAGCTGCCTTCTGGAGCAAAATCATTAGGTAAATAAATTTTTAAACTGGAATGAGGCTTAGAAGTAATCCAGATTATCCCTTCATTTTACAAAAGAAGGAAACAGGAAACAGCAACAAAATGTTCCTAGGAGAGAAAGATATTCGACAGGGAGGGATTATGCATGTGTTCAACACCCCTTCACAAACTATCTGGGATCCTTCAAAGGCTGAATGGGGAATAGGGAACTGGCTGGTCTGGGACTGTGACTCTCTGAGCCCAGCAGATGAGAGGAGAGCTCACACCTAAGCCGAGATCGATACAGACATTCCGGGATGTGAACCAAGATCCAAAAAGCATTCATGGAGTCGATGCTGTCGGAGTCCCATCCAGATGTCTATTACCTGGGCTCACCCATCCCCTAGCTGCCATCAGGGCTAGATACTGATGGCTCACAGCTGCTCATTTTTCTGAAACACCATCCTCAACCAACCAGGAACCACTTAGCCCAGGAGGTTAGACTCTTGCTGTCATCCTACTACTGGCAGTTCACAGCCAATGAGTAACTGAAGGAGAGGCTCTCTTCCCTCCAAGCAAGACGAACCCAGTGGTGAAATTCATGCCCCAGAGCTTCCCATGGGATTAGGCTGAAGTCAGTAGCTGTTGGAGACCACATCCTTGGTGGTTGTTATTTTTGTTGTTTCATTGCTCAGTCGTGTCCGACTCTTGTTTTCAACCCCATGGACTGTAACCTGCCAGGCTCCTCTGTCCATGGGATTTCCCAGGCAAGAATACTGGAGTGGGTTGCCATTTGCTTCTCCAGAGGATCTTCTCAACTTAGGAATGGAACTTGTGTCTCCTGCTTTGGCAGGAGGCTTCTTTACCACTGAGCCACCCAGGAAGCCCAAGTTAATGCTTAACCTACTTCCCTTGTTCAATAAATAAACTTCCGCTCCTTCAATAAATCATTTGCATAAGAGTCCCCATCTCAGGCTCTGCTTCTCAGGAATCTGATCTAAGAAGATCCATGAATAAGATTTTTCAGAGGTCTGCACTGCTTTGCTGATCCTTCAGGTATCAAGGGAGGAGTAGGAAGCTAAGTGGCCATTAGACAAATGGTGAAGAGCTCAAACTTCAGCAAGCAAAAATGTTTCCGATTACCAGGATCAGTCTTCCTTAAGAAGGAAGCAGACCATTATAAATAACAAATATTTTCCTATCACATGTTCAAATTCATAATGAGGGATTTATTAACTGCATGGAATAGACCAATTTTCTTTCCCCAGAGAGGAGTACCTCTGAGTTAACTGACACAATATTGCAGGCTTATTTATGTGATAATTTAACACCTTTAGAGGTTGTTGCCTCTGGCACCTCATTTGTCCTTGGTCCTGCCTTCCCCTCTTCCCCCCAAAGCTACTTATTCAGCAGGTCTGGACCAGGGCCTGAGAATCTGCATTTTTAACATGTCCCCAGGGATTTCAATGCTGCCAGTCCAGGGACCACACTTTGAAAACCATTGGTATGAGGTACTGCTCAAGAATTATTGGAGGTGTCTTTATCTCCACATCCATAAAGCACCACCATAAAGCATTTGACATAACCCAGATCCTCTATTAATCTGCCTTTGGAGCTACTGAGGCCTGGATTTTATCCCTTCTCTGCTACATAACAGCCATCTAATCCCACTTTCCTTATCTGTAAAATGAGAATTATAATGCCCATCTCATAGTGTTGCTAAAATATTTAAATGAAGTAACACATATAAGAGTATTTGGCTTAGAGCCAGTGCTAAATAAATACCAGCCTCCTTTTATTTGATTGATTGTTTCTAATACTTTTATATTTTTTCCTTTGCCTTCATAACAAAATTATATCCCACCATCAGAAACATTGAGTTGAACAGCTGGTGTCCAAAAAAGGGCAAAGAATGAGTTTGTCCTCTGAAGTTGGCAGAACCCAGCAGTTGATGCTTCAGTAGAGCTATATCTTTCTAGAAGCTGGTTTGCGAATACATATGCTACCCAGGTGAGTGGCCTGGCTCTTTGCCAAACTGAATCATGGAAGCCAATAAGTCCCAAAATCTAATCAAACTGACAACTCTTTTGCTTAGGGAAGCATGACAGGAATGTACATTTATGTGAAATAAATCCAAGGCATTTGGCTTGGGGTCTAGCTGATAAAAGGGGAAAGGGATTAGGGAGCACTCATCAGGGTTTATTTATCTTTGTTTGAGGCTAGCAGTGCTCAGAGGAAGAAATTTTCAAACTGTTCTTAAGGCAGCAGTTCTTAAGCGTTTTGTTCTCAGGACCTCTTTATGCTCTCATAAATTAGAAAGATCTCATGCATATTCCTTTATGTGGTATATATCACATTAGAAATTAAAGCTAAGAAATTTCAGAAATATTATATATTGATTAATTTACAGTTAACAATACTAGACCTATAATAATTTATGAAAATAACCATATTTTCCTAAACAAAGTTCATGAATAGAGTGGATGACATTGATTTGTTTTTCGCATATCTTTGCTGCCTGCCTTAATAGAAGACATCTGTATTCTCATATCTGTTTCTGCTTTCCATCCGTGGTACTATGTTAGTTTGAAGTAAAGGGAGATGATCCAATCTCACAGATATAAGCAGTTAAAACAGGAAGTAGCTTTTCAAATAATCATCAATATTCTTGGATGTTACGCTGAAACTCTGTAAGTGATAGCTCCTTGGAGATGAGTTGCAATGTGGGATCTGACCACATCAGTGAACTTTTCTACACTGTTAGGTGAAACTTCACTTTGAATAAATCTTTTGCACATGTGTGGTTCCACATCAGTCATTTAGAAAATATTAGGTCACTGATTCATGCAGATCTTCCAAATAATGCTGTATTACATTATGGAAAATAAAAAAATTGCATTTGTTCACACCACCACTGCTTTGGCCTGAATGTTTGTGTGCCCCCAAAATTCATATTGTAAAATCCTAGCCCCTAAAGATTATGGTATTAATGTGTGGGGCCTTTGGGAAATACTTAGGTTATGATGATGGGGCCCTCATGAATGAGATAAATGCCCTTGTAAAAGGGACTACCCAGAGTTCCCTAGCTCCTTCTGCCAGGCGAGGACACAGTTAGAAGGCACTGACTATGAACCAGGTATAGGGTCCTCAACAGAGCATAATCATACTGGGTACATTTATCGTGGACTTCCCAACCTCCAGAACCATGGGAAGTAAATGTCTACAGTAGTCTGAACAGGCTAAAACAACGACCTATCTCATTAGAAAAGTATTTAAGTATCGCAAAGGGGATAAAAATTTTACACAATTCTGATTTTCTCTTGAAGGCTCAAATTTTATCTTTGGCAACAAATACCATCAGTTACTTTGCTTGACAGGTTCACCTTGTTCATTTTCAAGATGTCTGCCAAATAACCATAGTTTGTAAGTTTTCTTTTAAAATTAGAATTTGTGTACCACACAAAAGGCAGCTAGTTTGACACACAACTCAAAGAACTGCACATGTTATTTTCTTCAAGACAATCATCACATTTTGTTATGCAACAGAAAGGCTTAGTGCTTACTTCTCACGTCATCACACAGAATATTAAAGAGACATGTATTAAAAATTTAATATTAATAATTTTTACTGCTTCATCAAGGGCATTAATAAGTGAACCTTTTAAAAAAATTCTTGGATGTGATACGAAGAATAAAATGATTTTTGGTTCTATTGCCTTCATTTGTGCTAAGGTGTCAGCAGTCTTGCCTACCCTTCCTTTTGTACCATCTCCTGATGCTGCTGATGCAGGGACCACCCACTGTGAAGCAAGGTCATGTACTGCTTTTAGAGAACCATGGGAGGCCAAGTGGAAAGAGCTCTAGAACATTCATTTCTGATTAAACCAGAACAGCCGACTCAACTCTAATTTTATCTAATTTAATATTTAGCAGCATTCCCCAAAGGGCTTCCCTGCTAGCTCAGTTGGTAAAGAATCTGCTTGCAATGCAGGAGGCCCTGGTTTGATTCCTGGGTTAGGAAGATCCGCTGGAGAAGGGATAGCCTACCCATTCCAGTATTCTTGGGCTTCCTTGTGACTCAACTGTAAAGAACTTGCCTGCAGTGCAGGAGACCTGGGTTTGATCCCTGGGTTGGGAAGATCCCTGGGGAAGGGAAAGGCTACCCTACCCACTCCAGTATTCTAGCCTGGAGAATTCCATGGACTGTATAGTCCATGGGGTCACAAAGAGTCGGACACAACTGAACGACTTTCATTTGCACTTTAGCGTTCCCTAAAAGGATTCTTGAGAAAAATAGTTTGTGACTCACTTCTATAAAGTGAGTCTTGGGTTCATTATGAATAAAAATTCATTTTATTCATCCTATTGAGAGTGTTAATAGCCTTGGTAGGGAGGTCCCCAAGCAGCAGGAGGAAATAAAACTCCAAGTTTCAAACATTTTTTTCTTTTCTCTTCTAATCCTGTGTTGTCATGGCAACACCTGGTTCCACCAGAACTTAACTTTATCTAAAACCTTGAGCTAACCAGTGCATTTTTCTCATGGAAATGTCTTCCTTAAGCTATGTTAATGAACTACCTATTTGCTTGGAAATCTGCCTTTCTTCAAGATTCATGTCAATTGTTTTATGGCCAGGGTGACTCACCTTGTGCCAATGCTATCTCAAAATGCATGTTGTGGGTGAGGGACCTGGTGCCACTCCCTCAGTTTTGAGGCCCTTCCTTCCTCTAATTAGCAGCTTGCTAATAGACCATCCCCATGGAAAAGAAAAGCAAAAAGGCAAAATGGTTGTCTGAGGAGGCCTTACAAATAACTGTGAAAAGAAGAGAAGCAAAAAGCAAAGGAGAAAAGGAAAGATATTCCCATTTGAATGCAGAGTTCCAAAGAATAGCCAGGAGAGATAAGAAAGCCTTCCTCAGCGATCAATGCAAAGAAATAGAGGAAAACAACAGAATGGGAAAGACTAGAGACCTCTTCAAGAAAATTAGAGATATCAAGGGAACATTTCAGGCAAAGATGGGTTCAATAAAGGACAGAAATGGTATGGACCTAACAGAAGCAGAAGATATTAAGAAGAGGTGGCAAGAATACACTGAAGAACTGTACAAAAAAGATCTTCACGACTCAGATAATCATGATGGTGTGATCACTCACCTAGAGCCAGACATCCTGGAATGTGAAGTCAAGTGGGCCTTAGAAAGCATCACTATGAACAAAGCTAGCGGATGTGATGGAATTCCAGTTGAGCTATTTCAAGTCCTGAAAGATGATGCTGTGAAAGTGCTGCACTCAATATGCCAGCAAATTTGGAAAACTCAGCAGTGGCCACAGGACTGGAAAAGGTCCGTTTTCATTCCAATCCCTAAGAAAGGCAATCCCAAAGAATGCTCAAACTACCGCACAATTGCACTCATCTTGTTGCAGGAAGGGGGACCCCTTCCAGGGCCCGAAACTGGGCTCTTGTCTAACACTCCGAAATGAATTGTCCGAGGAGACACATGTGCTGACAAAGCAAGAGATTTTATTGGGAAGGGCACCCAGGTGGAGAGCAGGAGGGTAAGGGAACCCAGGAGACCTGCTCTGCCGCGTGGCTCACAGTCTCGGGTTTTATGGTGATGGGATTAGTTTCTGGGTGGTCTTTGGCCAATCATTCTAATTCAGAGTCTTTCCTGGTGGCGCACGCATCGCTCAGCCAAGATGGATGCTAGGGAGAGGGATTCTGGGAAGTGGACGGACAGGCAGTGTCTCCTCTCGACCTTTCCCGAACTCTTCCGGCTGGTGGTGGCTTATTAGTTCCGTATTCCTTATCAGGATCTCCTGTCATAAAACAACTCATGCAAATGGTTACTATGGTGCCTGGCCAGGGTGGGCGGTTTCAATCAGTGTGCTTCCCCTAACAATCTCACACACTAGTAAAGTAATGCTAAAAAGCAGAGACATTACTTTGCCAACAAAGATCCATCTGGTCAAGGCTATGGTTTTTCCAGTGGTCATGTATGGATGTGAGAGTTGGACTGTGAAGAAAACTGAGCACCGAAGAATTGATGCTTTTGAACTGTGGTGTTGGAGAAGACTCTTGAGAGTCCCTTGGACTGCAAGGAGATCCAAACAGTCCATCCTAAAGGAGATCAGTCCTGGGTGTTCATTGGAAGGACTGATGCTGAAGCTGAAACTCCAATACTTTGGCTACCTCATGCGAAGAGTTGACTCACTGGAAAAGACCCTGATGCTGGGAGGGATTGGGGGCAGGAGGAGAAGGGGGCGACAGAGGATGAGATGGCTGGATGGCATCACCGACTCGATGGGCATGAGTTTGAGTAAACTTTGGGAGCTGGTGATGGACAGGGAGGCCTGGCGTACTGTGATTCATGTGGTCGCAAAGAGTCGGACATGACTGAGCGACTGAACTGAACTGAACTGAATAGGTTTTTAACTCTTTGCTAAAAAACTAGCAAGGGGGCACTCTTTCTGTCCTTTTCTGATGTCTCTGTCAGAAGCTTTCTCTATCTCTTTTATACTTTAATAAAACTTTATTACACAAAAAGTTCTGAGCGATCAAGCCTCGTCACTGGCCCTGGATCAAACTCCTCTCCTATGGAGGCCACAAATCCCGGCATCATTCAAGGCTCATAGCAAGCTTGTCGTTCAAGCTTGTAACTTGTCACTATGCATACTGAGCCTATTGTTTAGAGTCCCAGTTTTGTGCCCAGCACTTGTTATATGTTGGGAATAGAGCAATTGACAAGAAAGACATGATCCCTGCCCTCATGGTGTTAATAGTCTAGTAGGGCAGACAGACAACCACATGGAAATAGATACTGTGATAGGAGCTGGGAGAGAAACAAACAGAATGCTCTGATATAGAATAAAGGGACAGAAGGAAAAAGCACACATTTATATCAGTAGTTCTCAAACTTCAGTGAGTATCAGAATCACTTGGAGAGCTAACAAAGATTACAGAGACCTTGGCTTTTTGAAATATGGAGGGCCGTGGTTTATTGAAATAGGGAGGGCATGGTCTTCTGTAGTTTCACCAAATTTTGAGTGGTGCTGCTTTAGATACAGTACTCAGAGAAAGCCTCTCAGAGAAGGTGACCTTAAAATGGAATCCTTAGTGCTGAGAATAATGGCAGGGTCCAGGCTTTTAACTGGATTTGGATCGAATCTGTCTGAGGTGATGCCAGATCTACAGCTATAGGTTGAGCCATAGGGCTGGTAAGTTCATTTACTGCTTAAGTGAGCCCCTTCCATTTATTATTACAAAATTATGTTATCACTAAAGTAAATAACTACATGCTCCTATAAAAAACATGTTTTATAAGCAGAAGTGATTACACTAGACATTTTGTATTTACAAGTCATATCATAGAACATCTCATCTCATTAACAAGGGACATAGCATGTATCTTTATATTTAAAAACTTATGTTCTTACTGGCTATTTTTCCAACAGTGCCCTTTTACATGGTCACCAGAATTTAAATGTCCTCCGAGTTCTCTCAATTATCTTCCTGAGAGTTGTACCAACCATTGTGACATTTTGAATTAATTCTCAAAGTACTTATGCTAATAAGATTAGCTCCCCTCAAGACTTTTCATTAAATCTAATTGTAAAAATTACATTTCTTTAACTAAGGTCAGTAAAAGAAATTAAGGTATTTAATTTCTGATCCTCACGTAATTAAGTGAAGAATGGAAAAGAGTATTCCAGCTAGAGGGAATAGTGTACAGGTTGGTCCTGAGGTGAAAAGGGGCTTGACTTCTTGAAGGAACTGGATAAAGGTTAGTAGAGCTAGAGTTTAGTGAGCAAGGGAGAGAGGAGCAAGTCCAGAAAGTTCAACAGGGATTAGCTTTTGAGGTCAAAGCAAGAATTTTGGTTTTTATTCTAAGTGCAATGGGAAGCCATTGACAGGATGTACCCATTAGGAGTGTTTTTTGAAGACAGCTATGAGTTGATTGTATTGTAAAATAGTGTCATTGTACATGAATATGGGCTTCCCAGGTGGCTTAGTGATAAAGAATCTGCCTGCCAATGTAAGAGACACAGGAGATGTGGGTTTGATCCCTGGGTTGGGAAGATCCCCTGGAGAAGGAAATGGCAATCCACACCAGTATTCTTGCCTGGGGAATCTCATGGACAGAGGAGCCTGGTGGGTTACAGTTCATGGGGTCACTATAAAGGGTCAGACACGACTGAGCAACTAAATAACAACAACAACAACATTAATATATGCTATCTGGCTTATCCATCAATCTCTTAGACATTTGATTGGTATGAGTTAGCCCCCAAACTTTACACAGCTGCTGACAAACCTGGAAAATGGCGTTTACACAGCTTTAAAGCTGAGAACCAAATAGCTGACTAAATTTGAGCCATTTAAGAATCTACAAATCTACAATTTTTTTTTAATAAAAGGAGGACCCTGGAAGACAAATGTTAACAAAGCAAGCTCCCAAATCCTAAGCTCCATTGTATTGGTTTATGCTTCAGTCCATCTTTTCATTGCTCTTTTGTTAATTCTTGCCCTCCTCTGTTTCTCTGTATTCACCTTCATTGTACTCTTCCATTGTATTATATCCCTTCAATCTCCCTCTCTTCTTCCTGGAGAAACTGCAACTTGGGATCACATCTTAAGTGCACTATACTCTAAGGGATAAGAATATGGGCTATTCAGATGCCCCTCTCCTCTTATTAGTTGGATGATCTTGACTATATCCTATAATACATCTAAGCCTCAGATTCCTAATCTGGGAACAGAGAATAATAATAGTGCCTATTTATAGAAATAAATGTGCAAGTCCAGGAAAAACAATGCATGGACTGCTGTATAGAAAATACTTAAAATGTTACCAACATGTATTTCATTTCCTAATTAAACTTTCCACTTCTATTGTCATCTCACATTTTGTGTTCTTTCAGTTTAAGGAGCACAAAATTTATTTTCAAATCTATCATGCCACTTTCATCCTGTTGTTACTCTGTTAGTAATTTGCTGTCTCCTTAATACAACTGAGACATGTCACAGGAGTTCATAGAAGGGAGAAAATACCTGATAAGGTCAGTGGATGGGTATGACTTCATCACTGAAGACCTGGCAATATTTGCTTAGACAAAGGAAAAGGAGAAGGGAGTTCAGGTTGGCAGGTCTGTGAGCAAATGTGTGAGAGGGAATTCTTAAATGATGATCAGTAAGTAGTTTATATTGTTTGAAATGGAGGATTTCTGTATAGAAGTGTTTGGAAAATTTGTTGGTACAAGACTGAGGAGTGCCTTCATCAAAAAGCTACTAAGTGTGGAATTTTTCCTGCAGGCTTTGGGAAGCCAATGAATAGTGTGGCAGGAGAGAGGGATATAATGAAAGCATGTTTCATCAAGATTGGTATGGTGATTCGGTGTAGATTTATTTGGGAAACCAGTGTTGAGGCTACTTTGTTCCCTGAACAAGAGTAGCAGTTGTGGAGATGGAAGCCTTGATCCAAGAGGAAACTGACAGGGCTTGAAAACTTGAATCTAAAAGTCAAAGAAAGAGAATAAACACTTTGAACTTGAAATTATAAGGAAGCATACAAAAGCAGGCCGTTTCGCCTCTTTGCCTTAATAGTTCTATATTTAAAGCAATGTTAATAAAATGAAACATAAATATAATATAAAATATAATCTTTTAGCTTCACAGGGATGAGAAGAACTTAAGCAAGATACTTGGTATGAAGCGTAAATGTGATAATAGATGCAGGAACCTCAAGCCATTTACCTAGCACAAAGAAAGTAATTAATAAACGTTTGTTCATTTTTAATTATTTTGAATCAAAATAATTTAGGAATAGAGCCCCACAGACATATCAAGGCTGTTTTAGAGGGTAAGAATAATTAAGGGAAATGATTAAAGGAGATGATGGATCTCTATTTCTTGTCTTCAAATCTTGGTTTACAGATTAATAGATCAAACAGACATTATTTCCTGCTCAAGGATCTGAGAGTAGAATAGAATGAAGTATGGAAAATACTTAGTTATAACTATTCATGGCTTCCTTGTCCTTCCTCTTTCATCAGTAAAAGCTCAATAACAGCAGAACCTTATCAACGTGAACATCTTTCTCTGACCTAAGAAAGTCCAAGTCCTTTGATGATCAAATTATTAATCCTTTAAATGCCACTAAGAAGAAGTTATGCACATTTAAGCAAGAATAGACAGTTGTTCTAAGTAATAAAATGCATGATCCATTCCTTCCTCTGCAGCCAACAACTTCTCTGGTCCCTGAAGTGGCCATTTCCCTCCTTGTACCACTTTAGCTTGGGGCACAGACTCAACTTTCAGTTTTCAGGAATCATTTCCAGTGGTTTTTCCAAAGGCGTCTGAAATTATAGAACTGTTTCTTTTGGTACTTCTATAGGTCTGCTTACAAAGAACCAAGAATGCTATAATAAATAGTCAATAAAAATATATATATATCACAACCTTGTGTATCCAGTGGTGTAAAACCATTCCAAGCTCTTTGGGATGGTTTTACCATCCCAATGCTCAAAGGCATTGACATGCCTTTGTCTGACTGATAATGGCTCAGTTAATCTTACTTAAAAGTGGAAAGTCTCCACCAGAATGGCCCAAGTTTAAAGGAATTACAGTATCTACCATCTGTTAGGCCAGGATAGGATAGGAAACAGCTAAAACTCCTTACTGATGGGAATGAAAACTGGTAGTACAACCAAATTATAGAGCTATTGAGTAATATTTAGCAAAGCTGAACACACATATTTCACTGACCGAGACATTTCACTCCTGGATGTGCACTCAAGAGAAATGAGCACTCGTGTCCATCAAAAAACATCTTCAAGAATCCAAGCAAACACCACTATAAATAAAATAGATAACCAACAAGGGCATACTGTATATCACAGGGAACGATATTCAATATCTTATAATAACTTATAATGGAAAAGAATCTGATAAAGAATATACATATATATATATATATATATATATATATAAAACTGAATCACTTTGCTGTACATGTGAAACTAACACAACTATAAATGAACTATACTTCAATTTTAAAAATTTTATAAGAAAACAAAATAAACAAAACCAAACAAAAAAAGAACCCATAGCAGTTTTTTTCATAATAGTTCCAAATTGGCAACAATGCTAATATCCATCAATAGTAGAATGGGCTAGTAAATGATAATTGTGCAGTGGAATACTACACAACAATGAAAATAGATAAAGTACAGTCACCCACAAAAGCATGGATGGCTCTCAGATATAATGTATAATGGAAAAAACCAGAAACAAAGGAGTTCATGAAGTTTAAGGACAGGCAAAATTAATCTATGTTTGTAGAAGTCAGAATAGTGGTTACTTTTATGTGTGTGGGGGATGCTGACTGTGAAGGAGCATGAAGGAGCATTCCGGAAGCCCTAGAAAATGTTCCGTATCTTGACCTGATTGGTGGTTACATACATGGGTGTGTAAAAATTCATTGAACTGTTCTTTTAAAATCTGTTCATTGTGAATTATGTAAATTTCACTCAATTAAAGTGATAAATAATTAAAAGTATTGGTAAACATTTAAAAAGGTAGGGAAACCTCAACACACAGAGATCAAATGAATTGCACAGGATCACTCTTTGCCAGGATTTGTAAATGTATTTCACTCCACTCTTTCAACTGCACTGCTTACCAAGAATGAGTACCATACTGAAAATATTTTATTTGATTAAAGAAATTGGGCATCTTGTTTATTAGAACAGAGGTCTGAAACTGGTAGATTCACCAAACTTCTGCTTTGCTAAATTATGAGACAGGAGAGGGTTTCAAGATTGAAAAGCCTTCCTGGCTTCCCAGTCCCACTGTTAAAAAACTCTCCCCAAAATGGGACTATTTTGGCTTGGATCCTTATATCCAGTCAAGATATTCAGATTATCAGATTATAGAGTTCTGTACATATTAAGAGGCTATAGGCATTCGTTTTAATGAAGAGGATACAATACATCGTTAAAGAATCTGTGTCTTTTGAAGATATGCTGCTTATTTTTCAGATAAAAACCCACAGCAGTCTATTCTCATTAAATGACATCAGCAGTAAATTCTGAAAACAGGTGTTCTTAACCACCCATGCAATCCAATGAATGGACTTGAGATGGTCCATGAACCCCATGAAATTGCACACATTTTACATGTGCGTATTAGTATTCTTTTCTGTGAAGGGAAACAAAGCTTTTGTGGCAGCCATGAAAATAGAACTCTCAGATCCCCTAGTGCAAGGACCATAAGTGACTGATGGTCCCAGCTGCTGCAGTGAAATGTATCATTGTATAGATGCCAAGGTCACGCTTCCCACAGCCTGTTCGAAGCCAATGATGCAAGACTTTTCTCTTGTTTTGTTATATTCATTACTTTTATTTTTTTAGATTCCATGTATAAGTGATAACATAAATATTTGTCTTTCTCTGACTTATTTCACTGAGCATAATATTCTCTAGGTCCATCCATGTTGGATGCAAGACTTTTCTGATAAAATCTCTGGCTTGGGACTTTCTGACAGCCTTGCAGAACTCCTTCAGAACTGCATTGCAGTCTAAGATGCTTCCACCCAACTGTCCTACTTTCTTCCTCCCTTCTCTCTCTCCTTCACACAGAGTTGAATCTGTTTTGAGGTCTCCATCCAGCATCCCTTGGTTCCTTCCCCATTTTTGGTCTTAGGCCCTGTCTCTAAGATATCTCTTGCATGCCTAGTTCTGTTGTGGCATCTACTTCCTGTAGGATCTGGACTATATAAGTGGTACTGGAGTGGTCTCAGAATATAGGCACTCAGATGTGGAGTTGGAACTTGGTCGTTCACTTGCCTGCAGGTGAAGATGACACTGTTCTGGTTGGTAGGTGAGACATGCAGAGTCTCTGGCTCAGAGTCATAGTAACTTACTTGCCAAAGGTTTCACTGGTGGTGATCCCAGTGGAGGAGTCCAGGGTTCAGGGGTGTGCTGGAATACTCACTCTAAAGTGAAAAACAGTGCTGAATCTTACATCCCCTACCACAGACAAGAAGCACAGCATCTGGTCAACCTCTTTGGGTCCTGGAGGCAGGACATTCTACTCCTAGGAATATTACTCTGGTAGTGAAGGCTTCCAGCTTTAAGTAGGGGCCAGAGGAGGAAAGTGTTCTGCAGGAGGTTCAGGTTATGGTGCAAGCAACATGGCCATGTGGGCCATACATTCCAGCAGACCTTAGGGTGTTCCAAGTGTCAGTGGTGGAAAATGATACAGTGTGGAATTTATGGCAGGCTCCAGTGGGAGAAAAAAAATGTAAGTCCTTGGAGTCTGGAGCAAGGGTATGCCATTCACAGCAGAAAAATAATATGCCTTTTGAGAAACAGGTCCTGGTATGTTAGTGGGCCCTGGTAGGGATACAATGTTTGACTAAGGACACCAACATGCAGCTGGAACCACGCATTATGAGTTGGGTTCTTACTGAACTGTTAAGTCATAAAGTAAGACAGGCCTTGCATTGGTCTATAACAACATGGAAATGTTACATCCTGGATAGGGCTTGAGCAAGACCACAGGACTCAAGTTAATTGAATGAGCAGGTAGCCTAGATCTGCATGTCATCAACAAGAGTTATACCAATGCTCCAGCAAGGATCGAACACTGTAGACCCAGGGGAAGGGTTCTCATACACACAGCTGAAGGAGGAGCCTAAAGCTGTTGCTCAGTATGTGAAGGAAAGCTAAAAATGAATGGTGGCCACATTACATCACATTTGAGAATGGCCCTAAATGAAAACGGGAAGGATGATTTCCCAATGGGTAGAGCCAAAGTGGTACATCTGGCCATCCAGTTTGTGTAGAAGGAACAGCAGTCTGAGGTAAGAATATTTGCACTCATGGGGGTGGCCAATGGCCTGGAAGGGAAGACTAGAAGATCAGATCCAAGGAATTCTGGAGGTATGTGGATAGATATATGGGAGTGGTCATAAAATGTGAAGGTCTTTATATCACACATAAATGTCCACCAGAAATTATCCACCACAGACAAGGCACCTGACAACTAAGTAGACAAAATGACTCAGACAGTTGACATCAGCTAGCCTTTTATCGCCACTCACCCCAGAATTGGCATGATGGGCATATTCATGTAGTGGCCATGGCTGCCAAGATGGCCACAATAACATGGACTCCCACTGACTAAAGATGATCTAGCTTATTGGTGCCTCCAAATGTCCAACATATTGGCATTAGAGACCTAAACTGAGCTCCCATATCTGGCACTATCTTTTGGTCATTTGGTATCAAGTAAACAGCATTGAGTCCCTTCCATCATTTGTCCTCACAGGTATAGATCCTTATTCTAGACTTGGGTTTACCTTTCCTGCCTGTAGAGCCTTAGCAAGTACCACTATCCAGGGGATTATGGAAGGTTTGGTCTACAAACACGGAATCCCATGCAACATGGCATCTGACCAGGGGACCCATTTTACAGCAAAAGAGGGGGTAGGAGTGGGCCCATGACCATGGGATCCACTAGTTGTATCACACATGACACTATCTAGAGGCACTCAGCCTCACAGAACACTCCAAGGAATACCTAAATTGCTGGTTTGGGGGCAACACTCTGAAAGAAGGGAGTGCCCTTCAGGATACAGTGTCTATATTAAAAATTGGAGACTTCTATCTGGCTCTACGTCCAAAGAATACATGGATCCAGAGATCAAGGGGTAGAAGCATGAGTGGCCCCATTTACCACTGGAGGTCTCCGTGCTTCCAGTCCCATCAACTCTGGACATGACAGAGCTGATGGTCATGGTCCTCAAAGAGGGCACACTCTTGCCAGAGGATACAGGAAAGGGTCCCTTTGAACTACAAGCCATGACTACTACCAGGACACTATGGATTCCTTGTGCCCAGGGACCAGAAGGCAAGAAGAGGAATCAATTGTGACAAGAGCAATTGGCGCTGATCAGCAGGAGGTAGCAGGGATGCTTTGACATAATGGTGGCATGGGGAATGCGTGTGCTACCCAGGTGATGTCCTTGCGCACCTCTTGGTACTCTTTTACCCAATTATGACTGTATTCAGTTCAGTTCAGTCGCTCAGTCGTGTCCGATTCTTTGCGAGAGTCTGTGTATGGGCAAGTATATCCACCCCAGCATCATAAGGGTATGATTCCCAAGGGCTCAGACCTCTCAGGAATGAAGGTTTGCATCTGGAAAGATATGTCAACACTGGGAATAAGTTTAGGCCCAAGAGTGATTTCTCTTCCCACTAGCTAGGCAGGTCAACTTTCCAACAGAATCAGCCTTATTATAGAAACTACGGGGACTTAGCAGAATGTCCCAAAAGCACTTAGGGTGGAGAAATACTTTGCCTTAAATTTACTTATTAAAGTAATACATTAAAGAGAATAAAAATCCTTCTGAATCATCCAAGTCACAATGCTATCATTCACTGCAAGAACTTGAAGTGTACCACCAACCAACACAAAGGCTTTCTCCATCCTGAAAAACGCAGTGATTAGGAAAGATGATTGCAAACCATTTCTGAAGAAAATTAAATACATACATTTCAGGCTTTAGACAGTTAGGCTTTTTTTTGTTTATTTATAAAATGTTCATTCCTCAGCCCCATGGAGCTTTCTCCATGACATTAATCGTGTTCTGCTGCTGGATCTGCTGCTGCTATCTGCCTAATAGATCTGTTACCCATGGGGGAGTGTTTCAGAGGCTGGCGACATCCTCTTCTCTTATTGGTGACAAGACTGATTCAGAGTACTCCTTCCTGACCCATTTATTCATGGGTATGTTATCAAGAATAATCTTAAGCTTTCTACTTTACAGCATAATAAAAAACAAATAAACTCAAGCCAAATTCATACTCTATCCTCTTTCTGTCCCACTCTTGTCCTGGTAATATTTCCAACCAGGCCTTTGCTCCTCTAAACGGCAAAATAAAAATCTTATTTTCTAAAATGTCAATGTCTGAAATCCCACCAGATGTCAGTCCAACTTAAAGTAACTGAAGGTGGAAGAGCAAGAGGGAGGGGACATAGGTATACTTATGGCTGATTCATGTTGATGTTTGGCAGAAACCAACAGCATTCTGTAAAGCAATTGTCCTTCGATTAAAAAAATACATAAATTTATAAAGATAAAAAAAGTAACTGAAGGTATGACTCTCTTAGGGTGATGTACAAGGGGAGGAGTGATTAGAGGTGGGGCCCAGGATATAGGTGGCAGTGAGGCCTTTTTAAAAGCACAAGAAATCCAAATGATTCTTTCTCAAGAGTGAGGTCTCTGGGGGGGCAACCAGGTGTTCACATGAGATGTTGTAACTGAGCAGGACCTTATGGGGCCTTCCCAGAAAAAGGACTCCCCCCATGTCCTCCACCTCCTTTTGTCTGTAGAAAAACTTTTGTCAAAGAATAAATTTAATCAGAGAACTGGAAAAATGCAGAAAGAATGGAAAACAGTCAAGCAAGACAAAAAAATAATAGTTTAGCCATTAAACAAAGTCAAGGACCTTTAGTTCCTCCTTCCGGGCTATAAATAATATTCTGAGGCAAGTCCTTTGTGCTGTTTTGCAGAGACTGAAACCCCCATCAGGTGGAAGACGTTATCTGTATGCTACCCACAAGCACATAGACTCCAGACTGGTTGGAATCAGAAGGCTGATGATGTTAACTCCCTGTTACCTTACAACCAATCAGTCAGAAGGATGTTCATGAGCTGATCATGTACAGCACAATCCCCCACCCTCACCCTGTCTTTAAAAATCCTTCTATGAAAGTCTTCAGGGAGTTTGGGTCTTTTAAGCACTTGGTGGCCCTGTACTCCTTGCTTGGCACCCTGCAATACACACTGCACTTAACTTCATCAAAACCCGATGTCAGTAGACTGGCTTTACTGTGCATAGGCAAGTAGACCCAAGTTTGGTTCGGTAACAATATTAAGATGAAGAAGCTGCTGGAACATCTGTATATTCCCCTCATTCTTATATCCATAGCAGATCCAGTTGCCAAAAACAAATGGGCACAAAAATATTACTGCATGTCCATGCCAAATCTGCAGTTTAATGAATCTGGAGACCCAATTCACCAAGTGATCTTACTGAAATTCATCCATTTGCAAAACTAAAATAATATGACCTATCTGTTCCTCATTCCATAGGTTCTGATGCAGGGGAAAGATGGCCCAATTTTAATTGAATCAGGTTATACAGGTCAAGATAAAGTGTCAAATGTGATTCATGGCAATCTTTCAACATTATTCATGTTGGTTTTGCATTCATCAAAAGAACACTTAGTAGCTCTGACAGACTCTGAAGATGCAGCTTCACACATCTTTTTAATACCTTGATGGGAAAGGCATAAAATAAAATGTCACTAGTAAATATTACTAGTTCAAACATGACAATATTATAAAACCATTTCTCACATGGTGTTGTTTTTTAAAGAGTGTATTTCATACAACTAAAGGTACGTCTTTTTTTTCAACTAAAGGTATGTCTTATATAGGTTAGTTTCTTCTTGCATTTCAGCACCTCCATGAAGGGAAACATGTAGTCCTCAGCAATAAGCCTTCAAATGCCCTCTTTCAGTCCTCTCCCATACACACCCATCACACACCATAGGTGCTCCTTCCTTTCTCTCCTTCCAATCAACAGCTCAACATTAGCAACCCATGCTTACATGGATGTCTTGTCCACATCTAACAACTCATGATTCCATGAAACCTTTGTCCACACACTCTGCTTCACCATTTCCTCTGACTCTCCAGCACAGAAGCTCACAAACCAGCTTGTGATCAGAAGTTCTTCCTTAGTGAGCAGAAAAAGGAAAGAGCAAGAAAACAGTTCTTCTAGTGCACAGGGAGGGTAATGGCCAGAAATTCTCAAGTGTCAAGAATTTTTACTCCATCACACTATGATCTGGCTCTCATCAACCATATTATGTATTTGTAAATCTTAAAGTATTTCCTAAATGGTTTTCACTGCTAGCTTCTAAAAATCAATAGTTCTTGTTGGAGAAAGAAAGCAAACTATTTGACATGCAAATAACAATAGCCTCTGTCTCTCGGTGATCAGCCTCAGCTAAAGCAATAAATGAGGTGGATGGTTTTTAAGTCTTCATTCACCAATAATTGTTCATAATGGTGTCTATGAGAGACTTTGCCTTCTAAATTTCACATGAAAGTGAAAGTGAAGTCGCTCAGTCGTGTCCGACCCTTTTCAACCCCATGGACTATAGCCCACCAGGCTCCTCCATCCATGGGATTTTCCAGGCAAGAATACTGGAGTGGATTGCCATTTCCTTCTCCAGGGGATCTTCCCGACCCAGGGATTGAACCCGGGTCTCCTGCATTGTAGGCAGACGCTTTACTGTCTGAGTCACTAGGGAAAATTTCACATAGCAACTTTCAAAACAGAAAAAGAAAAATGTATATATATGTATGTATGTATATGTATAGTATAGTATAGTCAAGTAAGAAAGTAAGTGTTAGTTGCTCAGCCATGTTCAACTGTTTGTGACCCCATTGACTGTAGCCTGCCAGCCTCCTCTGTCCATGGAATTCTCCAGGTAAGAATACTGGAGTGGTCGGCCAATTCCTTCTCCAAAAGTATAGTCAAAGTTATGGTTTTTCCAGTAGTCATATACAGAAATGAGAGTTGGACCAAAAAGAAATGGCTGAGCATTGAAGAACTGATGTTTTTGAACTATGGTGGTGGAGAAGACCCTTGAGAGTCCCTTGAACTGCAGGGAGATCCAACCAGTCCATCCTAAAGGAGATCAACCCTGAATATTCACTGGAAGGACTGATGCTGAAGCAGAAGCTCCAATACTTTGGCCACCTAATGTGAAGAGCCAACTCATTGGAAAAGACTCTGATGCTGGGGAAGACTGAAGGCAAAAGGAGAAGAGGGTGGCAGAGGATGAGATGGTTAGATACAATCACCAACTCAACGGACATGAATTCCAGCAAACTCTGGGAGATAGTGAAGGACAGGGAAGCCTGGCAAGCTGCAGTCCATGGGGTTACAAAGAGTTGGACATGACTTACTGACTGAACAACAACAACATATATGTATACACACATATGTATATACACATATATGTATATACATATATAAACAGAGTACTATAAAATACAATGGTCTTAATAATGGTTGATATACATTAAGTCATTTCTTTGGATATAGAATTTCTATGCCTATATCTACATCTGTATCTATATATCTCAAGCACAATTGGCCATTTCAGATAAATAGGTCAAGTTTGGGAAAAATAAGTTCATGTGCTATGAACTAGTTTATGTTTTAGAACACACACTGTATTCTACCTTGTATTATTATTATTTGTTAAGAGGTCTGTCTCCATTTATTCATGTACCTCTTGAATACAATAGCACTATCTTTTTTTTTCATTCTCTTGTGTAGTGCTACTCAAAATATGGTTGGTTCTTCATCTGTGAACTTTGTTGCCAGTCTCCAACAAGATAAGTACATAAACTGAGAGTATGCTTTCATAATTTTTCTAAAAGTATAATTAATGTTACTGTATTATTCAAGTGCATGTTCATTGTACTCATGCTGTTGAGCAAGGCATCGGTCAGGTCAGATGGGCTGTTGTTGAACTTAATTGGGTGAGTTGCATATGTTAGGAGCTGTATATACTCATCCTGGGCAGGAATAAACCAGAGCAAAAAAACTGGTGCTTTACCACAGATAGTTTGAGAAACATTGCTCTAAATCAAGAGTTGGCAAACTGACACCCTGTGAGTCGAATCCTATTCAACTAACAGCCATCCACCTGTTTTTGTATATAAAGTTTTATTGGACACAACATTCATTTTCTTATTATCTATGCTACTTTCACCCTACAGACGCAGAGTGGAATAGGTGTAGCTGAGACCACCTGGCCTTCAAAATGTAACAAATTTCCTATCTGACCTTTCAAATAAAGGTCTGCTAGTCCTTTCTCTAAAAGCTATGTTTTTTAACTTTGACTGTAAGCAACGTATTTCACTTTGCAAGCATATATAGATATGTATGTATCTATCTGAGATGACAGTTTTACAAACAATATTTGGTCATATCACATGTGATGCATTCTGATATTTCTATTCTATTCTGCTTTGTTCAATGCTATTAAAAATAACATTGAACACAACATAATAAATTAATAAATAGCCTATTATATGTTTTTACCCAGAGTTTTAAAATTACTGCTTGAAATCCGCTAGTACAGTTAATGACACATAGATGGCATACAGGAAATATTTATTGAGTAATTTATTGATATTTTTTATATCAGAGTTGTTTTCCTTCCATGCCATAAAGGGTTTACTGATATTCAGTATCATCTCCACCTTCTAAGTTCTCTGTTGTACCACAAGGGCAAAAACCTAGATACTATATTTCCTAGATTCCTTCCAGATTCCTGGAACATCGAAGTTCCAGTTAGATTTTGCTATGAAAGAAACTGAAGGTAGAATGAAGGAAAAGGCAGTATGCATAAGATTTTGCCACACACTTCTGGTCATACACTGAAGAATTATTCTGACAGGGCTACTGTCAGCTCAGGTAATTGGTGACAACTTCACTGTGATTCCTGTACTTCAATAAAAGGAATTTGAGGGGAAAATTATAGAAAGGGAGGGTTATAGTCAGTGGTGTGCTGGTAAATGCTTAACAACTGGCTCTTTGATAGGATTTACCAATTTCCATGGTATAAATACTATCACAAAATGGCCAAATTCAGTCCATTGATGCGGCATCAATGAATGTAGAGTTGGAAAGAGATGCACACCATCAGCTCTGTAAGCTAGGAGGGGCTGACTGTGACACGCTATAGTGTTATGAGTCCCAGTTTTCACCTGTTGTCTAGGCATTCCACCTTTATTATTATTATTATTATTGAGGTACAGTTGATTTACAATGTTGCATTAATTTCTGCTATACAACAAAGCATGTGTGTGTGTGTGTGTGTGTGTGTATATACACACGTATATATATTCTCTTTCATATTCATTTCCATTATGGCTTATCCCAGGAGATTGAATACAGTTCCCTGTGCTATACAGTAGGACCTTGTTGTTTATCCATTCTATACATACTAGTTTGCATCTGCTAATCCAAAACTCCCAATCCATCCCACCCCCAACCCCCTCTCTCTTGGCAACCACAAATCTGTTCTCTATAGACATTCCATCTTCCACTTCCTAAAGTATTTTCTTTTATTTAATACAGTCTATTCTTGCTATTCATAATAGGTATGTCATATAAAGTCTCTGCAAACACTGAATTACCAAATATCGAACCCATGCTCTTAGGGAAAACAGAGGGTTAGGTTCCTGCAAAATTTTATTCATAAAATTTTCATCGATTTATCAATACATAACTTGGTTTTATCTGTGTTTCTGATTTCATAAATACTGTTGGTTTGTTAACATTAAACTAATGGACCAAAGCATTCTAACTCATGTCTGAATGAAGCTTATCCAAGACAGATGTTTTCTCCATGTAGCACATCATAGCCTTCTTGTGCTAAGGAATGCTAGACAGCACTCCAGTGCTACATATTGAGGGGAGGCATTTTAAACAGAAAAATCACCAACAAAAGGCACAAAAGTTGGGGAAATGTGGCACTAAATAGACCACAAAAAAGGACATTTGTTCACAGTATGAGAGTTGAAGCAAGAAAGCAGAGCATTGCCACGTTCAGCCTCAGCTGGGGACATGCACATGGAATAACTCAAGTTTTTCATCACTCTGCGTATGTCTGTGAATGACAGCAAAAGCACCACGAGTATTGATTTTCCTGTTACAATTAAATTTAACTGAGTAGGCAAATTCACAAATATGTTATCTGTGAACCATGAGGATCAACTGTATATTATGGTCACCCTAGTTGCTACGTGACAGAAATTGTTAGGTCTTTTCATGGATAGAAAGAATAGGAGCTCTGGAAGAATTAGTGAGAGAGGAAGGAAGATTTGGAGTTTTGACAAGGTCCTGTTGAAGCGAATTAATGTGCAAAATCAACTTAAAGGAATTGCAAGGGGCCAGAGAGACTGGATTTGTTGCAGATTTTATTTTACTCTAGAGTCCCTGAAGCCCAGAATTCTAACCAAATCTTGAATCACACTATGGATATTTTAGTCTGCCAGCTGGCAAATGGGATAAACAATTAGGGTCACTGCAGCCTCCATCCTGTGAACTCTGTTGGAATTTATTGCAACACCAGCCTGATTCTTATTGGTTTTCAACATTAGGGAGAAATTCTGAATGCTGAGAGCATCCTTATGAAGTCTGGTCTTTCACTCAGGTCTCTTAAAGAATTGGGCTTCCCTGGTGGCTCAGCAGTAAAGAACCCGCCTGCCAATGTAGGGGATGTGTGTTTGATCCTTGGGTTGGAAAGATCCCCAGGAGAAGGAAATGGCAACCCATTCCAATATTCTTGCCTGGAGAATTCCATGGACAGAGGAGCTGGTGGGCCACAGTCCATAGGGTCCCAAAAGAGCCAGACATGACTTAGTGACTAAATAACAACAACTAAAGAATCAGGCTGGTGCTGAAAGGATTTATCACTTGTGTGTCAGATATTCTCTGTGTGTGTCAGATATTCTCTATTTATCTTCCCAGTTCTGTCTCCACTCTTCTCTGTTCTGCTCTCTGCTCCAGGAGCTGACTTTTATAGATTCCATAACAGATTTCTTTGTCCTCTGGCTTCTGGTTATCCCATAGTAGATACCCATATATTACAGGGCAGGAAGAGAGTAAAGTTGAGGTATGTATCTCCCTGTTTGCTTTCCTGCTTGGTTGTCACAAGTTGGCAGTGGTTACATTTCCCTAACAGAGTCCACAGATCCCATTGGGTGACTTTCTCTTAAAGCTACAGTTCTCTTTTAAGGTTATGGTAACTGCTCTTTCTCTTTACCTCTTCAGGCCTAGAGTCAATGGCCCCTGCTCATGAGAATCCTTGGATACTTCATCATTTCATGTTGGTTTTCCTTAACCACGTCCACACTTTGCCAAATAGTCCTTTAATTAAATTGTCCTAAATTATCTTATTTGGCTTATATGACAATAAGTTCCTATTGTTTCCTTTTGTGACTTGACTGATAACATGGGGTTTAGGTGTTGCCAGACTCATCCTTCCATTATAAAGGTTCCTATTGACATTTGTCTAATGATTTTTGTCAGCTAATGATGATTTCTACTAGAAATGCTGTCCATCAACTATGTAGTTACCTCAAAATATAGCTTGTACAAGATACACATATTGGATTCTTTCTCTTTGTGAATCAATTTTAGAATAATGAATTGGTGCCCTGGTAACTGTCACAGAAGCTCACTTTTTTCCAAATATTGTAAAACTGTAGATATGTATATATTTGGTGTGCTTCATTTTTCCTTTTGATACTCATATTGTCCCATCTTTCATTAGCACGAAACTTTCTGTCATGACTCCAACAGACTCTGATACTTCCTTAATTTCTAGAATAACATAATGTCTCAGATTCCTTGTATATATTTCCTACTCCAGACCTGGAGCTAAGTATTACTCTATGGAGTTCTGATTCCTTTTTGTAGCAAATGCTACCTAGAGACCATAATTAGGATGTTAGGGTCCTCATTCTTACTGGGTTTTCATTGATTCTACAGTTTTTCAGTGAACGGAATTAGGAAATAAGGATATTTTTAGAAAGTGCAAAAGAAATCATGCATTTATTTGGATAGTCCCAAGGCAAATTTAAGTTCATAGGTCTCTTAACTTATTTAACTTTATATTTGTATCCCCTTTTCTCTTACAGTGAAACATTTTATTCTTAATTATATTAAGATAATTAGTAACTTGATTTATCCTACTTCACATACCATAGTCTCAAAAATAACAGTATTATTATGAAGAATAAGACTATTAAGTTGAGTTTCAATAGCTCTGTAATGAGGGTGTCTGGTTCCTCACAGCCTCACCAATGGAGTATACTGTCAAACCTTGACAATTTTTGCCCCTCTGATAGGTGAGAAGTAGTGTCTCGGTGTAGTCTTAATTTTCATTTCTCTTATCATGACCAAGGTAGAGCATTTTTATATATTTAAGAGCCATCTGCATGTCTATTTGTATAAACCTCTGTCTTTATGAAACAGGAGAGTTTTAGATGTCCCTCGAATTATGTAACATGAGGTCTTAGGTTAGGTTGCCACAGGCAGATTTTGAGATAAAGGTTCATGTGAAAGTGAATTACTAGGAGGTATTTCTAGGAAAAAGCAGTAGGCAAATGGAGAAATTGGGACAAGAAAGAAACAAGGTCAAGTCAGGGTGTGATAGCAAGCAAGGTTCCAAGACAGTGGTTTGAGTTAATCTCAAAGAGGAGTTACAGAAACAGTGTAAAATACTTCTAAGAACTGTCCCCATTAGGGGCCAAGGGAGCTGGAATATTTATTTTCTTCACTGTCAGTCACTGGTTACAGGTTGCTCTCGGGGGATACAGATCCCCAGGCACTTGCAGCTTTCCATGTCTCCAGGCAAATCAGGCTCTAGCTGCCTGAGGCTAGTCAGACAACTAAGAGATGTAGGTGCTGGCTATTGTGAATGAAAACCCACAGAGAGCTAAGAAGCATGGAAATGGTCAAGGGATTGGGTGGAGGGATTATGGGAAGAGCACTGGCGGCATCTGCTTCAGTGAGTGACAACCATCTCACACGCGTGGGAGGGGATGACTACTGTCCAAAGGGACATTTACCAGGCATGATTTCAAAATCAACACCAGTGTCTATGATAAATGAGAGTGCATCACTGGCATTTTATTTACTTGATTTGACTTCAGAAATATTTTCTAATCACACATAGTAAAAGAAAATTACGGTGTATTTGCTATACCCAGTTTTCCCTAGTCACACTGTGTTGAGTCAGATGGCTCCTCTGAGGCTGATTCAGAACTTCCACAGATGCCTAAGCGAATCCCTCTGTGTGAAATCAACACCTAGACCTGTGTTGGAATGAAAGCAGGATCCCCCTGACACTAGCATGAGGAATAAACAGTGTTGTTTTCCCAGCTAATGAGAGCAAACAACTCTATCCCAGGTGGCTTTTCTTAGAGGTTTTGCAACTATAAGATAATCACATGCAGGTCAGAGGTGCAGTTCAACAATCCTGAATGAGAAACTAGGAAAGGAATAGAACAAAAGGCCTTGCTTGAGACTGTGCTGTGCTGTGCTGTGCTTAGTCGTTCAGCCATGTCTGACTCTTTGTGACCCCAAGGACTGTAGCCCACCAGGCTCCTCTGTCCTTGGGATTCTCCAGACAAGAATACCGGAGTGGGTTGCCATGCCCTCCTCCAGGGGATCTTCCCAATCCAAGGACCAAACCCAGGTCTCCTGCATTGCAGGCATATTCTTTACTGTCTTAGCCACCGGGATATGTGTATTAACCCTGTGGCCAAGCAGTACAGACAAAGCAAAAAGATTTTACCTTTTAGCCCTTTCACTCTAGATTCCATGTCTTGAGGACTTAAAGGCTGTAAGATCTCAGCATCTCAGAGAACAGAGAGCTGTTCCACATTTTATTTATTTTCTTAATGCTTAAAATTAGTGAGTGGAAACAGGCTATAAAAGAAGAGCTAACATTAGTAGACATCTGAATCTGTTTGCCAATGCAGGAGATTCGGGTGTGATCCCTAGGTTGGGAAGATCCACTGGAGAAGGGAATGGTAACACACTCCAGTATTCTTGCCTGGAGAATTCTGTGGACAGAGGAGTTTGGTGGGCTATAGTCCAGGGGGTTGCAAAAGAGTCAGACACAACCTAGCGACTAAACAACAACCCAGAGTATAATTTTCTCACCTCCATATTTTTTTTCTCTTCAATTCTAAAGTTGAAGTTTGGTGAATTTTAGAGTGACCAATTCATGTTGATTTGCTTGGGACTTGCTTGGCTTTAACACCAAAAGTCCTAAATCCAGGATAATTCTGCAGTCCAGGGAAAATTGGAATGCTTGGCCACCATAGCAATATCTTGATAATTCTGTGCAACACTGATGGTGTAGGGCAGGGCTTTTCAAGCTAAAGTGCATCCAAATTCTCTGACATTTTGTTAGCATGCTGATTCTGATTCAGGAGGTCTGGGGTGGGGCCTGTGAGTCTGCATTTCTAGTTTCCAGGTGATGCTGTGTGTTTCCAGATGTTGCTGGTACCCATGTACTGCACTTTGAGGGGCAAGGGGCAAGGGGCAAGGGCAGGTATAATATTGATGCCACAGTTTTACTGCAAATCTCTGAAATTTAATTTTAGTTCATCTCTGCTTTTAACTTAAGGAAGGAAAAGTACTTGTGTGATAATATTCTTCCTTTATGAATATTCACAATGAAGAGAAAGAGATTAATTTACTCACCAATAGTTTGTGTTTAGGAAAAACAGTTTAAAGGAAAGGTACTCAACTTATAATAAAGCAAATTTTAATTGATATAAAAATTGGAGATGATGGCTATTGCTCTACTTTTTATACTGTACTCTTCACCCGTTATTTAGTTTGGTTTTTTGGATTTTGAATAAATTTTGAACCTGATTTTTTAGATAATTTAAAAGTCATTAACATATCTGCACTGCCTATTTCTATCACAATCATATACAGGTATCATCTGTGTGTACAATAGGAGCTGTGTCTTTTTTAACCTGATTTCCTTATTCTTACTTTACAGGAACATATTTTTTATAAATCTTATATATCCCATATATAAGATATGAAAGTTCTCGATAAAGGTTCTTTGTAGATTTATTTAATCAATTCCTTATATAAAACGTCATATATTTACTTTTCTTTGAGCATATTTCCCAATGGCAAATCTCCTTTGAACAGCACACTTCATCAGTTCCATGAGACAGCTTTGATTTTAGGAAAGAATACTCAAAATCAGCTTATTTCTATTAATCTTCATTGCCACCATTAACATGATAAACTATCTAAATACACACCATACTTTTCCAATGAATCTCTCGAAATATTTCTTGCCAGCTTTCTCAACTACAAGGTGCCCACTGTTAGTCATATTTGGTCAAGGTTCTATCTACTTTAGGAAAAGTTTCATAGAAACAACAAATATTTCACTTATTAGTCCTAACACAACTAAGGACTATTCTCTCAAATCCACCAACTTTATTGGATTTCTAAATCTCTTAATGGTTAGCAATTTTGTGTATGTGTGCACATGTGTGTATAAACATATAAGTATAGTGAGATGAAAACACACATTATTTTTTTCTACAGTAAAAGAAACCCAAATACGCTTATTCTGTTTTTTAAAAAATTATACATTCTACCTTGTACTAGAAAGGATTTCACATAACTTGCATGAGTACATCTCAGTATCAAGAAAAAATAATATTAAGCATTAAAAATGGGGTGCAAAAATAAATCAGAGGATAAAGTAGAACTAAGACAAAAAAATAAAAGTAGACACAATTATATTTCCATCTAGAGTACAAGCTTCTAGAATTAGATATAATGTCCAAGAGATAAACGTAGGTCAACTGATCTATATCTTGCACAGGACTAGTTCAACGTAATATTTCATCTAGTTCCAGCATCAGTGCCAAAAACAAACTGTTTATCCTAAGAAAATGAAACTCTTTAAATAAACTAAATTGACATGTTGTTTACCTACACTAAAATCAATTTAAGTGTATATTTTGATGAGCTTGGATAAATGTATAGACTTGTGTAATAACCATAACCACAATCAAGATACAAAACACTTCCCAAACCTTGAAAGTTCCCTTGAACCCCATCCTAGTCAATCCTCCCTATCTCCAGCCCCAGGCAACCACTGATCTGCTTCCTGTTACTGTAGATTAGATTTGCTTTTCTAAAAGTCACAGAGTATATGATCTTTTGTGTTGAGCATGATGTTGAGATTCAGCCATGTTTTTGTATCAAAAATCCACTTCTTATTACCAAAAAATGTTCCCTTGTTTGGATATACCACAATTTGCCTATCCATATACCAACTGACGGGCTTCCCTGGTGGTTCAGTGGTAAAGAATCCAACTGCAATACAGGAGACTTGGGTTCGATCCTTGACTTGGGAAGATTCCCTGGAGAAGGGAATGGCAACTCACTCCAGTATTCTTGCCTGGGAAATTCCATAGACGGAGGAGCCTGGCAGCAGTCCATGGGGTCTCAAAGAGTTGGACACAACTTAGCAACTAAACAACAACAGCAAGATACCAACTGATGGAAAAATGGCTGTAAAAGAAGGAAACCAGAAACAAATAGAACTATAAGTCACCTTGGCTTTATGAATAGCAGAAGATATAAAGAGAGTGGGATTCTTGCGAAAATATTCTTTACCTCAACAACTGAATTTCTGCCTCCTTTTCTGTCTCTGGGCCTTTGCTCTGCAAGTAATTAGTACTAATTTTATTACACAAACCTAAAATACTTTAGATTTATGTAAATTGTCAGTGGCAGAAATCAAACCATGTCATAGTCATCACCTTTGGCTCACATATCATCCCTGAGTGGCAGGCAGATGGCAGAACCAATTAGCCTACCCCAAAGGAAAAGGAGACTTCTGGAAGTACACTAATATTTTGAGCTATAGCAGAAATCTTGGACTGAAATTGAGAACACAATATAGATTTCCTAAGGCCAAAGTTATCCCTCTACTCTCTTCTTGTTCCCTTATTCTGAAAGGGTACAGGTGAGGGGTATGGACTAAACAGGCAAACACAGCCTCCTTCCCCTCACCCCCACCCCAATCACCTCATCTCACTTCAACCCAAGCAGCTGGTCTTTAGCTTGTTTTATCTACTGAATTTCCATCTAAGACTCCATTTGCTAAGATTGTTCTGAAGTTAAAAAACAAAAATGAAAACCTATGGAATCAAATCATCCCAAGAAAACAAGGACTCCCTCTATTGTAAAATGCAAACTTTCGGTGATATAATGATGTCTTCCACTTATATGACACTTTTACTTCTTTATAGAGCTTTCAAAGATATTTCATCTGGCCAGAAGGACAAACTTAATCAACAAAGGCAGTTAATTAAGGCTATGCATTCACAAACGTGTTGAGTTCAGTTAACATTTAATCATCCTTGTTAATGGGAAATGGACCCAGTATGTGTGTGCAAAATCCACACACCAACAGACAACTTAATTTGAACAAGTCATTTCTAACTACTCTCCCATTAAACTTTGACAGAGGTCCTAAAACGTATCCACAGTAGGGGAGAAAAATGCAGTGTATGTGGGTTTCCTTTCCTGTCTGTCTTGCAAGAAAATGGTGATAAAGAAGTGATATAAGAACCTTGGGAAAGTAGATTGTTTTAAACACTCCCAAAATGACTTTCCAAAACCAACTGCCAAAATTTCACAGGATAAAAGCACTTTTGAAAAAGTGACTTACAAGTCTTCTAATGGGTAAATATTAAAACATCAACAACAGTATAGCTTAACTTTGGGCCATTACTGAGACCAAGAGGAGAGGCAGGCCACAGCTATGAGTGGCAATTGGTCCCAGTTTGCCTAGACAGTTATAGTTAACAACTGTTGTCCTGGCATAAATGTTAATAGCTCCCTTTTTTCACTTTCACAAATGTCCTGATTTGGATGATAAATTATATGGCTATCCTAGCTATAAGAAAACAGCAGTAAAGCATAAATGACCAAAATGAGAAAATTCTCTCCCTTTTTTTCTATTTCTCCTTCTCCCAGAGATGCTCAAACTGACATCTTTCACAATGTAAACTGTAGGTATAATGAAACTTCCACTCTCTTCTATTCATTTCGACCAATGATTTGCAACTCTGTGGGTTCATTAGAATCACTGAAAAGCTGAAAAACACTGGTTCCTGAGAAACATTTTAGAACAATTAAATCAGAGTCCCTGGAGGTGGGCCTTGTCATCGATACTGTGTCAAAGCCTCTAGGGTACTTCTAATGTGCAGTCAGGGTTGAGAACCGTTGATTCTGACAGTAATCAAGTAATTATTTCTATTATAAGGCACCTGATATTCTGAGTAACATACATAACAATATCTCCTTGGGGAAGAAGGGTGTTCCTGCCCGTCACCCTTCACCAAGGACCATGGCATTTTCCCTTTTGCTCCATCCACTGGGTGGCCAAAGGTCCTGCTCATTCTTGTTATCCTCTGTTCACACAAGGATAAATCATTCTACTTTTTCCTCTGAAAACTTCAATGCCTGTAGTGATAATATAACAAAGCTTGAACTATAATAGTCCAAATGAAGAGCTCCTTTGTCCTAGGATAAAGGCACTTGAAGTGTTGAGTGATAAAGGCATTTGATGGGACCTTCAAGTTGGCCACTCATTATTTGATGGCAGCTCTGACATTCTGAAAGCTTAGCAACTGAAGCTAGGTGGCAGTCCTGCTTAGGCAATTAAAGGAGACACCAGAAAGACAATTATGAAGAAGATCCGCACAGAAGAAAACAAACAAACAAAAATTACCATTGATTTAATACAAGCATGGGAGCCACAGGGGAAAGCTAACTTGTTAATGTCATGCCTTTAAATATAGTCCTCCTTATCAAAGTTGGGGAATTCCTGTAAAATTATGGGCATCTCTTGAATTTTTGAATGCTTCTCAATATTTTCCATAGCTTCTTCATATTCCAGGTTTCTAGCTATTGCCTCTGTTACCACTGTTCAGGCAACTGCCTGTAAATGGACACTGGCTAATCATTTTAATTCTATAAAATGAAAGAATGTCAAGAGGTTATGGAGAATATTGATAAGCATCTGAAATGAAAATATGTGTTACAGATACCCCTAACAGTGACAATGTGATTCTTTCAAAAGGATGATATGTATATGTCTTGAAGGTTGTTTACCAAAATATTAATAGCATTTATCTCTAAATCAGGGGATTTGTGGAGATTGTTATTATCTTTTCTGTTTTATGTAACTTGTTTTATAATAAGCATATGCCCCTTTATATTAAAATTTCATTGTTTTTATGAGATTCATAATGTCCTTCAGCTTACTAATGTCCATTACTGACTAGACAATTAGCAGATCATGATTGTTTTCTGTCATGTTTATTCTCAGCCCAAGGCCTGCTTTACTTTAATTGATGGCTGCCCTAATTAGAGTTGTTAATGGATGATGCCAGTGTGTGTGTTCATCCCAGACAATCAATAGAGTGTGCTTGTACATACTTTAATTTGGAAAGCTAACCAGAAGTTGATGTTTTGGTTTGTTTGCTATTATTTGGGGGGAATACCCAAGATGAGGCTAGGGTGTATTGGAGTGTGTAAACTTCATGTATTCTAAAACATTTGACAAACTATTCTTTAGAGTAGAAGTAATTTTAGAAATTACAAGGTAAATTACTATACCAGAATTAAGAGTGCAGAAATATACTACAATTCTTCTAAACATATATTCATTTAGTTAGATTTGAGTTAAACACAGTCAGTTAAGAGGTTTAGTTGGGAAAACAACTGACAGTAACAGTTGAGTAACCTAATGATTAATCAGCCTTTCTCAAAAATAATGCTTTGACATGTAACCAGATATTGAGTGCGTTTTCCTGTTGTCCTGGAGTTACAGTTAAGGTCCAACACTGATAACAAAAGACTAATTACTCTAAATCTAATTTCATCAAGCCATTTAGAGTTGGGGCTAGCCACCCCCTGGAACTGGAGAGAGAAAAAAAGAGACAGTACCACCACCCACCCTAGTAGTAGTGTTAGTCACTCAGTCATGTCCGACTCTTTGCAACCCTATGGACTGTAGCCTGCTAGGTTACTCTGTCCATGGGATTCTCCAGGCAAGAGTGCTGGAGTGCATTGCCATTCCCTTCTCCAGAGAATCTTCCGGACTTAGGGATCGAACATGGGTCTCTTGCATTGTAGGCAGAGTCTTTACTGTCTCAGCTATAGAGAAGTCCTTAGCACCCACCCTTCTCCATCCTAGTTTTAAAGGAAGAACTAACAGAAAGCCCGTGGACCTTGTAACGTGAGCAGTTTTAACCTGTCACCATTATCAAACATCCTTTCTCTGACTGGGTTGAAGGAGGATGCTCCCCTTTTTCAAAGCCAAGATGGAGGTTTCAAGAGAATTACTCATAAAGTCATGGATGCCTTTACTAGTGTAAAGGAGATTGGACTTTAACTTTCTCATTTGATGTCTCCTTAGCCAGAGGCTTCCCGGACTGTTCCTTTACTATTGGAGGAGAGAAACAAAAATTGAAAAGAGATGACAGAGTGAGGGACTACTAAACAGACAGGGTTCCAGAAACAAACCCCAATTAAGTTCACATTCCCTAAGAGGGACAGAAGATGAATCCCACATGAAGAGAGAGAAGATGCAACTGGGAGTCCCAATCCTACTGTACCACTGCACAGTGAGAAGAAACACGCTTAGCCATCAGAAGAATATGTTGTAGCAGCAACAGGAACTCCCTAGAATGTAGCCCAGAGACAGGAGATAAAAACTATGAAAGATTAAATGACATGGAGGAAAGAAACTATTTCAAGAGATCATGAATGAGAATTTTCCAGAATAGTTGACAAGACACCAAATCTCATTATGAAGTCTTAATGAATCCCAAACAGGATAACTAAAAAGAAATCCACACCTTCATAGATCCCAGTGAAATTTTGAATTAACAAAGAGAAAAAATATCAAAATTAGCCAGAGATAAAAGACTAACAATCACTTATAAGGAATGATTATTTAATCAATAGCCACAATTGAAGCCAGAAGGCAGTGGAATAGTATCTTTAATATTCTGAGATTCAACGACTATTGGTTTAGAATTCTGTATCCTCAGAAACTACATTTGAAGAATGCAAATGAAATAAAAAACTTTTTCAGGGAAATGAAAATTAAAAGATCTTTATCAATAGATCCTTAGTAAAGTAAATTCTAAAGGATTATCATTCAAGCAGGAGAAAATAATCTCAGATGTAAGATCTGAGATGCAAGAAGGAAGATAGAGGATAAAATCCAAATTGAGTATATAAAACAATAAAGCAAGTGAATATAAAGTCTAATATCTTAAATGAAAAATAAGATATAACTAAGATATTGGGCAAACATGTAAGTATAGAGAGTGGCAATCACAGATAATATTAGGGTTCTTATATTGTTCAGGAGGAGGGTATCATCAAGATAATATAAAACTTCTAAATTTATATGTGCCAGTTCCAAAATCACCAAGGACAGTGACTGCAGCCATGAAATTAAAAGACACTTTCTCCTTGGAAAGAAAGCTATGACAAACCTAGACAGAGAGACATGTTGATATAGGGCAGAAACCCAAGCAATGTTGTAAAGCAATTACCCTTCAATTAAAAATAAATAAATTTAAAAAAAGCAGAAACATCACTTTGCCAACAAAGGTCCATATAATCAAAGCTATGGTTTTTTCCAATAGTCATGTACAGATGTGAGAGTTGAACCACAAAGAAGGCTGAGTGCTGAAGAATCAATGCTTTTGAACAGCAGTGCTGGAGAAGACTCTTGAGAGTCTCTTGGACTGCAAGGAGATCAAACCAGTCAATCCTAAAGGAAATCAACCCTGAATATTCAAGAGAAGGTCTGTTGCTGAAGCTCCAACACTTTGGCCGCCTCATAGGAAGAACCAACCCATTGGAAAAGACCCTGATGCTGGGAAAGATTGAAGGCAGGAGGAGAAGGGGACGACAGAGGATGAGATGGTTAGATAGCATCAGTGACTCAATGGACATGAATTTGAGCAAACTCTGGGAGACAGTGGAGGACAGAGGAGCCTGGCGTGCTATAGTCCATGGAGTTGCAAAGAATCGGATATGACTTACCAACTGAACAGCAACAATACATGTAAACATATGAAACAAGGTGAAATAAAGAAATCTACTACATCAGTGAAGAAATGTTAACACATCTTTCTCAGGAATTAATAAATTAAGCAGAAAAGTCAGTAAAGATATGGAAGATTTGAATATGATAATCAGTAAGCTTGGTCCAGTGGACTTTTATCAAATACTACACGCCCAAACTAGAAAAAGCACATATTTTTTCAAGCACATAGGGAACACTTATAAAAGCTTATTATATGGTAGACCATAAGATAAGCAGAGAAAGAGGGAATGCTCCTCAATTCATTGATGAGGCTAGCACGACCTTGACTTCAAACACAAATCAAAAATAGTATAAGAAAGGAAAGGTACAGTCTGTTCTCAATGAAGAATATAGATATAGGAACCACAATCACATATCAACAAACTGAATTTAGCAATATTTAAAAAGACTGTCATGTTTAGTTGACCCTGCAAACACAGGATTAATTTAATGTTAGAAAATTGATCAATGTAGTTTACCGCATTGGCAATTTAAAGGTGAAAAATCATATGGATACATAAAATCAATCTGATAACAAAGTCAATACATACTCATGATCATAACATCAGCAAGTTAGAAAGAGAGGGATCTTCTCTTACCTGATAAAAGACATCTATCACTACTGATAGGAATTTTTGCACTTAATGGTGATAAAACGAAAGGATTTCCATTAAGATCTGAAAGGTGAAGGGGAGGGGGAGACAAAGGGTCCTTCTGTCACCATTTCTATTCAATTGTACTGGACATCCTAGCTAGTACAATATAACAAGAAAAAATTAATGTATGATAATAAAAAAAGGAAAATCTGAAAAAAAAAAAAAGGAAAATCTGTCAGAGCAGACAATGTGTTTATGTAGAAAATCTGACAAAATTTGCAATTTATGAGAGTTAAAAGTTTAGCAGGTTTCCTGAATTTTAGAAAAATATCTTCTCTACTTCTTGAGTTTTGTTAATAATTTTTTGGCTTATTGTCATATTTTATAACATTTTCAGTCTATCATCTTACTTGAGTGTTAGGCATGTATTTAAGAGAAGTTAATGCCTATTGCCAGTTCCTATTGCCCATTGCCAGTTCCTATTGCCAATGCCTATTGCCTATTGCCAAATGTTTCCATCTTTTGAGAAAATGTTTTATTTTAGTTTCATCAAGAATATTTCAAAGTAATATATTTCCTGAATTGTGTGTCTGAAAACATTTTTCTGTTGGCTCTATACTTGAACAACATTTTAGATGGTTATAATATTTTAGGACTCTTTTTTCCCCCTTAGAAATTTATAAGCTTTGGTGTATTTACTATCTTCTAGGGTTGAATATTATTGTGCAGAAGTCAGAAGTCAACCTTGTTTTTTTCCTTGTAGGTAGTTTTGTCTTTGTTTTACTGCCCACAGGACACTTTGTTTCTGAAGTCTAGGAACTTTACTAGAATATGTTTCCTTCTTGCTCCTTCAGCCAGGGTCCTATCACTAAAACAGACATCCTGCTAGGTATTTCAACAGAGGAGATTTAATATAGGAAGCTTCACATGGCTGTAAGAGGGCTGAAAGAACAAAAGGAGAACACTGGGGGAACCCAGAGTAATACCTGTGGCAAAGAACTGTCACTTCTAAGACTAGAAAAAATAAAGGGAAGAGGTGATCAGAACCTAGAAATTTAGAGAAAGGGACTTCAGTTCCTGAGGATGGGGTGCTACCTGGCTGGTGTTGCTACCTCCGGAGCTTGAAGAGACCCTGCAGAATTGAACCTCAGACCTCTGAAGAGTGTGCATTTCTGGCTGCTGCTGCTATCTCAAAGGGGCAGGACCAGTCAGTCATGGAAATACCAAAAGAAGCTGGAGACAGAAACTGATAGAGCACCTTTGCTGGTTCTGTGCTTATGGGGAGTATCATACAAAGAGAAGGAAGGATGTTCCCTCTCTCTGCCTTCCAATATTGGTAGAGCCTAACAAGAAACCAGGAAAGCTCCGGGAGTTGGTGATGGACAGGGAAGCCTGGTGTGCTGCAGCCCATGTGATTGCAGAGTCTGATACAAATGAGTGACTGAACTGAACTGAACTGTACAAGAAACCAGCTTGCAAATGAAAAATGTAGTTTGGCCCAGAATCACCAAGCAGAATATAAAAGAAGGGTATGTTTGGAGATGAGAGATTAATAACTAACATGCTCACTCAGTATCAAAATTTCCTAGGATATGTCAGGCCATTCCCATATGTATATTCAAAGGTTTTTTTAATTCCAGCAATGTTTTCTTGATTTGTATATGGGAGTTTTTTTCTTGTTGCATTGTTTCATTCTGAGGTTTTTTTTTTTTTCCTTATGGGCTTCAGATTGGTGAAAAGAAACTGTCTCATACACATACGACATGGCTAAATTAATTCCAAGTTTTTAACCATGGCACATAGAAATTTAGCAGCAGGAAAGTGACTACAGAGTTCAGCACGGCGCTGCATGGTTTTCAGAGGTCACTTAACACCACCACTACTACTAAGCCCTGAAGAGAGGAACACAGCTGCTGCTGTCCCTGTCTGCACATTCATCTCAGAAGCTTAATTTCATGTTTGTAATTCAGGATGATACTGGAAAAACTGTACGAATGTCAGAGAGATAGCTTTACTTTCTTCATTCTCAGGATGACTTTAGAACCCCAAATCCCTTCTCCTAGGGTCTGAGAAAAGAAATGCAAACAACAACAACAAAAATGTCTTGAAGATGAAAGTCATATAGTGATTGGTTTTGAGAGTCTTTCAGTTTTGGTTCTATTTAGAGCCTTTGACTTGTCCCCAGATCCTTATCTTCAGTCACTGGGTACATGAAGTTCAACTGAAGGCTATTTTATCTGTGTGCTGATGTAACCTTTAGTTAACACAGAAACCAAAAATGAGTTGTGGAAATTGCATTTTGTTCTAGGGTAATTGCTCTCCTCCATAATGATGAGTGTGGTGGGTGGATTTGTGAGCTTTCACTGCGAGTCATGCATCCGCTCTTCCTCACCCTGATATAGTCATCTTTTGCAAATTACCCTCTCAAATGGCAAGCTTCATCTGAAATTAGACACTTTACTAGAGACACGATTTGAGTAACAATTTGAAAGATTCAAAGTTTAAAGGGAATGAGATTGCATGGGGTGGGGTAGGGGGTGAGATGATAACCACATCAACCACAGGGAGCTGTAATGAGTTATTTATCCAAATACATATATTCTCTTGACCTCAGTCTCTTCTGGTGATACTTTGGATCTGACTCCATCAATCTATATTTTAATTGCTCCTGTTTTATTGTCCTTTCCCCTTGCTTACATTTTTAGGTTTATCTTGCATGAAAATGAATTATACCCTACCTCCCACAAGCTACCAAACTCACAGCAATCAAACTTCTTGAAATAACTCTCATAACCTGCTCATTGCTTATCCCTTTGACATGTAGACTCCATTTTTGCTGCCCCACTGAGACCACTCACTAATGTCACAGATGAACTGCTAATTGTCAACCCCACTGCTGTCTCCTCCCTATTCCTCTCCCCCTCTCTCCATTTTTTCCATGTTCTTCTCTTTGAGCCTCTCTCTTCTCCTGACTTTTATGACACCGAAATCTCTTTGTTCTACTTTGACTGCTCCTTCTCTGTATTCTGCACTGATTTTCTTTATCCTCTTGTTCCTAAATGCTTTCCAAGACTGCCACTGGTCATTAGTTCTATCCCACTTTTGAACCCTGAGTTCATCAATGTCCATGCTTTCATCTGCCGAACCTGTATTTCTTACTTCAGTGATTTCCTCAAGTTCTATTCCTATGTTCACAGCTTCCTGAAGGACATCACTCCCTGCATAACCCAACAGCGTCTCAAACTCAACAGGTCCCAAGTTAAATTCATACATTCTCCCACAAATTATCGCCTTTCCCAAAGGTTGGAAGCCTTTGTTCCTCATTTTGTCCATTGCTAAATCTGGAAGCTTTCTGACTTTGAGACATCTGCACCTGCCCTATTCCATTCTCACTACTCTACTCCCAGTCCTTACAATCATGTTGCTTTTGTAACAGGCTTCTAATTTCTCTCCCTCTACCCTGCCTTTTTTGTTACAATCCATGACATTCAGTAAAGTCAAATTAATTTCCTAAAGCAGAGTGATGATAGCTTACTTGTTCGAAAATCTTTAATGGCTCTTCACTTCCTTCTAAGTACAAATTTATTATCCCCATATTCAAGCTTCTTTGTGATCTATCCCCAACCCATTCTATGCTTGGCTCCCCCCCCCCTTTATTTCTACTATACGCTACAAGACAATGGAATTACTTGCTCCTTAAATCTGTCCCCATATTCCCTATCTCCATGCCTTTTTTCATACGACCTCCCTCATCTCTGCTTGTTAAAATTTTGACCCATCTTCAATATCATTTTGGATGGATGCCTTCTACCCTCTCTTGTAAAAATCTGGTTGAAAATTCTGCCAAGACCCCATCTGAAACTTCAATTACAGCAACGATTACATTAGGCATCTAATTACAGTTTTCTGTGAACTTGCTTTATCCCCCTGCTCAAACTGGAAGCTCCATTTTTCAACTGGATGATAGGTTGGATGATACTGTGCTCCACCCAGATTCCTTTTGCCACTTGTCTACTCTGTGGCCTCCATCCAACAATGGCAGCATTCCTGGAACTGCCAGGCCAGCACCTGTCTTTGGGCTCTTCTTTAGCGAGCTGCCCTCAGGCTACCAGAGTTGCTTTGTCCACCAGGCCAGAGGGCTACCACTCTACCCTGCAGTGGTTGGGTGTTGACCAGCGGATATCAAGCACAAGCGTATGAAAGCACAGCTGCCTGACCTCAAGATGATACCACTTGGAAGGCTAACTTACACCGAGAGTTCCTCTGCAGGATCATGCTGAAGTTAACCTTTACAGGATTTTGGTTAAGGTATCACCCTGGCTTGCCTGCCTCTCCTCCCCTGATCCCTAACCCATTGGCCTGCCTTTCAGGGTGCTGCTAGGAAACCCTAGCTAAGACAAGGAACATTTCAGAGTACCTACCTCATGCCAGGCACCATGCTAAACATGTATATAAGTAAGTGCATTTATAATTAAATTTATTTTTAATTGAAGGATAATTGCTCTACAGTACTGTTGGTTTCTGCCAAACATCAACATGAATCAGCCACAGGTATACCTAGGTAATTTCATTCAAATTTAACCCTCAAAGCCACCCTGAGAGCTAAGTACTGTCATTATTCTGAATTAACAGATGGGGAAACTGAAGCTTAGAGAGTTTAAGTAACTTTTTCAAGATCATATATCTACTATGTTGCAATGCCAGGAATCCAACCAAGGGTTCGGAGTCATTTCAGTCAACCAGTTTTGCTTTGCTATGCTAAATGGAAGCATCTACTCTAAGATGCTCCCCCTCCCCAACTCCACAATCACTGTTTCTTAGTATTCACACCCATCTGCTCTCCTAGAGTGTGGACTGAACCTAGTGATTCACCTCTAACAAACAGAATATGGTGATGAGATGATGCTTCCATGGTATTTCCAAGATTTTGAATTCCTTTTTGTCAGCATACTCTCTTGCTTGTTTTGATGAAGCAGGCTGCCATGTTGGTGAGATCGATGTGACAAGGGATTCCTGGTGGCTTCCAGTCAAGAGCCAGCAAACAATTGAGGCCCTCAGTCCAAACACTTGCCAGAAACTGAATCCTACCAACAATCACGTGGGTGAGCTTGGAAGTGAATCCTTCCACATCTTGACTGCAGCCTATGTGAGATCCTAAGCCAGACTCAGTTAAGTTGTGCCTGAATTCCTGACTCACATAAACTGGGAGATAATAAATGTGGCATTTGGGGGCTTCCCCGATGGCTCAGTGGTAAAGAATCTGCCTGTAATGCAGGAGACACAGGAGACCTGAGTTCAATCCTTAGGTCAGGAAGATCCCCTGGAGAAGGAAATGGCAATCCACTCCAGTATTCTTGCCTGCAGAATCCCATGGACAGAGGAGCCTGGAGGGTTACAGTTCACAGGGTCACAAAGCCTTGGACACGACTGAGCACACAGCACATTAAAAAAAAAACCCCAAACCCAGCCCGAATTAAACCAAAACAGCAACAACAAAAAATTGCTACCTTTAAAGCAGAGGCATACTTGTTATTCTGTGTAACACTTGCTACTTCTGGCTCAGTGACTTACCAATAAAAATTCCAACCAATAATCTATCATCTCTGGTGATTTTACAATCCAATAAACTTAGCTAGGATGGTGGCCATAAACCGCTAGAAAAGCATTAACTTTCCAGTGTGATCACTACTGGGTGCCCTTAGAACAAAGTAAACAAAAAACAAATTAGGAGTGAGGATTGGGTAAGGATTTTTTTTTATTGCATCTAAAATAAACTTTTGGTTTTGTGCTTATTTCAATCAATCAATCAGCCAACCAGTAAGGGACAATGCAAATCGGGTACCAGCTGGCTTATTGCACAATGATGAGTAAAGTTATGTTGGGTGCCTCTCAGTCAACATCATGTTTTTTAGAGTGTGCCTCTCCCGGCCCCTGTCTCCCCACCCACACGTAGCACAGTTGTCATGTAAATGGACATCAGCCAAGCATGATTTCTCCAGCTCTCTCTGCCTCTTGTTGCCATGGGATGACAGATTAAAACTCAGAGAAGATAGAAGTAAAATTGAAAACCACGCAGCCTTTTAACTCCCACAGCAAGAAAAGGTAATAATGGAACGACTGACACTGAACCATAGTAATCCACTCTGATGGTAGGAGTAGAAAAATTCCGGAAGACAAAAGCAATTGCATAACGAACCACGGGGAAAAGTGCACACCTTCTCCATCCTTTTCAAGCAGCAGTTGGCAGCAACTGTTCTGAGTTGTCTGAGATTGTTCTCGTTTTAGCACTGAAAGTCCTGTGTCCAGGGAAACCGCTCAGTCCCTGGCAAACCAGAATGGTTGGTCACCCTAGCAACAACGATTAATTCCCAAAGGGCTCTGCTCCCACTGATGTTTGCTTTTTAATTGGAGGGTCAATAAAAAGCTATTTTCTTAAACTTTTCTTTTTGAAAGCTATAAATATCCTATTGGCAGAGCTTATTTTTCAAGGTAGTGCCATAAATTCTATTTCTTCCATTAAAAAGTGAAAAAGACATTGGAAAGACTTTCCTAATCTTACTCAGATGGTGTATTTAAGCTGAAAGGTGGGGGATGAAATAGGGGAGCAGTTTAGGAAGACACAAAGCTTTCAAAAATATGGACTAAAAGTACATTTAAATTTATCAGTATGTTATTGATTGGGGGAATCATTTGGCTGAATAGAAAGGTACAAGTTGGGCTTCCCTGGTGGCTCAGTGGCAAATAATCCGCCTGCCCACACAGGAGACATGAGTTCGATCCCTGGATTGGGAAGATCCTCTGGAGAAGGCAATGGCTACTCACTCTATTTATTCTTGCCTGGAGAATTCCATGGACAGAGGAAACGGCGGACTACAGTCCATGGGGTCTCAAAGAGTCGGACATGACTTAGTGACTAAACAACAACAACAAATGTACAGTTAGTTATTTTTACCCCTAGCGATCTTGTCCTACAGTTTGCAAATCTTACAGCTAAAAGATTACCTTGGAGGTAATCTAATTTAAGCTCCTGCTGTTTAGATAGCATTCAAGGAAGCTTGAGCTTGTGTTCTGCTGCCTGCTACAGACCCCTGGTTTGGGGAGATCTTAATAAGTGTTATAAAATAAAAGAATTCCTTAGTCACATGTTTTGGAAATATCAAGCTAAGTTTCTTGACTGAAGACATTTTCTAGGCATTTGATATGCTTACAGTGACTCTCACTCAAAAAGTACATTAGAATCACCTGGGGAACTTTTAGAAATTACAGATAGCTGGGCCCCACCCAGATCTAGGGAATAAGAGAAACAATATCACTCTCTGGATAGTTTGGATATTCACCTGGTTAAGATCACTGGCTTATGTGCACTGTGAATCTATAAGAGTAAAAAAATATCTGAAATATATTCCAACCTGACTTATCATATAAATGTTTTTCCTTCCCTCTCTCCTTCCCTCCTCGTCTTCATCCCTCCTTTCCTTCCCTTTTTACTCCTTCCTTCCTTCCTTTCCTTCCCTTTCTTTTCCTTTTGTTTCCTTTCCTTTTGGTTTTGGGGAATACTGATTGTATTTTTGAGGTTTAATTTGTCTTGTCAACCATTATAAGGAGGAAAAATAAAAAATTATAGCAATATCTGTAAATACAATTTGATTTATTTAAAAACAGGCTATTTTACACTTAATCTAACTACTTGATATGAAAATTTAGAAACATACAGGAAAGTAAGGAGAGGAGAGTAGTATAGTGAATCTCCTTACACCATCACCCAGTTCAACATTTATCAACACATGGTCATCTTATTTCATCTATATCTTCAAGCACTTCTCCCCTCTTTCCACCACTGTTTTATGAAGCTAAACCCAGATAACCATATTATTTTATTCATAAATATTTCAAAATATATCAATAAAAGATAATTCTTTTTAATATAATTGCAATGCCATGATCACATCCAAAAATAATAATAATTCTTTGATATTATTCAATATTCAGTTAGAATGTGAACTAAGAAATTAAGGTGAATTGACATCTTACTAATAATACATTTTCCTAAACAGAATATGGTACCTTTTTATCCATTCATGTATATTTTTGTGTATCTCAGAAGTGTGTTGTAGTTTCTCTCATATAGGTTTTGGAGTTTTAAAAAATAAGTTTCCAACTAGGTATTATATTTTACTTATTTTATTATTTGCTATTTTAAATGGGGTCTTCCATTATATTTCCCAACTTGCTATTGCTTCTATATATAAAGTTTATTAATTTTAATCAATATTATGAAGGTATAATTTACATGCAACAACATGGACTTTATAATAAATGTATATATCCACTTAACCACCATCCCAATTATTGACTTTTATATGTATATACTGATTTTATAACCTACTAATTTATTACATTCCATCTTGATACATACTTCCACAATTCTTACCAGCTTTTGGCTATTCATTTGAAAATGTGTCACATTCCAATTTTTTTTGTTTGTTTTAGTTCTCTATCCCATCATGTCAAAAAGATTTTCCAGTCAATGCTGTTATAGGAATAGATTCAATGTCAAAGACTGACTGCTCCTAGAGATTTAAATTGTTGTTACAGGCATAAAGAAAAGTGATCCTCTTTGCAACAGGTGTCATGCTAAATTCAAGTTTACTGATGCAAGCAGTTAATAATAATTGGAATGTGAGCTGACTCAAGAATAGACATCCGGCTCATTAATATTTGCTTCAGAGAAATAGGCTCAAATGTTCTTCTTGAGTCTCAGTGGGTCCATGACCTTGATGTTTAGATGAATACATTTATAGCTGATCCCAGTACTAAGGCTGTCATTACTCAGAGAATTCCAAATGACCATTCTCTGGAAAAATGTGTTTACTAAGCTCCAGCTGTTATTTTATACTTATGAATATTTAGGAAGCTACAGTGACTGGCAGTGATCTCAGTGCCCCCAAAATGTGATGGCTTTATCTGAAAGTTGAAAGGCAGCAAATCACCTCCCTAGCAGATACCAGAATAAAAGCAGCTTTGCATGGGAGTGGAAGCTTTGCAGACTGAATTTCCTGGGAAGCATCAACACTATGAAGATAGATCGTTAGGTATCTAGGGGCAAAGTAATGAGTGACATATGGAGCAAGGTTGTGGGGACAGAAGGGTAAGCCACACTGTTTGGAGGATACAGGGAGGACAGAATGGGTTCCTCTGGCAGTTCCAAGAGCCAATAGAGACTGTAACACATAATTTAGTACTTCATCTTTGTCTTAGGTTGGGGTTCTGAAAAAAGCGGATCCTCAGGGTGAAGGAAGGAAGGAAAATGGATAAAGTGTATAAATGAAAGGGTTACAGGAAACCAGGGCTCAATCTCACTGGGCACTTTCTGAGACATTGTATAAAATATGTTTCAGAATTGGCCTACTAAGAACTGACAACACTAAGATGTTTATAGACCAATTTTCATTCCTTATCAGTTAAAGGTCACTGCATGGGAAGTGGCAAAAGTTAACACTCAGCACTTCTGAACTCTCCCACATGTAGACTGAGCATGCTCCCCTGGCCAGAGAGCCCTCTGGCAAAGATTTGTATGGGAACTATTTATAAGCAATTTCCAGGGGGGAGGAAGAGGATGTGCATGCTATAATTCTATATTGCCTGTGTTACTCTCTGGTTGTCTCTTATGTGTGAGTTTCATTTCACCAACAGGAATGTAAACTTGTTGAATGCATGGGTCACAGTTTACAGTTTTTGTATTGTTTTCTCCATAAATGTGGTGATCTCCTCGCTACTGGGAGATTAAATCCTCTAAGCCCACCATGATCTGGGCCTTCCCCAGCCAGACTCACTTTCCAGACTTCTCTTTGCAGTCCACTCTCATATTCCAAGCACTCTAGTCCTTCGATTTAGAATGTCTAGAATAACTCTCTTCCCTTTGTTCAACTGGTCAATCCTGATCATCTTTTGAGAATGGCTAAGTAATTTTTCTTTCATAAAAATGTTTCATGTCCCATCCAAGAAGAGTAATCCTGCCCTTCTGTGCAAGCTACTACCTGGCTCTTACTTCCACCATATAATTTACCTACTGTACTGAAGTTCATGTTTTTCTGTGTTAATCTAGCCTACCAGAGTGTGTACTCATTGAGAAAGCAAAATGTGTCATAAATATTTCTTCATCTACAGCACTTGGTATACCAGCAGTGCCTGGTATAGGGTAAATGCTTAATATTTTTTGAATGAATAAATGAACATGAGCAATCAATACTTCCTGGTTAGATGAAACAAGGGGCTGAACATACCTATTCTGGGCATTTCTAATAAAACTATCAAGTATTTTTACATTGAATGGAGAATATTCCCCAGAATAGCATACCCTTGCCCTTTAGTCAAAGACAACCTAGAACATGCTGCTGCTGCTGCTGCTAAGTCACTTCAGTCATGTCCGACTCTGTGCGACCCCATAGACGGCAGCCCACCAGGCTCCCCCGTCTCTGGGATTCTCCAGGCAAGAACATTGGAGTGGGTTGCCATTTCCTTCTCCAATGTGTGAATGTGAAAAGTGAAAGTGAAGTCGCTCAGTCGTGTCCGACTCGTAACGACCCCATGGACTGCAGCCTACCAGGCTCCTCCTTCCATGGGATTTTCCAGGCAAGAGTACTGGAGTGGGGTGCCACTGCCTTCTCCGACCTAGAACATACCTGTAGCTAAAACAAGTTAGAATTTTACTCACTGCAGACAAAGAACACACATCATGAGGACTGTGGGGTCTCAGTGAGAGAATGTAGGAAGAAACTATTATAGGATTTGGGCTTTGGATACATGATTCGGGGGAGGGACCAAGAGGCAGAGATTTGCTCTAGATTAGATGCTGTCAGATAGCAGGGACAATCCTATGATTGGATATTCTGTGAGAGGCACAGTGACTTTGATTTTGTCTGTGCTTAGAAAAAATTATGAACTGCCCTTGTTTTGCTTCATTTTATCATGGTCTCAGAGTAACTTTATTTGAGTTTGGTATTCTGTGAGATTGTTTAGGTCCAACAGAACAAGATGACCTGGCTGTGAAAGTCTGACCAGCTTGTAATAATACTGAGGTCTAGTTGTGAACATCAGGTAAGTTTTGAACATCAGAGAATGTATTTTTTGAGAAAGTGAAAGTGAAGTTGCTCAGTCATGTCTGACTCTTTGCAACCCCATGGACTATAGCCCATCAGCTCCTCCATCCATGAAATTTTCCAGGCAAGAGTACTGGAGTAGGTTGCCATTTCCTTCTCCAGGGGATCTTCCTGACCCAGGGATTGAACCCAGTTCTCCTGCATTGCAGGCAGATGCTTTTACCGTCTGAGCCACCAGGGAAGCCTCCTTTTTTTTGAGATGATGAGCCCAAAAGAAAGGTTATAGTACGTATATGTGCTGATAGTGTTCACAGGTATGGAGTGAGAGCTGGAAAGAATGGAATGAAAATGAAAATCCTCTTCTATGACCTTTTCAGGTTGAGAGGAGTTTTAAATTCTGAAACTCTGCATAGTATTAAAGGCATATTATGGCTGAGAGAATTTTTTTCACCAGAAAAGCAAGGAGCACAGATTATTTTTTGAAGATATCAACCATAAGGTCTGGAAAATTAAAATATTTAATCCAGCAGCAATATCACTTGTGTAGTGATCAAGTAATAGGATTTCCTTTTCCTTGCCTCCATGTTCTGGCTATTCTCTTAAAAAAAATTATTGACATCCTTTTGGGGGATGAGGGCTAGATAAGAAACCTTAAAGTGTAGAATTTATGTTCAAGAAGGAAAAAAGAATTTGGAATTTTCTGGTAGTTAAATTGGTTATGAAGTCCTGTGACTAGAAATCTAAGTCCACAGGGCCATTGAAAGACATTACAATATTCATCCAATAAATTATTTCTGAACACTTAGTATAACTTAGTTGAAAGTCACTCAGTCATGTCCAACTCTTTGTGACCCCATGGAGTGGAGCCTACCAGACTCCTCTGTCCATGGAATTCTCCAGGCAAGAATACTGGAATGGGTTGCCATGCCCTTCTCCAGTATAAAGAAATACCTTAGGTACTATGCTAAATGCAGTAATTATAGGTCTAAACAATCTGGATTGACTTTGTGGGAAAACTTCTTATTTAAGATATAAATTCAAACTTATAGGAACATTGCATCAATACCCTTCATTCAGATTCACCAGCTGTTTTTCCTAACCATTTTCGAGTAAGTTAGAGAAACTGTGCTCACCTATACCCCTAAATGGGCTTCCCGGTGGCTCAGGGGCAAAGAATCTGCCTGCAATGCAGGAGGCACAAGTTCGACCTTTGGGTAGGGAAGATCCCCTGGAGAAGGAAAAGCTACCCACTCAGTATTCTTGCCTGGGCAATCCCTTGGACAGAGGAGCCTGGTGGGTCCATGGGATCACAAAAGAGTTGGACACGACTTAGTGACTAAACACAACACAACACGTACCCGTAAGTACTCTGGTGTACATTTTCTAAAACCAAGGACATTCTCCTACATATCATGAAATTTGCCAAATCGGGAAATTGAACATTGATACAATACCATTATCTAATCTATCATTCATATTTAAACTTTGTAAATTATCTCAATGTCCTTTATAGATTTTTCCCCCTACACAGGTCCAATCTAAGATCATTCATTTAGTTGTCTTGTTTTATAGTCTTCTTTAACCTGGTATAACTCCTTAGTGTTTCTCTGCTTTTTTCTTCTTTTATATTGAAGTATAGTTGATTTATAATGTTGTGTTAATTTCAGGTGTTCAGCAAAGTAAAAAAAATATATATTCAGTTATATATATATTTTCTAAATCTTTATTATTATAGATATTGAATATAGTTCCCTGTGCTATACAGTTGGTACTTGTATAAAACAGTGTGTACCTGTTAATCCCAAACTCCTAATGTCTTGACCTTCACACTTTTGAGAATTATAGGCTAGATATTTTGTAGAAAGTGAAAGTGAAGTCGCTCAGTCATGTCAGACTCTTTTCGATCCCATGGACTGTAGCCTACCAAGGCTCCTCTGTCCATGGGATTTTCTAGGCAAGAGTACTGGAGTGGATTGCCATTTCCTTCTCCAGAGGATCTTCCCAACCCAGGGATTGAACCTGGGTCTCCCGCATTGTAGGTAGACGCTTTACCGTCCGAGCCACCAGGGAAGTCCCTGATATTTTGTAGAATGCCGTTCAATTTGGATCCATCTGATGTTTTCTCATTAATAGATTCAGGGTATGAAAATTTAGCAGGAATATGTATTTGATTTTAAATCCTAGAATGGCTGCCTCTACCCACATTTCCCACATTTTGACTTGACACCTCATGCAGGTGAGGGACCTTTGAGGTAAGCGCAGGAGAATTGATGCTTTTGAACTGTGGTGTTGGAGAAGACTCTTAAGAGTCCCTTGGACTGCAAGGAGATCCAACCAGTCCATCCTAAAGGAAATCAGTCCTGAATAGTCATTGGAAGGACTGATGCTGCAGCTGAAACTTAATATTTTGGCCATCTGATGCGAAGAGCTAACTCATTTGAAAAGACCCTGATGCTGGGATAGACTGAGGGCAGGAGGAGAAGGGGACGACAGAGGATGAGATGGTTGGATGGCATCACTGACTCAATGGACATGGGTTTGGGTGGACTCCGGGAGTTGGTGATGGACAGGGAGGTGTGGCGTGCTGTAGTTCATGGGGTCTCAAAGAGTCGGACATGACTGAGCTACTGAACTGAACTGAATGAAATGCAGGCTTTTCTCTGCTTCCTCTTATGATCCCTAACTTAGCCATCAGAATTGCTAAAATCCTGAAGAGGATGTCTGCTTCCTGGGGTGTTTATATTCAGCTGAAACCTTATATTAATACGAAACTCTTTCCTAATGTGTGTCCTCTCCCACCTTCATGAATTAGCACCGGCTTCATTATTATCATGAAGAATAAATTATTCATCAAGGTGGATAAATTGCTTATGGAGATAAATAACATTACATAAATGTAGTAAAAATGTGGTCCTTTTCTAAATAAGTAGCATTTTAAACCTAATCCTCTAAGACTGTACATCTTTCTGGAGAGAGTCAACCACATAGTATTCCAAAAGTAGGAGCTTTAAACAGGCTCTCCCAAAAGAAAAGAAGTTCAAGGCTTCAGTGATGCCTGGACTTTTGACTGTGCCTATTTAGTGCCTGCTCCCTCAAGCTGACACATCCTAGGCTACCAGGAAGTATAAGGAGGAGAATGTGTGGGTGGGAAGAGTGGGCAGAGAAGACTCTCAAGAATTGGAAACTATGTAGAGAGTAGCAGCTGGCAGCTAATTAGTTTCTGAAATGAACCCTTTGTGTGGCTTGTCCTTCCTGAGAGAGATGTTAAGATGCTGTTATGCCTCCTTTTAGCAGTAATGGTAATTAAAACAAATAATCCCAGGTCCTAATTAAGGTGGCTCCATTTATTTGGCTAAAGAGAGCGGTCCTTCTTCATTTTCTTTTTTTCCCCTCTTGCATACTGAATGTCACATCTAAGAAATGAGCAAATGCCTACATTTCACTTCTACACATAGGGCCTGTTTAGAGGGAGGAGTGATCATTAAGGGCTTCCCTGGTGGCTTAGATGGTAAAGAATCTGTCTGCAATGCAGGAGACCTGGGTTCGATCCCTGGGTCAGGAAGATACCCTGGCAAAGGCAATGGCAATCCACTCCAGTATTCTTGCCTGGAGAATCCCATGGGCAGAGGAGCCAGATGGGCTACAGTCAATGGAGTCTCAAAGAGTCAGACAAGACTGAGCAACTTCCACTCTTTTCAATGATCATTAAGGAGGATTCTAGAATCGAAAGGTATCTAATTTCCTAAAACTGAGAAGCAAGCTTATTTTGAGATGTTACTATCATAGCTCTTTACTAAGCGCTACTGGGATAGACAATCGGGTGATGGAAACAGCTAACAATTATTGTCCATTTAGTATGTGCTGGGCCTTAGGGATCTTACATGGCTTATCCCATTTAATCCCTCCCTAAAAGATTTGAGTTGGATATTATCATCTTTATTTTGATCATGTCAAGATTTTCAGAGGAGGAAGATGGGACCAAGAAAGGTGAAGAGACTAGATCAAGATGAGTTAGAGGCAGGATCAGAATACAGGCAGTCTGGTCCAGAGCCCATTGCTCAGCCATTATGCTTTCTGCCTTTCAGACTCCAACTTGCCTATAGTCTAGTGGGTACAATCAAGAGATAACTAAGAGAAGGACAGGAATCCATGTCAGATGACTGGTTTGGGTTGGTCAGGGAAATTTCACAGGAGGCAGACTGGAACTAGGCTGAAAAACAGACTGAGTGATTCAGCGAAGATGAGTATGAGGAGCTTTCCAGGCGAAGGGAACCACATGAAAATTGCTGGCATTGGGACGGCAAACTTGAGTACTTCAGCTATGGTAGAGAGCTCCTGCAGTCATTTGCAGGATTCCTCAGCCTCACACTCTATAAAAAGAGAGGAAACTTCCACTTTAGTCTCTAACAGGGGGTTACTGAAATGAAGGTGGAGAACTTTGAGAGCCTGGTGTTTTTTTGGTGCACGCTAGCCATAGTACAGGTCACCGTAATAACAAAGCAATGGGGCCTGCCACGTCCTCCCCACTTCCCTTGGGCCACCAGTACTGTCCTAGATTCCAGTCTCCATGGAGTTAGCAGAAAAGGTTGCGCCTGCCTCCAGCCAGTCCAGCCTGCTTTCTTTTCTGTTTCAGCTTCTGTTCCCAGAACTGGGTGGTTTAATTCAGGATGTGGCAACAGGATGTGGCAACCCTAACACAACTCCAATTTGGTTTTACCACCAATAAAGCCATCTTGATTTCCATCAGGCTTCCTGTGTCCTAATTGATTTGAACTTGAACAAAAGGAAAGCAATTGGCACTCCCCAAACTTCCAATAATAGGGAAGTAGTGCAAAATTCAATTTAAAAAGTAGACTAGACATGGTAGACCAAGGAAAGCCTTGAAGGCTGGTATAAGGAATTTAGCCATAGCCTAAAGGAATCAGTTATTACAATTCTGTGCAAGTGCACTCACACACATACACTCACATATACGTACAGTGGTTAGCAATAGAGAAAATCACTATGGGATTTGTTTCCGAGTTACTCTCTCTAAGTTTATTGTCATCAAATCCCTATTTTCTACAAATGTATTTGCTAAGAAGCTTAAACTCATTTTTAAAAGCTAAACTAATATTTCATCCATTTGTCTTTGAATCATTTATTGTCTGACCAGCCACTTGTTTTTCAGTAACTGTTTGCCAAAGAATAATTCAGCCTATTTGGGAGACTTTAATAAGGCTTTCTCCTATAGCCCCATTCTTGATGTTAAAAGACACCCATGTAAGTAAAGGTGTGACAAATATGCCATTATTTGGGAACAAAATTTCATATCTTTATTCCCAAATAATCTATCAAATATAGTCTTTCAATCAGCCTGATAGTTATTAGGTGTTTTTTATTTCCTCATTCAGATTTATGAGTGAGAAATGATTCCGATTTATGAATGAGAATGATTTTTCTCATTCAGTGGTTACATGAATGCTAATTTGAAAATAATTTTAAGTATATACTTTAAGTATGGAGATCCAAGTTTTAATCCAAAGCTGAAAATTGTTAGCTGCTTCCTTATGTCTCTTACAACAATTAATCATCAGCAAATGGGCAAAACTCTTTTCTGTAGGAATGATTTTTCCAGTACATTCTTTTTTATCAAAAGACTTTGCACAAAAACAGGAAGATAAGGTTTTCTTCTTAACTGAGCAAAACAGCTGTCCCAATCTCTGTAAAATATTCTTCCTATGTCTCTGACCCTTCTAAGATAAAAGAAATGATAATATGCCTTTGGTCTACCTTCTCTGGGAAGGAAAGTTGCTGTAGGAGAAGAACTGATTTTTTTTCCCACTTCTGTGGTTTGAGAACAAGTTATAACTCCAGCATTTCAAGGTGCAAGGAAAATAATACACAATTATTAGATTGCTATTTGTGGGACACAAATGAAGCAGTTTAGTAGGAAACAACTCACCAGAAAAATGAAACACATTTTTAAAAGAATGCTACATTTTACTCTTTCTCCTCTTGGCTTCTGGAATGTAACCTCCATCTGACCCATCTCCATTCTAATCATTTTGGCTCTCTTTGTGCTTCCTTAAAGTTATCTTCTCTTTTCACTAAAAACAAACACAGCCATTTTAAAATCTGCATTTTAAAGTTTATTTATCTGTTTATACATAACCTTGCTCCAGAATGGGTTTAAGGTGGCTTGAAAGAAACCATAAAGTACACTAATTATAACAGAAGAATCAGAAATGAAACTATGCAAACTGCTTAAACAATCCTACTCGTTTGTTCTGGATGGACCACAAATTTTGCTCTAACCTTTTTAACAGGCAGTCAGAAAAGGAAACTTAATTAGTTACATCATTTACAATGTCCATAAAACAAAAACAAACCAATTACCCAAGCGAAGCACTGTTATTCCTACTATTAAGACCAAAAAGAAATTTTTCTTAAGAGGCTTCATGAAGAGGTCAGTGTATGATGTAACAATCAGTGTTCTCAGTAACAACCTAATGGGAGACACAAAGATGAATTTCATAGGGCTCCCTCTTCCACACAGGCAGATGGCATCACAGCAATTTGAAAACCAGGAAAAACGATTTTATCACGAGTCTGGGGGTTGAGGGGAGAACACAATATAACATGGTCCAGGTGCTCCGTTCTCTGCTCGGCGAAGCCAGATACATTTTAGAACAAGAGAGTTGAACCCAGTACCCAGAGTGACTCCAGAGAAGTCCGGAAACCCCTAAAATTCTCTGCAACATTTTCAGAATAGCTGTTTCAACAATTTCTGAATCTTCTTGACAGAGAAAAACACAGGTTTTTATCAGATATTCAACGTGCCCAGGTGATACACACAAGTTAGGAACCATTTCTTTAGATAATCTAGAGAATTAAGCAGACTACAAATTATACATGCTATTCAAATACTTTTCTTACAACTTAGCTATTCCCCCCCTCTGCAAAAAGAAGCTTTTTTGTTGCCATTTGGTGCCTTGGCTCAGGTTGCGTCCCGGCTGGAGCAAGAGGCTGGAGCGGAGATCTCGAGGCCACGGGAGGCAGAGGGGTCCCACAGCGGCAGCCGGGCTTCGGAGGCTCCTAGTCGCCCTGGAAGGAGAGCTTTTTGAAGAGATACTCGCCCAGCCCGGCCTGTAGCCCAGCCTCAGGGCTGGTCATCTTGCGCAGGTTGGCCAGGTGGTCACCCATCTTCTTGAGGAGCATCATCTCCTCCTTCAGGAAGCGGCGCTCCAGGAACTCGCAGAGCTGGGCATCAGCGCTCGCACAAGCCAGGGCATGCAGATCCAATAGCGCCTGGTTCAGGCTCTTCTCCAGGGCCATGGCATCCTCCATGGCGTCCACGCCAGTATTCCACTTCCCTGGGGACAGCATCTGTCCACTCTGGATCAGGGTGCCACCACCTGAGGACTTGGGCATCTTCAAGAGAAGGTGGGCGCCCTCCTGCTTCTCCTTAGCCAACGCCCTGAAGAAGCGGCCCACACCATTCAGAGCCGTTTCGCTGCCTTCGAAGTAGACGCTCAGGGAGAGGTAGGTGGATGAGACCTCTAGGTGCAGTTTGATCAGGCGGCTGACTGCTGCCTCCATCTCAGGAGAACGCTGTTGGATCTGGGTGCTCATGGTTAGTCAGCAGTGAGGAGGACTTCTCCACAAACTGTCCTGTGACGCTGGTCTCGGAAGTGGGGAGTGAGTCCAGAAGATGGTGCCGGAAGTTGTGGTTGAAGGGGTGGGGCTAGAGGGTGGTGGGAGGCAGGGGGAGGGGGAGGCAAGGCCCGGGTGGGAGTACGCAGGTTGTTCCGTCCAAACGTTGTTGAAGCAGGAGACTGATCTAGGAGGCGTCCAGGTGCATTGTCTCTCACTCCAGCTTTTGGGAAGAGTATCTTTCTTTCCTAATTATTGGAAAGGAGTCTTTATCATTTTGACCCATTTCTTTCCATAACTCCAAGACGAGATAAGAACGTCCAAGGTAAAAACCTCAAAAGAATTGATAGTGAACCTCTCCCAATCTTCATTTGTGACTTAACACTCGCTTGTTTTTATTTTACAGCCTGTTTGACTAGATTTCCCCCTGCTCCTGATCCCTGATGGAGAGGGTGACTATTAGTTCCACTTTGCCCAGAGCAGTCTTGCTGTCCTGATATAGTTATTCATAGTGCCCCCTAAATTAATTAATTAATTAAAAAATAGTATCCTCCCTTTCACACTCAAAAGGGTCCTTGTTTGGAATATACATTACATAGTCACCTTAGTGATTGAAAAAGACAAAATCCACACTATGGAATGTGAAATGGTAGCATTTACAAGACACAGTACTAATTAATCAGACCAGTAAGAATCCCATCATAAATTTTCTACTATTCAGTCTTCATTTTTTAATTTGTTGATCCTTTTATTCCTTCTACTAAAAGTTCTAAATACTGATTATGTGCCAGGTGTTTTTGTAGGGTAAGGAGTTAGGGAGGTTCAGAAAAAGAATGAGACCGGCACTTTACAGGAACAGATCACCTTTAATGAGGTGAGAAGGGGCAGCAGTCAGATTAGTGAGCTGCTGCCCTAACCCAGGAAAAGAGTAAGTATATATAGGCATACATGTGGAAATCTACTGTCTTAAGGGGGCCTGTTCTCCAAGGTTGTTCAGAGTAGTTATCTCTTAAGGGGCTGGGGCAAGGAATTCTGGAGATCGGCCAGAGGCTGGACCAGCTGGGAGCTGGGCGTAATCAACCTTAATGTTCATTTTTTTTCCCTTTGGGTGAGAGAGTTCTTTGTTTTGCATAGAATGGTGGGGAGGACCTGGAGGGGAGTTTTAACTCCAAGCTATTTTGAGCCGTGTAACTTTCCTTCAGTTTTCTTAGGTACTGGTGGCTTCCTGTGATTACCCAGATATTCAACCATTAACTGAAACACGTCATGTAAATGGGCATTAAAGATGAAAATGTAGACGTATAAATCCTACCAAAACAGAAAAAAAAAATCCCATACAGGATGGGTTAGTCATTCTCAGAAGATGAGGGCAAAACTAGACGTTTTCATAAGGGCTTTTCCAGCTTTGTGATTCCATGCTTAGCATTTTCTTTTCTGAATTACCACTTGCCTGGGGCTGTTGCACAATTAGAACACTTTTATGTGTTTTCTGTCGAACAGGAAGGCATATTCTATTCAGGGTAAACAATATTTGAACCCCAGAGAGGTGAATTTTGCTCTAAACTTTGGATCTAGGTATGAATGAAAATAAAAATCCACTGTTTTGCAGCTGCCTTCCAATTTTACTATCTCTGTTGTTGAAAACTGACATGTTAAAACTTCAAAAAGATATCTGCAGTCTCCTTTTACTGCTTAAGCTAAAATATGAATACATCTCCTGTATCTAAATACAGGATACATCGTCCACTTTTTTCATGAAATGCTGTTATCCCAAAGTGGTCTCAGATTGCATTTGAAGTTTGCAAAAACTGTTAGAATTCAGGAATAGCACATTTTTCAAACCTGGAGGGAATTCACTGGGTAAAACAGGAGTAGTTCTGCAGCCTTTCTGGCCTTGGTTCTCTGGCCAAAAAGAGGCTGGGGGTGAAGAGGAGGGGAAAAAACAGAAATTCAAATCCAAGAACAATCCTAGCACATCCCCAAATAGGAGAGAAATGATACTAGAAGCCATACCTTCCAAATAACTGCAAAGAAAATGATCATCTCCTACCGTGTGCATAAACCATTAATCATCGTATTGACCTTGTAACAAGAAAATGCAAAATCTGGAGAAAACCTCACCATATAACATACTTTATATATGGCAGGATGTCAGGCTCATTTAATATATTTCAGTTTCCCATACATTTACTTGGAAAAGAAAAATGTCTATATAAACCTTCTCAGATGGGATCATTTTCTGCCTTGTGCAAATGTTTATAAATCTTCCCCTCATCACTTCAGAGAGAGGAAAGCCAGTGTGGAAACTACTCTGGTGGATGGTTAAGCACATAGTTGTCAGAATCAGAGCAATGTGGGCTCCAATCCCGGCTTTGCCACTTGTTACAAGTGTAACCCTAGGCAGGTAGCATAACCTCTCTGGGTGGGCCTCAGTTTTCTCACCTATAAAACGTCAATGTTAACATTTCACAAGCATACCACAAGGGATCAATGACATAATAGATGGGGAAAAATGACCAAACAAGTAGAAAGCACCCCCCAAAATAGTGCTGTGTCATCAATCAGATTTTGTAATAAGATTGTAGAGGCCCTGTCAAGCCCTATTGTATCAGAAGCATATCCCAATATGTTTTTGATCCACGTTTCCTCACTATCTTCCTCTGGTAGCTAGTTGGTAAAGAATCTGCCTGCAGCACAGGAGACCTGGTTCGATCCCTGGATCAGGAAATGGCAAACTACTCCAGTGTCCTTGCCTGGAAAATCCCACGGACAGAGGAGCCCAATGGGCTGCAGTCCATGGGGTCGCAAAGAACTGGGCACGACTGAGCGACTAACCTGAATGGTCTAGTGGTTTTCCCTACTTTCTTCAGTTTAAATACGAATTTGGCAATAAGGAGTACATGATCTGAGCCACAGTCAGCTCCCAGTCTTGTTTTTGCTGACTGTATAGAGCTTCTCCATCTTTGGCTGCAAAGAATATAATCAATCTGATTTTGGTGTTGACCATCTGGTGATGTCCATGTGTAGAGTCTTCTCTTGTGTTGTTGGAAGAGGGTGTTTGCTGTGACCAGTGTGTTCTCTTGGCAAAACTCTATTAGCCTTTGCCCTGCTTCATTCTGTACTCCAAGGCCAAATTTGCCTGTTACTCCAGGTGTTTCTTGACTTCCTAACTTTTGCATTCCAGTACCCTATAATGAAAAGGACATCTTTTTTGGGTGTTAGTTCTAAAAGGTCTTGTAGGTCTTCATAAATCCATTCAACTTCAGCTTCTTCAGCGTTACTGGTTGGGGCATAGGCTTGGATCACCGTGATATTGAATGGTTTGCTTTGGAAATGAAAAGAGATCGTTCTGTCGTTTTTGAGATTGCATCCAAGTACTGCATTTCGGACTCTCTTGTTGACCATGATGGCTACTCCATTTCTTCTAAGGGATTCCTGTCCACAGTAGTAGATATAACGGTCATCTGAGTTAAATTCACCCATTCCAGTCCATTTTAGTTCGCTGATTCCTAGAATGTCGACGTTCACTCTTGCCATCTCCTGTTTGACGACTTCCAATTTGCCTTGATTCATGGACCTAACATTCCAGGTTCCTATGCAATATTGCTCTTTACAGCATCGGACCTTGCTTCTGTCACCAGTCACATCCACAACTGGGTATTGTTTTTGCTTTGGCTCAATCCCTTCATTCTTTCTGGAGTTACTTCTCCACTGATCTCCTGTAGCATATTGGGCACCTACTGACCCGGGGAGTTCCTTTTTCAGTATCCTATCGTTTTGCCTTTTCATATTGTTCATGGGGTTCTCATTGTACAGGAGACAGGGATCAAGACCATCCCCATGGAAAAGAAATGAAAAAAAAAGCAAAATGGCTGTCTGAGGAGACCTTACAAATAGCTGTGAAAAGAAGAGAAGCAAAAAGCAAAGGAGAAAAGGAAAGATATTCCCATTTGAATGCAGAGTTCCAAAGAATAGCCAGGAGAGATAAGAAAGCCTTCCTCAGCAATCAATGCAAAGAAATAGAGGAAAACAACAGAATGGGAAAGACTAGAGAGCTCTTCAAGAAAATTAGAGATACAAAGGGAACATTTCATGCAAAGATGGGCTCGATAAAGAATAGAAATGGTGTGGACCTAACAGAAGCAGAAGATATTAAGAAGAGGTGGCAAGAATACACCGAAGAACTGTACAAAAAAGATCTTCACGACCCAGATAATCATGATGGTGTGATCACTCACCTAGAGCCAGACATCCTGGAATGTGAAGTCAAGTGGGCCTTAGAAAGCATCACTGTGAACAAAGCTAGTGGATGTGATGGAATTCCAATTGAGCTATTTCAAATCCTGAAAGATGATGCTGTGAAAGTGTTGCACTCAATATGCCAGCAAATTTGGAAAACTCAGCAGTGGCCACAGGACTGGAAAAGGTCAGTTTTCATTCCAGTCCCAAAGAAAGGCAATGCCAAAGAATGCTCAAATGACTGCACAATTGCACTCATCTCACACGCTAGTAAAGTAATGCTCAAAATTCTCCAAGCCAGGCTTCAACAATACATGAACCATGAACTTCCAGATGTTCAAGCTGGTTTTAGAAAAGGCAGAGGAACCAGAGATCAAATTGCCAACATCCGCTGGATCATTGAAAAAGCAAGAGAGTTCCAGAAAAACATCTATTTCTGCTTTATTGACTATGCCAAAGCCTTTGACTGTGTGGATCACAATAAGCTGTGGAAAATTCTGAAAGAGATGGGAATACCAGACCACCTGACCTGCTTCTTGAGAAACCTATATGCAGGTCAGGAAGCAACAGTTAGAACTGGACATGGAACAACAGACTGGTTCCAAATAGGAAAAGGAGTACGTCAAGGCTGTATATTGTCACCCTGCTTATTTAACTTATATGCAGAGTACATCATAAGAAATGCTGGGCTGGAAGAAGCACAAGCTGGACTCAAGATTGCAGGGAGAAATATCAATAACCTCAGATATGCAGATGACACCACCCTTATGGCAGAAAGTGAAGAGGAACTAAAAAGCCTCTTGATGAAAGTGAAGGAGGAGAGTGAAAAAGTTGGCTTAAAGCTCAACATTCAGAAAACTAAGATCATGGCATCTGGTCCCATCACTTCATGGCAAATAGATGGGGAAACAGTGGAAACAGTGTCAGACTTTATTTTGTGGGGCTCCAAAATCACTGCAGATGGTGATTGCAGCCATGAAATTAAACGATGCTTACTCCTTCGAACGAAAGTTATGACCAATCTAGATAACATATTAAAAAGGAGAGACATTACTTTGCCAACAAAGGTCCATCTAGTCAAGGCTATGGTTTTTCCAGTGGTCATGTATGGACATGAGAGTTGGACTGTGAAGAAAGCTGAGTGCTGAAAAATTGATGCTTTTGAACTGTGGTGTTGGAGAAGACTCTTGAGAGTCCCTTGGACTGCAAGGAGATCCAACCAGTCCATCCTAAAGGAAATCAGTCCTGAGTGTTCATTGGAAGGACTGATGTTGAAGCTGAAATTCCAGTAGTTTGGCCACCTCATGCGAAGTGTTGACTCATTGGAAAAGACCCTGATGCTGGGAGGGATTGGAGGCAGGAGGAGAAGCGGACGACAGAGGATGAGATGGCTGGATGGCATCACTGACTCGATGGACATGAATTTGAGTAGACTCCAGGAGTTGGTGATGGACAAGGAGGCCTGGCGTGCTGCGATTCATGGGGTCGTAAAGAGTTGGACACGACTGAGCGACTGAACTGATCTGAACTGAACTGAGCGACTAACACACTTTCCTCACTGCAGACCTGTTTTGCTGCATCACTTGTTTTTCTGTGGCTATGTCCTTTCAATTATGAAAGCACAGAGGCACAGCTTTGGGTGTCAAGATCAAATTCATTTAAAGCACGAGCAAAGCCAGGTTCTCTGACTTCCCTGGGCTAAGTGAGATTCAGCAACACCTCCTGAGGTCCTTTGTGGCCCTGCCAGCTGCAGAGGGAGGGGAGCAGTGCATAGATGGCAGAGGTCTATTTCTGTTCTCAGTTCTCCAGCTCAAGATGGTCACTACGGTAAGAAACATTTAAGGAATGCCTACTTTACAGGAGAAGATAAGGTTATAGAACGTCCCATGCAAAAGGTAGAATTCACCTTCTACCACTCAAATATAGACTGTGGAATGCTTATGTCTTGTGTCAGATTCCCCAGATGCAGACCTTGAGATGAGAATTCCTATCCAAGAGATTTATTGGGAAAGTGCTCCCAGAGAGACCAAAAGACAGTGGTGAAGCAGGAAAGAGAAAGAAAGGAATCCAAGAAGCAAAGTTGCAATTTTAGGAAGTGCTTAGCTTCAGAATCATCCCACGGTGTAGCTTTGGAGCATAAATTATACCTAAAGTTTATTTCAACATGAGGCAAGGGAACTGAACTTTTATACTCCCATCCATTGGCTATGGATGTCTCTAGGTGGATATAGATTCCAGGGTCTGTGTACAGGTTAGGCAACTTCAGTAGCCCAAGAGAACAGTGAAGAAAGTCACGGGTGCTAGTCATTAAAAGAAAAGCACACTGGGCTGAGTGCGGAGCACATCTGTTAGGATTTGGGCAGGGATCAGACAGTATACACCACCAACTTGCTTCCCCACTTGACCTTGGATGGTATTGGAGTACAGTAGAAATGAGAAACCCCAATTAGTACTCTTAGCCAGGAATCCAGTGGATAAAATGAAGACTTTTTCATAGTTTTTAACCTCTTTGCTACTTCTATTTACAGGGAATACAGGGCTTTGGGAGCCTATACTGCAATCTCCTTTTTGTTGTTTGTTGTTTAATTGCTAAGTCATGTCCAACTCTTTTGCAACCTCACAGACTGTAGCCCGCCAGGCTCCTCTGTCCATGGGATTTTCCTGACAAGAATACTGGAGTGGGTCACCATTCCCTTCTCCAGGGGATCTTTGCGACACAGGGATCGAACCTGTGTCTTCTGTATTGCACGCAGATTCTTTACCACTGAGCCACCAGGCAAGCCGAGATCTGAAAATCTGTAACTCTCTTCAGGGGTCACATTTGCATGTTTATATATCCGGCCAAATCAGACCCAAAGCTCCAACTAAGAAAGCATTTGCATCTTTTATTGAACCCTCTACTCTCATGGACATCATTCCCCATACTGGAACTGCATATTGATTTTTTAAATAGCTGCACAAAACTACTGACAAGTCAAAACAGCACGAGCAATCCAGACACTGAGAGACTGTGAAATGGCTGCTTAAGGACCTGTCATCCAAACTGAACTCACCTGAAAACAGATGGGACACAAACAGCAAAACTGTCTTTGTACGCTTGTCATTTTTTAAAAAGGAATTGTAAACAGGTACAACTTAGTTTTGAGCTGTTCCTCTACTTTGGACAAGGGACACCTGCTACCAGGCACAGGAGGACTGGGTTCATCATTTTGCTCTCCCCAAATACACACCCCCCATACAGCCTCCTCTTCATCCCACTTGTGCCATCTATTAAACTCTAGAGCTCACTGGGAAGCTTGGCAACAGCCTACCCTAACAGGTCTGCCTCATAAGGCCTCTTCTCTCTGTGCTTCCCATGGACACTTCAGACAAGCAAGGGTTCTCAAGTGGATCTGAGTTTGTCTCCTAGATGACATTTGGCGATGCCTGGTGACATTTGTGGTTGTCATAACTAGGGGGAGGGTACTTCTGGCATCTAGTGGGCCTAGGATGCTGCTGAACATGTCACAGTGCACAGGAACCACTGCTTATCCCTCTAACAAAGAATTTTCTAGCCCCAAATGTCAGTAGTGCTGAAGTTGTGAAAGCCCATGCTAATGGGTAAATAATGTTGGTATCTTGGTTTGGGTTCCTGCAAAGCAGACCGGGAGATAAGGATTTCAGTATAACTGGCCTGAGTGATGGTGAAAGCACCAGTAAGTGAGAGGGTAAATGAGACAAAGAAAGGGAATAAAATCAATAGAGTGTGTTAAAGAGCCAGTTACTCCTATGGGCAACTAGGACTCAGGTCTCCTGGGGAACTCTAGGAGACTCAAGGAGGCATACCTCAGAGTTGTTTCAAACAAGGACAAGGAAGCCAAAATATTTATCTTCCAAATCCCATCTGTTATTAGCTGAAGACTGCTCCCAAGCATGCTAAGTTTCTGGCACTTCCAGCCTACCTTTCAAGAACCAAAAGAAAACCCCCTCATGGGGACCATTTGGTGCTTGTCGCAGAATCCCGTGGGCATGCATGGGAATGGTGAGTGCTGAGAATTGGGTAGGGTGCCAATAATATGTGCTAGAGTTATTCTTCCAAGCAAACACTCACAGGGATATATCTTAAGTGGCTTTCTCTGAGGAACATGCCCTAGCCAAAAAAGTAATTCTAATCATGACTATAGTAGATGTCCTAGAAGATAAACAGTCATGATATGTTTTAGTTCGAGAGGCCTCATTAGGAGAGGCAATTGGAAGGATTCTTAGAAATCGTGTGTTCCAGTTCTGTACCAATACATGGATCGCCTCTTAGGAATGTCTCTGACAAATGATCATCTAGTCTTTGTTTAAATCCACCCAGGTTACCAGGGACACACTAGCTCATAAGGGATATGCATTCCATTTTCAGAGCATGATGTGGGAAAATAGAGCTGCTTGAGAACCAAACAGGTCAGAGAATCTTACTCTCTTTAACTATAAAATACCACTAGTCATATTTATCTACTTCTTAAGAATACTGTAAAGATTAAGTGAGATAATACAAGGAATTTAGCACAACTTCTGACACATCAGTTCAGTTCAGTTCAGTCGCTCAGTCATGTCCGACTCTTTGTGACCCCATGAATCGCAGCATGCCAGGCCTCCCTGTCCATCACCAGCTCCGGGAATTTACTCAAACCCATGTCCATCAAGTCAGTGATGCCATCCAACCATCTCATCCTCTATCATCCCCTTCTCCTGCCCCCAATCCCTCCCAGCATCAGGGTCTTTTCCAATGAGTCAACTCTTCACATGAGGTGGCCAAACTACTGGAATTTCAGCTTCAACATCAGTCCTTCCAATGAACACTCAGGACTGATCTCCTTTATGATGGACTGGTTGGATCTCCTTGCAGTCCAAGGGACTCTCAAGAGTCTTCTCCAACACCACAGTTCAAAAGCATCAATTTTTCAGCACTCAGCTTTCTTCACAGTCCAACTCTCACGTCCATACATGACCACTGGAAAAACCATAGCCTTGACTAGATGGACCTTTGTTGGCAAAGTAATGTCTCTGCTTTTTAATATGCTATCTAGGTTGGTCATAACTTTCCTTCCAAGGAGGAAGCGTCTTTTAATTTCATGGCTGCAATCACCCACATATTAGGTGCTAAAATTAACATGAGCTGCCTTCACTGCTTTTCCTTCTCCATCCTCTCTAGTCTCATATATCAGCTGCCTGCCTCACAATAGGTTTGATCCTTTCATTCTTGTTCTAGCTTCCAGAAGAATATAAAGTAAGTCCAGCCCACTTTCCCACTGATATAAGATTTCCCTTCTCCCTCAAAACAGGCCTGGCTGGCTTCCTTTACCACTTCTTACAGTCTAGCTCTGTGGGCCTCTGTTCTCTAGTCACTCTCCAGAAGGGAGTCGAGTTCCCCCAAGGAGAAAGCTTCAACTACCTCCTTACCTGGGACAACACATGTCCTTTTAATTTTGATCCATGCGCATCAAAATGGGATCTGTATGGAATAGTGTTCTCTTTTAACCAAAACAAAAAAGTCTGCCTATATGGGAAGAGAATTTTAAAAACAGTGGATATAAATATAACTGAATCACTTTGCTGTACACCCAAAACTAATGTAACATTGTAAATCAACTATACTGTAATAAAAAAAAATCTGTGTAGTCAAGAAAGGAAGGCACAAAATGATTTTTCTTCTTTCCTTACCATGCTCCATTTTAACTCTTGCAAGTGTTTCTGCGAACCTGTACTTGCCCCTTAGCCCTCCATGATGAGAAGTGCTTTCTGTTCATTTTCAAAGGGAAAAATGTAATGTTTCATAGAATGGAACAAGATTCACATTCTGAATAGAGGTGGCCTCCTATTTCAGAAGTGCTGGCAAGCCAGTCCTTGGTGGTTGCCAAGAATTGGGTTGGACAGACACAGCTTGTGCTGGAAACAACATCCAGCCTTGAAATTTGAAGTGGCAACTTTTGCAATGACACTCTCCCTTTTCCTGCTTGAAGCCCCTGGATGTTCCTTCTGGTCATGCTGACATCTGGCTGGCGAAGAGAATCACTCAGCAAGAGATGTTGCTTTTCATTATCCGTAACATGGCTCATTTGTGTGTGTGTGCATGTGTGTGTGTGGGTGTAGATGTAAAGACATATACCAAAATGTTAATGGTGGTCTGTATCTGCCTGTGACCAATTTGTTACTTTCTACCTTCCTATACTATCCAAATTATTTTGGCAATGAGCATGTATTTAAAATTACTGTCGACATGAAAAGATGTTCAACGTTGCTAATTATTAGAGAAATGCAAATCAGAACTATACTGAGGTACCACCTCACACCAGTCAGAATGCCCATCATTAAAAAGTCTACAAATAACAAATGCTTGGAGAGGATGTGGAGAAAAGGGAACCCTCTTATACTGTTGGTGGGAATGTAGGTTGATACAGCCGCTACGGAGGTTCTTTAAAAAACTAAAGCTAGAATTACCACCTGATCCAGCAATCCCACTTCTGGCAATATACCCAGACAAAACTATAATTCAAAAAGACATATGCACCGGAATGTTCATAGGAGCACTGTTCACAATAGCCAAAACATGAAAACAACCTACATGTCCATCAACAGAGGAATGGATAAAGAAGATGTATATATATATACAGTGGAATACTACTCAGTCATAAAAAGGATGAAATAATGCCATTTGCAGCAACATGGATGCAACTAGAGATTATTATACTAAGTGAAGTAAGTCAGAAAGAGAAAGACAAATACCATATGATACCATTTATAGGTGGAATCTAAAATATGGCACAAATGAACCTGTCTACAAAAACAGAAGGAGACTCAAAGACATAGAGCAGAGACTTGTGGTTGCTGGTGGGGGGAGTGGGAGAGGGTAGACTGAGAGTTTGGGATTGGTAGATGTAAACTATTATATTTGAAATCGATAAACAACAAGGTCCTAATCCATAGCACAGGGAACTATATCGAGTATCCTGTGATAAACCATAATGGAAAAAAATATAAAAAAGAATGTATATATGTGTATAACTAAGTTACTTTGCTGTACAGAAGAAATTAACACAACACTATAAATCAACCACACTTCAGTTCTCAGCCGTTAAAAAGAATTCATTTGAATCAGTCCTAATGAGATGGATGAAACTGGAGCCCATTATACAGAGTGAAGTAAGCCAGAAAGATAAAGAACATTACAGCATACTAACACATATATATGGAATTTAGAAAGATGGTAACGATAACCCTATATGCAAAACGGAAAAAGAGACACAGAAATACAGAACAGACTTTTGAACTCTGTGGGAGAATGTGAGGGTGGGATATTTCAAAAGAACAGCATGTATACTATTTATGGTGAAACAGATCACCAGCCCAGGTGGGATGCATGAGACAAGTGCTCGGGCCTGGTGCACTGGGAAGACCCAGAGGAATCGGGTGGAGAGGGAGGTGGGAGGGGGGATCGGGATGGGGAATACGTGTAAATCTATGGCTGATTCATATCAATGTATGACCAAAAAAATAAATAAATAAAAATTAAAAAAATAATAATAAAAATAAATAAATAAATTTTTCAAAATGAAAAAAAAAACATTTTTTTTTAAAAAGTCTACAAATAACTAGCTCTGGAGAGGGTATAGAGAAAATGGAACCCTCTTATACTGTTGGTGGAAATGTAAATTGGTGCAGCACTATGAAAAACAGTATGGAGGTTCCTCAAAAAACTAAAACTAGAGTTGCCATATGATCCAGCAACCCCACTTCTGGGCATATACCCAGAAAAAACCCTAATTCAAAAGGATAAATGCACCCCTATGTTCATTGCAGCACTATTTACAATAGCCAAGACATGGAAACAATCTAAATGTCCATTGACAGATGAATAGATAAAGAAGATGTGGTATAAGCACAATGGAATATTACTCAGTCATCAAAAGAATGAAATAATGCCATTTGCAGTAACATAGATGGACCTAGAGATTATTATACTAAGTGAAGTGAGTCAGAAAGAGAAAGACAAATACCATATGATTTCACTTATATGTGGAATCTAAAATGTATACAAATCAATATGTCTATGAAACAAAAAACAGACTCTCAGATACAGAGGGCAGACTTGTGGTTGCCAAGGGGAAGAAGGGGTGAGGGAGGGAAGGACTGGGAGTTTGGGATTAGCAGAGGCAGACTATTATATACAGGATGTATAAACAACAAGGTCATACTACATAGCACAGGGAACTATATTCAATATTCTGTGACAAAACATAATGGAAAAGAATATGAAAAAGAACATAAACATGTATAACAACATTGTAAATCAACTATACTTCAATAAAATTTTTTAAAAATTAAAAAAATAAAATTACTTCCAAACACTCAGGAATTAAAGACATGTTTCTATTTTCAAAGGAAAAAGGAAAACTTGTTCCCCCTCTTTCAAGTAGGTTATGTGCTCTTGGTCCACAAAGCAATGAACAGGACTCACTGTTTGTCTCCTGAAGCCAGAGCTGGCTTGATGAATGGCACCCTCCAGCCTTGTAAGTATCAAGCTATTGTACTTTGCATTTGAGAAATTAAAATTCAAGAAAAATGAAAAATGAAGGGTGTCTCTTTTCATGTCGCCTCTCCTCCTCTCTTGGGACTTCACTGGTAGTCCTTTTACCCCTTATTAGCCACCAGTAACCTGTGGTTCAGTCTAGGGACTGAGAAGAAAAGAGAATCCCCTCTGGGACTGAGGTGACTTGTAGGGCAGGGTTGCTGCCTTATGCTTCTTCCTTATTTCCTGTTGGGCCTGGCACTGTGATGGACACAAAGAGTCACAAATTCTCAAGGGTGATGAAGACTCAAAGGTCACTTGATCCCAGTCTTTATCCCCATTGTCAATGCTTAGCCATTACTTCATGAACAGATTAAATGTGACTACTGGTCATGTTGGCTGCTCAAGAAGTTTGAGCCACAGTCAGATGTCCCAGTTCACCTAGACACCATCCCCGGCCAGTCCCTTTTGCCAATGTCCAGGTATTCAAAGACATGATTCAGCATTTTATGTCTCTATAATTGGGGGGCAGAAGAAGAGGCCACCAACCCACAGTGGGACCAGCACCAACAACAGGTCCCATTTACAGCTTTGGGGGCTGGGCATGATTACCTGTCTGGCATCGGTACAAAGCTCTCCTCCCACGTTCCCCCTGCCTCCCTCCTCAGGGTGCCTGGACATGGCTTCAGGCCAAGACACAGCACTATTCCCCAGTTCAAGATAAGGAAATATCTATCTGGGCTTGATGCTCTATATAAGCACCAGATGGCAATGATTAAAATTAAATTAAATTAATGTTTGACAGTCCGTGAAGGGCATAAATTGCATGGTGTGCTGCTTGTCCAATCTGTCATCTTGTTTCCCTTGGCTCAGGTCAACAAACAACAGCCGAAAGCTCCCTGTCTGGGTCAAACAGTAGCTTATTTCTCTGCTATGGAAATGGCTGCTCAGTTTAACCAGGTTGAGGGCTCCTATACTGCCCAAATCATAATTAAGATGCCTTAAAAGGGAGAGAACTGAATTCTATCTTCTTGCCACAATCTCCAGCAGCCATCACCCCAACACAGTATAACAGCAATTACTGGTTAGAATTCAGAAACTGGGAAATCGGAACCTGGCCTAGGAGCAAACCATTGCTAAAAATCACAAGGCAATTTCCAGCTCTAATGACAGCCTTCTTCGTTCACATGGTTTCTAGAGCATGTGGGCAGTGCTGATCAAGTTGCAAAAGGATCCATGGTACCGCATTTTTAAATCATCCATCTGCCAAGTACTCCCTTCCAGAGAACTGGCAGATTTAGGCTTTTGCTCTTTCCCTCTGTGTTATTCGGGAATCAGCATTCCAACATTTACATTGTCCTTGGAGCTACTTATGTCCGAAGTAACATTTCAACCTTGGTGCTTTTGCATAGCAACTTCGATGAAATGTGCAAAATGTTTAGCATATATTCTCTGGTGAAAAAGATCCATTTTTTCCAGGAGTTAAGCCAAACGGTAGGACAAGGAACTGAAGCACAAACAGGGTGATGGAAGCTGAGATGTGCCACCCAGATGGCCCTTGTGTGTGTGTGTGTGTGTGTGTGTGTGTGTGTGTGTGTGTGCTAGACATGTCCGACTCTTTGCGATCCCATGGCCTGGGATCTGTAGCCCTGCCAGGTTCCTCCATCCATGGGATTCTCCAGGCAAGAATATTGGAGTGGGTTGCCATTTCCTGACCCAGGGATTGAACCCACGTCTCCTGCATCTCCTGCATTGCAGATGGATTCTCTACCACTGCGCCACCTGGGAAGCCCTTAAGGAATGAAACACTTATTCCCTGGGCTGCTGGGAACATAGCCGGGGGAGGGGGGGCAGCCTTCAGCTGTCAGCCCACTTTGGGGATTGCCTCTGCTGAAGACCACTGCCCTGCCCCAGATCTCCTCTCCTTCTGAAGATAGCCCACATCTCCCAACTCAGCACAGCTCCAAGGGGCGGGCTTTTCTCACTATTTTCTCTGCCTGGGTTTGTCTTCCAGATTATTACCTGACTCCTTCCCTGACACTTCCATACCTCTGCTCAAATGTCACATCATCAGAAAGGCTTTTCCTGAGTTCTTTTTCTAAAGTAGCACACACTTGCCCTTTCCCCACAGCCTACCTCCACAGTGCCCTGATCCTGCCTTCATTATTTTCATAATATTTACCACTACCTGACATGATTTAGATATTTGTCTATCACTTAGTTGATTGAGTATCTCCCCACTAGAATATGAGCTCTGGGATAGCTGGAACATTAGCTATCTTGTTCATAGCTTTATCTCCACTACCTAGAAAAATGCCTAGCACACATATATAGAGGTACTCAGTAAATATCTGTGAATAAGTGAATGAATGAATGATTAGTTGCCTAATATCTTAGCTACTTCCTAGTACTTAGGCTGGTTAGGTCTCTCTCTCCATGTCCTGAGAATCTACATCCTGCCAGGGTAGCATAATAGTCAAGAACATGGGCTTTGGAATTAGGCTGACTTATTCATTTAGTTCCCACACAACCACATAGCTCTTAAGCAATGCAATTGCTTGGTATTTTATTGATACTAATGCATTTAATGCTTACAACAGCTGTAAGAGATAAGTATTATTATTATTATTGTTCCCCTTTTTAAAGATGATACTAAGAAACAGAAGGGTTAAGCAACTTGCCCCAGGTCACATGTCTAGTAGGAGCCAGAATTCGAACCCAGGCAGTCTATCTCCAGAATTTCTCCCACTTACCAGCCATGTGATTTTAATTAAGTTCCTCTCTGAATTTGTTTCTTTGCCTATAAAAATGGAAATGGAGATAATAATGCCTGCCATACAGAGTTGCAAACAGGAAATGAGATAATGTGTATGTATTAAGTGCTTAGCAGGGTCCTTGATCCACACAGTTCAGTTCAATTCAGTTACTCAGTTGTGTCCGACTCTTTGCGACTCTATGGACTGCAGCACACTAGGTCTCCCTGTCTATCGCCAACTCCCAGAGTTTACTCAAACTCATGTCCACTGAGTCGGTGATGCCATCCAGCCATCTCATCCTCTGCTGTCCCCTTCTCCTCCTGCCTTCAATTTTCCCCAGCATCAGGGTCTTTTCAAATGAGTCAGTTCTTCACGTCAGGTGGCCAAAGTATTGGAGTTTCAGCTTCAGCATCAGTCCTTCCAATGAATATTCAGGACTGATTTCCTTTAGGATGGATTGACTGGATCTCCTTGCAGTCCAAGGGACTCTCAAGAGTCTTCTCAGTTCAAAAGCATCAATTCTTTGGCTTTATAAAGCCACTGTTAACATTTTTGTCCCAGTGCATGACCTTCCAAGTGTTACCCCCATCCGATTTTTGTTTCTTTTCTTCTTTAAAAAAAATATTTTGGCTGCACCACGTGGCATGTGGGATCTTAGTTCCCTGACCAGGGATTGAACCCAAGTCACCTGCATTGGAAGTACAGAGTCTTAACCACTGGACCACCGGGGAAGTCCCTGTTTCATTTTGGATGTCCTATATTGATGGCTTGACTCCATTCTAAGCTGTGACAGAACTTGGGCCGGATCCACAACTAATCACTTCTGCTCTTCCCAGTAAAATCTCAAAAGAAAACCATTCTTACAGGCAGAAGGAACCAAATTCAGGCTGCATGACTTGTCTTTGACAACTAGCCTTGCAGTCCTTCTGGATTGCCATTAACTCGGTAATTCACTCAGATAAGCCACAAGCCCAAATATGACCGACCAGGTGTGGTGGCCACTTTCATGCACTGCTCAGTTCTTCCTTCAATGAAGTCCTTGTTGTCCCAGCTGCTAGGAGTCCTGGGGGTGACAACCCTGAGTGCTCTGCCTCTTCGGGGACTGCCTCAGGTGCAGAGAGCCACAAGACCCAAAGGCAGTGTCCCTGATGACTTTCTGAGGTGGTTCATATCCAGTGCTCGGTGCAGAAATATCCTATTCCAGCCATTTGAGCCTAGCTGAGGACAACTCTGAAGGGCCATTCTAGCTCTCAAGTTGCTTGTGGGTCAGCTGAAGCTGTTGCTGGGCCCACGTCACAGCTCGGCTTCTTCTGCCCGTTCTTTCCTCCTTCCCCTCCTTTCCCCAGGAGTTGATCTCAAGAGCACAGTGCAAGAAGAATCCTGCCTCCATGCTCTCAGAGTCAGCTTTCCTGAAAGCCCAGCCCACAGTACACCAGGTCTAGCCAGATTCACTCACACTCTGTGTCATGATCTCTAGTCCTCCAGAAACTATTAAACCCAAGACACAGAATGGCCTCCCAGAATCACAGCTCCCTGGATAGTTTCCCAACTCATCCCCCATCATGTTTTACTTTTGCTCAGAGGCGTGGCTAGAGAAGCTTGCCTGCTTACACAAGCATATAAATGAAGTCAGGAAAATGATCTTTCTTCCTGATGCCTACTAATCAATGTTCTGACTACTGTACATTGCCTCAGCTCAGAGCTTTTCGTTCCTCAAGGAAGTGAGATAGATGATCACAGGATGCATACAACACTGGTCCTTTCCTTTGACCTATTGAGTCCTAGGAGGATTTGTCAGCAAACAACAAGCTTGTGTGACTATACATCAGAAGCAGAGAGTCAGTCATTAAGGGAATATAAACAACGAGGCGCTTCATCCGTTTTGTAAAGCTGATATATTTATAAGCATGCCCTAGGGCAAGGGTCAGCTTCATTGATACCTCCTTTGGGAATAACAGATCCCAAAATACATATTTGTCATGACCATAAATGACATTTTGATCTGAGTTATCATTAAAATAGTTATACCTTTAATGGTCCGTAAAATCATAACATGCTTCCTTACATGTCAGATTTCCTAAACTACAATTGGATAAACCTTCCATCTGGTCTTGAAGAACAGAAAAAAATAACTTCCCTATTTAAGTGTGCAGTCCTGTGTGTCTGATAAGATAATGAAATCATAAAGGGTGAAAATGCAGTAGAGTATAACCGCTTATTTTCTTAAGATTTTCTGTAGAAAGATACTTTATCTTATTAAGCAGATCTTCCTAATAAATCCTTTCCTCTCCCAGCATGCAGCCTAGTTCTTACAAAGAAATTAAAGGAACACTTGATAGTCTATTGGTTTCTCATATTCATTTTTGTTGCATTATGGCCCTTTGGAAATATCATTTCGTTTTTTGATTTAAGAGTCTGTCAAGATACCCAAAATGAAGCTGGTACTGTTAGGCAGGCTTAGGTACTGATCAGTATTCTGTCCTTTCTGTGAAAAACGCTGTAATTGATGCTGACCTGAATCTGTATGGACAATTACAACGGTAAAAACAGATGCTTCTCTCCCAGGCCCACCCCAGCCATATGTTTTGATTCCTGGTGCTGGGCACTTGGCAGAGATGGGCATTTTGTGTCAGCCAGCCTCCGAGACTCCTGGACTGCCTGAAGATTATTTTTAAAACTCTATGATTCACTGCCGATGACGCCAGCCGCCTCTATTGCCTTCTAGGATTCTGTGACTCCTATGGTTCATGCTCTGAGATTGTTTTTGCACCCTAGATAGATATAACCACTTCATTTCAGGCTCTCATAAAGCAGTTACCGGGATCACTGGAACAGTGAATTGAAAGGGCTTTTTTTTTTAATTTTTTATTATTATTATTTTTTTCCAGTGGGTTTTGTCATACATTGATATGAATCAGCCATGGATTTACATGTATTCCCAATCCCGATCCCCCCTCCCACCTCCCTCTCCACCCGATTCCTCTGGGTCTTCCCAGTGCACCAGGCCCGAGCACTTGTCTCATGCATCCCACCTGGGCTGGTGATCTGTTTCACCATAGATAGTATACATGCTGTTCTTTTGAAATATCCCACCCTCACATTCTCCCACAAAGTTCAAAAGTCTGTTCTGTATTTCTGTGTCTCTTTTTCTGTTTTGCATATAGGGTTATCGTTATCACCTTTCTAAATTCCATATATATGTGTTAGTATGCTGTAATGTTCTTTATCTTTCTGGCTTACTTCACTCTGTATAATGGGCTCCATGCAAACTAGTACAGCCGCTATGGAAAACAGTGTGGAGATTTCTTAAAAAACTGGAAATAGAACTGCCATATGACCCAGCAATCCCACTTCTGGGCATACACACTGAGGAAACCAGATCTGAAAGAGACACGTGCACCCCAATGTTCATCGCAGCACTGTTTATAATAGCCAGGACATGGAAGCAACCTAGATGCCCATCAGCAGATGAATGGATAAGGAAGCTGTGGTACATATACACCATGGAATATTACTCAGCCATTAAAAAGAATTCATTTGAACCAGTCCTAATGAGATGGATGAAGCTGGAGCCCATTATACAGAGTGAAAGGGCTTTTAAAAAACATCCAGTATAAAAAAATATATATATAGTTGTGAACATCGCTATAGGAAAAACTACTGAAGTTTAACATCTGCCCTTAGAAGCTTCAGATGTATTGAGGGAGACAAAATTAAGACAGAGTGATGTTTGCCATCATTGAAACAGGTTGGGTTGTATGACCACTCAGAATCTCAGAGTGCATCACGGAGTTCCTTGTTAAGATGCAGTTCTCGCAGATCTACTGAATACAAATATAGGCACTGGTGCTGGAATCTGCATCTTTAACAAGCTCTCTAAGTGATTCTCATGCACACTAAATGTTGATAACCATGGCCCTAGAAGCTGATTATTTTAGCCTGGGCATGGTTCCTGCAACGCCACTGCTAGTTAGTGGTCCTCTATGTTTTGGAAAGAAATCGGGCATTCAGCGATGATCACCACTGAAATGTATTAATCATTATAATAATGATGCTGATGCCCCACCCAGAGCTCCTTTACCACTGTATCCTATCCCCCAGCTCCTGACTCCATCTTCCCCAGAACCAAGATCAGCTCTATTTATTTTATATTTAGCATCTGTGAGTGTTGGCTGCTAATGGCTTACAGCTGCACTCTTCTCTAGAGACGTGTTCTCTGCTGACAGAACCCACCACACTCAGAGATGCCTTTGCCTTGTTGTTTAGTCATTCAGTCACGTCTGACTCTTTGTGACCCTGTGGACTGTAGCCCGCCAGGCTCTCTGTCCATGGGATTCTCCAAGCAAGAATACTGGAGTGGGTTGCCATGCCCTCCTCCAGGGGATCTTTCCAACCCAGGGATCGAACCAGAATCTCTTGAGTCTCCTGCATTGGCAGGTGGATTCTTTACCACTGAGTCATCAGTGAGGCCTCAGAGATGCCTAAGAGGTCATATACCCACCAACACAGCCAATGAGTGACTGGTATTAAGGAGCACAAGGCCAGCCCCTTTGCCTCAAGGGAGACAACTCTGGTGCCATCTTTGCTCTAGAGCTCTCTATGGAATCAAGGCCGACGCTAGACCTCTGCTGAAACCACTTCTTTGCTTAGCTTCTTCTCCAGCTTTTCCTGCTTCTTCCCCTTCCTTCCTTAAAGGTTTCTCCTCAGAACACTCCTTCAGTGAGAATCCTAGTTTCCTTACCTGCTTCTCCATTACCTAAGGCAATATTGCTATTCAGGAATTGAGAGGATTTTCCAAAAAGAAAAAATTGTAAAAATTACAAGAGAGATTCTATGAATAAAGAGAGACATATTTGTGGCAAGATATGAAAGAAATAGGAGGTTCTGGTTTCAAGTAAGAAATAGGTTTCAAGAAAGAAATAGGAGGTTCTGGTAAAATGGGCTAACTTTGCCTTGTCTATCTCACTCAATGCAGCTGTAAAACCTGGACAGAATGCATAGGGCAGCTATTTGAGGACTCTGAAAAGTAAACTGCTTGCAGATTGGGAAAGAAGACATATCCGAATCCAAAGCACTACCAAATTGGTCCTGAGTTTATCATTTCTTTTTTCTCTGCTATCCCTGGCCTAAAATCAAGGCAAGCCCAAAGCTAGGAATGGATACTAGGCAGGGACAGAGAAAAGCCCTCTAGTTCTGTCTGGAAGGCCAGGAAAGAGATCTCCTGAGGCTCAGAGAGAAACAGAGGAAATCTCCTGGAGGAAACCATAATTCAAAAAGATACATGCACCTCAATGTTCATTGCAGCACTATTTACAATAGCCAGGACATGGAAACAATCTCTATGTCCACTGACAGAGGAATGGATAATGAATGTGGTACATGTATACAATGGAATATTACTCAGCCATAAGAAAAAGAAAATAATGCCATTTGCAGCAACATGGGTGGACTTATAGTTGATTATACTAAGTCAGAGAAAGACAAATATCATATGATATCACTTATATGTGGAATCTAAAATATGGCAGAGATGAACTGATTTACAAAACAGAAACAGACTCACATTTTGAAAACAAACTATGCTTACCAAACGTGAACGGGAGGGATAAATTAGGAGTTTGGGACTAACATGTACACACTACTATATATAAAATAGATAATCAATAAGGACCTACTGTATAGCACAGGGAACTCTAAATACTCTGTAATAACCTATATGAAAAAAGAAGCTGAGAAAGAATAGATGTACGTATATGTATAATTAACTCACTTTGCTGTTACACCTGAAACTAACACTGGAGTCAACTATACTCCAGTATAGAATAAAAAGTAAGAACAGTTCTTTAGAAGAAGAATTTTCTACCTTTTATATATCACAGCACACATAGAAAGTGATAATATTTGTAAGACATTTTGGGACAAGAACAGGAGAGTGCTCCTTGGCCAGAGGGGTTTTAGTTCTTCTATGTTGCACTGAGCTAACCTGAAGGCCATGGGGAACCAATATATTTCCACACCTGTAACTCACTTGTGGAAAGCTGCAATCAGAAGGATGGGAACGATTTTACACAAAATGTAAGTTCTTGTTATAGCAGTCACTGTGAGTTTTCCTTTGAGTTTCTATAATTCTCTGCTTAATTGTACTTAATCCCTTTCACTTTTTAACACTTCAAAAATGTAAAGTAAAAGCAAATATTATATACAGGGATTTACTCACAAATAAATATCAGTATAGAGCTATGTATTTTAACTTCCCATAGGAATGATAGACAGAGAAATGATATGGATTTGGGACCCAGTTTCCAAAATTTTGGAAAGTTACAGACCCTTTATGACTTCAGTTTTCCCTTATATAATGGAGATAATATCACCTATGTGATATGGTTGTTGTGAATATTAAGATACCTTATGAAGATGCAAACTTGTACATATAGGATGGATAAATAACAAGGTCCTACTGTATAGCAGAGGGAACTATATTCAATATCCAGTGATAAACTATAATGGAAAAGAATATGAAAAAGAATATATATGTGCACAATTGAGTCACTTTGCTGTACAACAGAAATTAACACAACATTGTAAATCAACTATACTTCAATTAAATTTTTAAAAAAAGATACCTTATGATATGTGCTTAGCATATAGTGCCTGGCCCATAGTGAGTACTCAATGAACATAGGTTGCTTCCTCTTCATTTTCATTCCCTAGAGTTATTTTTGCTAAAGAAATTGAAAGTAAGGAGATACCATGTCAGCTTTGAAGTTTCAGGGAAGGCTTTATGGTGGGTATGTAATGATCTTGGCTTTGAGGGGAAGCTGAGATTTGACAGACAGTAAAAAAGAAGGCCTCCCAGGGCCTGGTAATAAGATGGGATGAAGATAATCTTTGAAGTCTCAGGCAACCAAAGGTAGGATTAATGAATAAAGAACACTGGATAAGGAGGAGAGATACTGATTTGAAACCTAGCCTTAAGGAAACACAATGAAAACATCTTACTTGTGTTGGTGTGAGAGCTGACTTCAGGTTAGCCCACAACTATGTGGTGAAGCAGGCAGAATTTTCCTTTGGTGATTTTCCAACATGGCATTTCTGCCTCTCCTTCCCTTTCAGCATCACACCTTCCAAAGACTCCATTATACTACTTATGCTCACCTATTTGGGAAGGAAGTGGGTTACAAAAGACCCAATTCATACTCAAGGGTTTTTGACCTAATGGGTTAATCCTCCTAGGTCATCATTAATAGAGAGTCTTGGATTGCCTTAGGATTAATCAAGAGAAAAGCTCTCCAGTGATTGAATTTCCAGCACTTTTCCTGAGTAGGGAAGATAGCTTTGATTACTGAGGCTACTCACTCAAATCATACCACAAAGATAACGTCCCACTCCATCAATGAGTGATAAGGACCCTAATTAATAGACCTGGGCATGCACAGTCTAGACATAATCATGCTTTAATGTCAACATTCTAAATGAAGCTCTGGAAGAATTTCTCTGAATCACCCCCTATTTGAGTATCAGGGTTGAATAACAGGGAGAAGCACTGCAGGGATTCTGGGCCAAAGTAGCCCTTGGGTACAAAGAAATGAAGACACAAGTAAGGGAAAAAAGGCCAAGACTCAAAGTAACAGTATTAAATCCAAGCTATGGCTCAAACGGTAAAGCGTCTGTCTGCAGTGCGGTAGACCCGGGTTTGATCCCTGGGTTGGGAAGATCCCCTGGAGAAGGAAATGGCAGGCTACTCCAATACTCTTGCCTGGAAAATCCCATGGATGGAGGAGCCTGATAGTCTACAGTCCACGGGGTTGCAAAAGTTGGACACAACTGAGTGACATCACTTCTATAAGGATGTGAGCGTCAGACCATCAAGAAAGCTGAGTGCCAAAGAATTGATGCTTTCGAACTGTGGTGCTGGAGAAGACTCTTGAGAGTCCCTTGGACTGCAGGGAGATCAAATCAGTCAATCCTAAAGGAAATCAACCCTGAATATTCATTGGAAGGACTGATGCTGAAGCTGAAGCTCCAATACTTTGGCCACCTGATGTGAAGAACTGACTCACTGGAAAAGACCCTGATGCTGGGAAAGACTGAGGGCAGGAGGAGAAGGGGGTGGCAGAGGATGAGATGGTTAGATAGCATCACCGACTCAATGGGCATGAATTTGAGGAAGCTCCGGGAAATAGTGGAGGACAGAGGAGCCTGGTGTGCTACAGTCCATGGGGTTGCAATAAGTCAAACTCGATTAGCGACTGAGCAACAACAATTGAATCCAAAGGGCTGGATGCATGATTGCCAATTATCCTCCAAGTTTTGGGAGTTAGGGGAGGTGGGGTGCAAAAATGGGAACTGGTCAGGAACAAATGTTAAGTCCAAGGGGATTGTGGTGACCAGTCCGTCCATAACATCCATGGCTCATGTTTCTTATTCAGTAGCCGCTAGCTGTGATTGGCTACTGGATGAGCTTAAAAGGTTAAAAGCATAATGAGTATACAGGATGCAGCAATGGACTTGTGATGCTATGGGACAATTTTTAAATAAATATTAGAGAAGAATTAGTAGCTATTAAAATACAGAAGCTAGGAAGCTATTAGAATACAGAAGTTATGGCACATGCATCCAGAGAAGGTAGTAAAATCACTACTTAAAGACTCATTAGACACCCATTTATTTTTAAGACAGGATTTAAGAAAAATAATGAGATCTATCTTCTGGTTGTGCGGAGATATGAGCTAAATGACCCACGAGAGGTTTCTTCAAACCCAAGAGATTCTGTTTAAACGTTAGAATCCATCTGCTGGAATGGAAATTAAATCCGATAAGCATTCTCCTCGGAAAAACATTGCTTTATATGAGCAGTGCTCTATTTGCTCTTCTCTTTCTTTCTTTTCATCCCTTCCAAATTAAAAACTGGCTCAAACCTATCTCAAAAGTAATTTTCTTGACATTAACCCCAAAGAACAGGATTCATAGCTTAATATACCAAGAATGGCAAATAGACTTCATCTTGATAGAGGTTTTCTGAACTTTGTGTTGGGAAATATTCTGAAGCTGCATTCAGAGGGCTACATCTGATTAGCAATGCCTGCCCTGTGCAGGAAGCAGGGATTAGAGCATGCTTTCCAAGTGTTTGCTACTCCTGCTTTATAACAACCCAAGCAATCTTTATAATTAAAAGCAATAAAAAGGCAATCTAATATTTTAATATTCAAGGCATATACAATCTCACAGGTATCAGCGAGATTTAGTGCATGATATTAATATAATGGACCCCTTCCAAGAATATGGAAATAAGGGGCTAGTTATTGTTCAAAAGAAAAAGACCTGGCAGAAGAGGGAAAGACCTAACACTGGTACATTAAGAATAGGTAGTTTGTTTGCTTTTTTCAAATCCACTGGCCTAAGGTTAGAACCCTAAGGAAAATATTTAGGTGTGATTTAAAGGAGAGAGGAAACAGAATTGATATTGTTATGACCATAATGAACACATAGGTAATATTCTTCTAATATTGATTACAAAGCCGATTTTATAAGCAAAGAGATGAACTGCAAGTATCATTCACTTCCAGAGCCATCTTGTTAACCAGAACTATACTGCCTAAATCGTTGCTGCAACTCTGATCCCTTTGCCATGCTTAATAACTTTTACTTCTTTTGATAGCCAAACCTACTCAGCTGCCTAATAGCCTTTAGGGTCCAGAAGGTAAATCTTTCTGGTGAAATCACTTTGTTTCCTGGAAGAGTTCTTTCAAGGAATTCAACCCAGAATTTCACAACCCTGGAGCCAATCCCTACTGTACCATCTTAAGTTGTGACAATCTGTCATGTGGTCTGGTAGCTGGGGTAACATGGAAGATCCCAGCACAGTACATACATTCCTCCAGCCTTCCATCAGCTTTACCTGAGGTGAGTCAAAGGGATACATGTGTGGTAGTTGGGGGTGTTGGGACAGGGGGACTTGAGGGGATATTGCCTGATATATTGTTGGAACTCAAAGATTTATCAAATGAATAAACACATGAATGAATGAGTGGAATTTTGGGGGAAAATGTCTTCTGGCTTTGGAAAAATGAATACAGCAAGCCAGAAAAATAGATGCAGGCCACTGTATTTAAGGCCAGTGTTTTCTTATCCTGCTATCACGAAACATTCTCTTCCTAGTAAAGGAAAACTAGGATAGCTTTGCACTGAAGGCTTGTCTGTCAGTGGGAGAATCCCAAGACAGGAGGTTAACCTTCCAATGAGCAGGGGGAGGTTTATGCGGGCATGATGAAATCTGGCAGCACTTAATCTTCGAGTTCTCTAGAAATATAAGGGTCATGCACAGGATCATTAAAGTGTACAGTTTGTTCTAATTTCAAATCTGGGAAGGGATAAATAGGCTTTTCCCTCTTTAACAATACACTGGTATGCTGGGAGATAAAAAACATCTAAAATTCTGCACCCTTTAACAACTCTATTGAAGGAAACAATTGTGCTTAGTTTTAGTAAGCAGAGATGAACTTGAAATAGTTTCTCAATAAAACTTGATTTTTGTTTTCAATTTCAATCTTTTCTGAATGGTTTGTTTTGGATTTTAAGCCATGCTGCTATTGTCACTTTTAAAGAGAGAGAGTTTGGTGATGTTTGACCATCTAAGAAAATTAGTGCATAAGGCTATATGGGATTGGCTATGAAAAGTTAGTGCATAAAGTCATATGAAATTGCTATGTTTAGGCTTCATTTTATATATAAATATACATATTTATATATTTATTAAGTAAGTAAGTGAAAGTTGCTCAGTCATGTCTGACTCTTTGTGACCCTATGGACTATACAGTTCATGGAAATCTCTAGGCTAGAATACTGGAGTGGGTAGCCTTTCCTTTCTCCAGGGGATATTTCAAACCCAGGAATCGAACCCAGGTCTCCCACATTGCAGGTGGATTCTTTACCAGTTGAGCCACAAGGGAAGCCCATAATATTTATTACATTATATATATCTATAGCACCTTTGCAGAAGATATACAGGACAGTCTTGGTAAAATTGGTGCCTAGAATCCAAGTTTTACCTTGACAAGAGCAAGTTTTGCTTTACGACTACTTGGACAATGCTTCTACCTTTTACGTTTCATCAGTTTCAGTTATTTACAAGCAAAATATTAATTATGGAGTTAAATATGTAACTTAATCTCCATTTAGGTTTTCATACCATTCTAACTGAAATAACTAGCTACTTGGTGGGGGTGTATAGAAGAAAAACGCATTCTCAGCTCCAACTTACCCATTAGCATGAGTTGTTGTCAATTGAGAAAACCACTTCATGCCCCCAGCTCTGTTCCACAAAGACAATGTATTTTGAGCCTAATGCTCTCCTATATAACTTAGATTATATAGACTGCTTAATTAAATCCATTGGAACAGAGGTAGAAACATTTCATTTATTCTGCACTCTTGGGCTCAAAATGGAACTGAGTTTTCTCATGAATATAGAAAACTAGGAATTGGTAAAATCAGGAAACTATGTACTTATGTCATTTGGAGTTGAGAATGAACTAGCACAGAATTCTGAACACTTGAATGTTCTGCAGGGCAGGCTATAGGTGCTGGGAGATGAAAGCTCTGCAGGATCAGCCCCCGTGCACTGACAGTGGGACTTGGTGGATAGGATGCCAGCTCTCAAGCCTCTGAGGTGAGATACCTCAGAGGTGCTTTCTACACCATGGGTAGCAAACCACTTCTGTAAAGAGCCAGAGAGTAAACATTTTAGACTTTGCCACCACATGGTTTCTACTGCAACTATTTTTATTTTTAAACATTTTTATTTATGTATTTATGTTTCTTTTTGGCTGTGCTGCGTCTTCATTGCTGCGTGGGCTTTCCTCTAGTTGCAGAGAGTAGGGGGCTACTCTCTAATGGCAGCATGCAGGCTTCTTGATGCAGCAGCTTCTCTTGCTGTGGACCACGGGCTCTAGGGTGTGCGGGCTTCAGCAGTTGTGGTTCCTGGGCTCTAGAGCATGGTTGTGGTGCATAGGCTTAGTTATTCCATGGCATGTGGGACTTTCCGGATCAGGGACCGAACCCATGTCTCCTGCTTTGGCAGGCAGGTTCTTTACCACTGAGCCAGCAGGGAGGCCCCCTCTATGGCAGCTTTTCAACTCTGCTCTTGTAGAGTGAAAGCAGTCATAAACAATTCGTAAATGAATGAGCATGGCTATGTTCCACTAAAACTTTATTTATGGACACAGAAATTTGAATTTCACAATATTTTATGTGTCTTCTTTTGATGCTTGTGACCATTAAAACATGTAAAAAACCATTTGGAGCTCATGGGCTGTATAAAACCAGGCTGGATTTGGCTCATGGGTTATAGAGTGCTAATCCCTGGTGCTATAGTTGTTGCAGTTTCCCTTGGGGATTCCATAGTGACATCTTGCTGGGAAATTCACCCTATATCACTTTCCTTATCTGCCCTGTCTCACTCCCGCATTCACTTAACCGTCTTCCCAGGAATCATCTCCAAATGAGCTACTTGCATTTGGATACTTGTCTTCAGGTTTGCTTCTGGGGGAAGCAAAACTGAGACAACCAGCTTGGCCGATTAATCACTGACTTGAACACTCATTGCTTTGACATCGTGAAGATCCTGCAGAAAGACTCCTGGGATCCTGAGTAGAGTCAATAAAAGGCTCATTTCATTATATTCTCAGACTGACAGTGCAGTGGGTTCAATGTGTAAACTTTACCATTCCAGTCTTCTGACTTGCACCGGGGTAAAACCAAGAGTGGTAACACCTGCAGTGAGCCCAAGGCAGCCATTCTGTCTCAGATCCATCACTCTCAAACCCTCATGTATCTACAATGAGGACATCAAGTTGCTTTATAGCAGCGTGTGCTGGTGAATCAGAGTCAACTGAACCATATAACAGTGCACAGGGCTGATTCATGTCAATGTATGACAAAAACCACTACAATATTGTAAAGTAATTAGCCTCCAACTAATTAAAAAAAAAAAAACAGTGCACAGGAACCCAGAGGCATGGGGAGGGGGTGGTGGGTGGTGATGATATCCACTGAGCAATCTCTGTAGCCATGTGGATTTGTGAAATGGGTCTTCTTCCCAATGCTCCTTGACAATAACCAAAGGACTGCGTGATTTCTAGATCAAGAACAGTAGGTGGGTAGATGGGGCGTTCGTTTTTTGGTCCCATCTTGCTCATTTTATGTTGGCAAATTGAAAAAGCTTTCCTCACTCTGTTCCAAGCTGTCCTGGGTGGCTGTACCCTCTCAACCTGGCAGGTGCCTGTACATTGGCAGTGAGGCTGTGAACTAAGTTCAGCAATTTCTGATCTTCAGACACAAATGATGCAAAGTAGATTCTTTATTAATGACAAGCTTTTCTAATAGAAGGCTAGGCCCTGACATGTGGGCTACAAAGAAATTGTGTTTCCCTGTCTGGCTCTGATGTGCTAGAGTCTAATGCACTGTCTCAAAATTGATTAATAGACAGAGGGTTCTCCTAGCCCTACTTGGTATGCAACATACAATAAAAACATAATTGTAAACTTAAAAGGGAAAAAAAAAGCTGACATTCTAGAACTTGCTCTGGGATGTTTATAAGTTCTAACAAAAATCCTTCAAAAATGTGTTTTAATTGGGTTCCTATTAGCAAGTCTGATCCATTGGGACTCCCTAATTACTAAGGTAAGTCTTAACTTGTTTTTATCATTATTTTCTCTCTTTCAGTCCAAAACAGAAAGGAAGACGTTTTCTTTATTAACATGTGAATTTTAAATTGAACTTGAGTCCAGCAAAGTAAGCTATCACTGTTTTTTTCTGACCTAACCCTCTGGAGGGCTTCATTTTAAATTTCAAATACAGGGAGATTATTTATCACTGTGGTTTTTGCACTAACATAATTGCCCCTTGAAGAACACAAATTGGCAGACTTGCAAAAGAGGAAGTGATTTTTATTTATTTATTTATTTTGTACAGGAATTAAGTTCTGCAAACAAATACCTCTGGCTACTGGGGCTTAAAACATGCTGTATGGTGTTCAAATAAAAAAGCAACATGAAGCCAGTAAATGCCTATGGTCACAGGGTGTGGGAGGTGTTACCATACTAATAATAACCAGGTGTCAGGGAGTAGCAAACCAATGCCTGATCTATAAGCCAGCTGAAATTTCTACCCCAGGCGCCACATTCTTGCTTGAAAAAAAAATCTTCATTTAAAAAAAATTGTATCTCATATTTTATTTGTATATTGAGAAATACTAAAATTAAATTAAAATGACTCAAGTAATTATTCAGATATTTGAATATATCCAGACTTAGAACTATCCAAAGAGAATTAGCAGCATTTTTATAATATTCCTTACCTTGTAAACATGTCCCTAGAGGCTGCCTTTACATTAAATTAATGAAACAAATTAAAGCAGTACAGATATTCAAGGCATTATAATTTTAAATGGTTGTAGTGGCTGGATTTTAATAATTAAAGATTTCCCATCAGAAACCTTTCCTAAAAGATTTCAACAAAAATGAATCAACACTGAGCATCACACGTTCCTGAAGGGACACAGAAAGGCCTGTGTTTCTGTGATGTAAGATGCAGCTAGGGTAGAAGAGAGGGAGAACTGGCTTCTTTCTGTCCATCATAGCCTCTCCGTCCATATGCTGTAGGCTAAGCGGGAGGAGAGGAGCTATTTCTTACCATCCACCAGCTTCCCAGCTCTGGCCTTTTTTCATCAATTTGCATAACTGGGAACAGCAGGTATATTTCAGAAGCATATGGACCACTGCCCCACTGCCCCATTGCACACATACCTTCACCTAGGTCTCCCTCCAGGCACACACTATCATGTACACTCCCATCTGCTTTTTAATGCTGAAAAGTTCACAACTAGGGATCTATTCCTTGGTGTAAGGCCATGTTTCTTAGCAATATGCATATAATCCTGGGATGTATCACACCTTAACCCCTTAGTTTTGGAATTTAAACAAACCCATGATGTTCTTTGAAATTACTTTAAAATAATCACAAAATTAAAATGAGTAAGGTCTATTAATTGCTTACATGTTACTGAATACACACACGGGGAGGATTAGGCAAAGAAGGATACAGAAAGGGGAGATTGTGTGACCTCCATCATGATCAGGTAAATGGAAATGAAAACTGCCGTTATTCCATTCAATCCAACTTCTCACTGACATAAGGAAAGAAGATTCTACACAGGTGTTCACTTTTTATACTTTCTAAGGTGTACTCTCTTCTGTGGATGAAATACATAGTAAATATACATTAAAAATAAAATTCTGCTCAAATCCCCTGTTTGGAAGCTAGAGATGAAATTCATTGGAAAAACTCTTCATGATTTGATTTTATCCATTTGGCCAACAGAGATATTGTTATATGGCATTTCTCCAACTCCCCAAGCTTATTTATATCACTGTGCTATCCTCATAACATCTGTGCTCTTAGGAGAGTAGGCATATACTTCCCTGAATATGTTTCTATGTAGCTGGGAGAAGCAGCAGTAAAAATGTGGAAACCTCATAAACAGTTGGTGAGAGCATAAGTTGGAGGAGAAATTTGACCATTTCATCAAACCATCATGTGATATAATTTAATGTAGTGGTATTTTTTTCCAGAAAGTTATTGTATAGAAACACCCTAACAAACAAGTGAACCAAGGTATAAAATATATGTGAGAATAAGAAATATTCACTGTAACATTGTAAATGGGGCAAAGGCTGGAAACATCCTAACTGTTTGCTAGTAGGTTAAATAAACTATGGTTTATTCACACAATGGAATATTATGCAGCCAATAAAAGTTAAGTTTATATGTACTAATATAGAAAGATATTTTAAAAGTAAACTGTATACACACACACACACACTCTTTGGCTACATGATGTGAAGAGCCGACTCACTGGAAAAGACCCTGATGCTGGGAAAACTTGAAGGCAAAGGAAGAAGGGAGTGGCAAAGGATAAGATGGTTAGATAGCATCAGTGCCTCAATGGACATGAATTTGAGCAAACTCTGGGAGATAGTGGAGGACAGAGTAGCCTGGTGTGTTGCAGTCCATGGGGTCACAAAAAGTCAGACACGACTTAGCAACTGAACAACAAATATATATATATATATATATATATACACACACACACACACTATCACTATATATATGTATATGTACATATATATTTTTTAACAAGGGGAAATGGACTGACAGCTATTCATGTGATTACTTGTAAGGAGAAGGATGTTGGCAGGAGAAATTTTACTTTACTTTTCATAGTCTTCTGAACTGTTTGAATTTCCTTTTTGAAAGTGCCCATTCATTACTTCTCTAAAACAATTACAACAAAATAGTGAAAATTAAAAAAGGAAAAAAGATGAAGTGAATTGTCCTTCTGGAAGCCTATCAGTGTCATTTGAGCCTACATTCTCTGTGTGACAGTGGCCATACTGGGTTAGAAGAGGTCAGACCTTACTTGCCGTATGTAGCCTGAGTATCAGTGTTCTACCTAGGTTATAGATTTGTTACCATGAAAGAATACCTATCCTGTTTGAATCAATATAAATTGCTCATAGGACTGCTTGGGAGTGACACGTTTCATAAACTCATCACTCCCACTTTACATTCCTATCATGGGTACAGAGGGGAGAGGCCTCTAAATTTAGTCCTTTGAATCTTCAAGAGCTGCTTAGAATAGGTTTGATGAATAAGCTGGTGTTCATCACTCCATGTCTCAGAAATGTATAGTTTTTGACTCTATCTCCCACTCCAGGTTGCCTTTCCAGGCAGAAGAGTAAGAAATCTTTTCATTTGCCTTCAAATAGACCTTCTGTTTTGCTGGTCATTTTAGCTGCTGTTTTCCGGGCACTTTCTAGCTCCAGTATGAATTTTTTTGAGAAGTTTCAGAATGAGAATTGCAAATGGTTTACTCAGCAGGGTTGTTCAGGGATCTTTTCCAGCGTTCACTGTGTCATTCCCACTGCTAGCCCAGCCTCCTGGAACAAGCTATCCAACTACTTTTAGCCATTCTTCTCCCCCTGCAAGACCCCAGACCTCTAAGATGAAAATCGAAAACATTCAGATGTTTCTAAATCATAGAATCCCAGAATAGAACTCAAAGGGTCATTAGCTATAGTCTTGGCCACACTGCCCATTTCATAAATGGGGGAAACTGAGGCTCAGAGAGGTTAAGCAAGGACCCTGCCTGAAATCTCCCAATGTCAATGTCAGCCCCCTCTCCATTCCATCTGTGTGCATGAGAGATATTAGAAAGATTTCACAGCTGTACATACTTCAGGCACCAGACTGAAAGCCCACCCAAGTGTTTGTGTTGAGTCCTGAAGATACCCGACTGTGGTGGGTGATAATCCTTTATTTGCTGCATCAATGAATGGTGTTTGGGGTTCTGGAGGGTTCTGGACAGAGGTGACTGGGGTGGCAGGTAGGGGGAGCTTGTGGAGCTCAGAACAGCATCTCTTCACTAACCAATATGGAAGTTTTTAAATATGTTAACAACTGGGACAGTCATCCAAGTATGTCCCACTTGTGTAGCACTTGCATTTATACAGTTCTTTGGTCTAATTTAGATAAAACGAAGGTATAGTTCTTTTCTTTATTGGAATCCTCTGATGTGTGAAGACTCACGAGTCTCTGGCAAAGTGATGTGCTTTAAATCTTGTAAAATTGAGGCATCACGAAATTACTTCCAGGTATACTCATAATTAACCAAATTCTAGGGGTCTCACACCTCCAGTGGCATTACAGTACTTTTAATATCAGTCATACAAATGAAATATTTAAATTGCAAAATAGAAATATCAACACAGAAATGTGAGCTCTCTAAAAATGCACGTATCGACACAGAAATGTGAGCTCTGTAAAAATGCATGAGCTGATGCTTATCCGTCTTCAAGGAAAAATGAGTCACTGTAATGTTTCCCTCTGTGCAACAGATTTTAAATTGTGATTTATGCAGTTGAAAAGCAGCTAAGTATACCTTGTCAGGAAGACTCTCATGAGGTGGTTTGATGGAGACCACTTTGTACAAATTACCTAATCAACTCAATTCCCCTTCCTCAGAGCAGAAGAGTAAAGAATACCCAACCCCAGGAATGGGTGAGGGGGGCTGTGTGTATGAAGAGGCTCTTTGTTCTCTTACTCTGTTTTTCTCCCTCAAGCTCGTCAGGAGGTAGTGCCTGAGACACAGCATACGTGAAAGCTAAACAATACAATGTGCAGAAGTGTTCCTCCCCTGATCCCTAAGACCAAAACATCTCTCCTACAGCTTGAAATCCCAGCATTCCTTTTTGTCTGTAAGAGTCTCCAAATAAACGACATTATTGCTGATGAGCCATAAATACTTCTTTCTCTGGTAACCTTTTCCCCTACAAAAAAAAAAAAGGAGATCTGGGTTCTCACAAGAATTTATTTTCTCATCTATTTATTTAACAGGTCTTTCCAGAACGTCAAAAGTTTAATTATACTTAGTCTTACTTTTAAAGAAATAGTCTTTGTTAAAAATAAAAAGATTAGATGAATAGAGGTATAGAAGAGGCTCAACAGAATATCTGTTGAATGCTGGATGAGTGAAAAACTAATATGTTTGTCAATTACACCTCAATATACCATTTAAAGCTTCCCTGGTGGCCCAGACTGTAAAGAATCCACCTGCAATGCAGGAGACCTGGGTTTAATCCCTGGGTTGGGAAAATCCCCTGCAGGAGGGCATGGCAAGCCATTCCAGTATTCTTGTCTGGAGAATTCCATGGACAGAGGAGCCTGGCGGGCTACAGTCCATGGGGTCACAAAGAGTCAGACATGACCGGGTGACTAAGCACACACATATTGTTTAAAAGATCAATTCATAGGAACTTGCATGTTTGAACTGGAAACTTCTGATTTCAAATTCTGTATCATATAGGGTTCAATCAGAGAAGCAAAACCACTACATACACAAAAGGGATTTGTTAGAGGGACCTGACCTTACACAATTGTGGAAGCTAGTTAAGCAGTCTATGTAAGGATGTTGTCTTTGTTTCTGATGCTGGAGCTTAAAGCCCACAGAGCAGGCAGTGGGGATAGGGAAAGGGAAGATGGATATGAACTGAGGAAAAGCAAGAATGAGCTGGAACCCACAAGCACCAGCTGAAGACCACAAGGATGGGTTGAAACCCGTTGCCTCTGACCTTGTAGAGTGGTTGTCTTGTAGAAGCTTGGGACCCTTCATCACAGAGCTAAACCCCACACACCTAGCCAAGGAGTGGAAGCAGCTGGAGGAGGAGCTGGGGGAAGGTAGAGCAGGAAAACCCAGCTGCTTTCTAACTCCCAGGAGGTAAGAGAACAAATGAGTGACAATATGTGTGAGCTACAAAATGACTGCTGTTTTCTTCTCTCTCCAAGTCTCATATCAAAATCTCTCTTGTGTTCCACCATAATCAGAGACATAAAGGAAAGGAATATGGAGCTCAGCCTAGGCAGGTTGACACATTGCAAAGCCATCATTGTTATTGTTTAGTTGCTCAGTCATGTCCAACTCTTTGTGACTCTATGGACTGTTGCCTGCCAGGTTCCTCTGTCCATGAAGTTCTCCAGTCAAGAATACCAGAGTGGATAGTTTGCTAAGAAGCTACAGGAAACTAATGACCTCAGTATGTTCAACACTTGCAATCTCCATTCCTTCCATTGTTTTTATTCTAGTGATTAGAAAAGCAGACTAACTTCAGCTTTATCGCCATTAGTTTTACTTACCTATTTTTTTGGCAAGCAGCTAATGAAAGTGTTTTTTTGAATAAGTCAGCAAATTGCTTCAATCCCCAAAGGAGCCTCTCAAACCCAGGAAAGAGAATTAAGTGTACTCTTCATAGCAAAAACAGGTTAGAAAATATTTGAGAACCTAAGAATTTGTATTTACTTGCTTATAAAGCTAATTATTATTATTAGCATTACTTTAAAGATGCCAGAATACAATTTAATAAAATAGTTTGTCTTGGGCAAATTCTGTTTTTATTTGACTATTGTTCCTGAATCCGTTGTTTTTGTTTAGTCACTAATTCATGTCCAACTCTTTACAACTCCATGGAGTGTAGCCCTCCAGGCTCCTCTGTCCATGGCATTTCCCAGGCTAGAATACTGGAACAGGTTGCTATTTCCTACTCCAGGGGATCTTCCCGACCCAGGGAGCAAACCCACATCTCCTGCATTGCAGGTGAATTCTTTTTTTTTTTTTTTACTGTTTATTATTTTTTATAAATTTTATTTTATTTTTTTCATTTATTTTTATTAGTTGGAGGCTAATTACTTTACAATATTGTAGTGGGAGAAGGCGAGGGCAGGATGTTTTGAGAGAACAGCATTGAAACATGTATATTATCTAGGGTGAAACAGATCACCAGCCCAGGCTGGATGCATGAGACAAGTGCTCGGGCCTGGTGCACTGGGAAGACCCAGAGGGATCGGGTGGAGAGGGAGGTGGGAGGGGGAATCGGGATGGGGAACACATGTAACTCCATGGCTGATTCGTGTCAATGTATGCAGGTGGATTTTTTACCATTGAGCCACCTGGGAAGCCCTTAGTCTTCAAGTATCATCCCCAAAATTCATGCCAAAATGGAGCAGAGAGGTGAATCTCACTCAAATTGCAGATTTGAGGCAAAATAAATGTCATTATTTCAAGCCACCCATGATTGGGGGTAATTTGTTATACAGCCTTAGTAACCGAAATAGGCTCTGTGCCAGACCGATAGGGGATATGATTACATTATTATATCCTAAATCCCTTTGCTATAATATTGGACCCATCAGCTTGAAGCTAAGTTTTTAATCAGTGAAAAGTGAAAATGTTAGTAGCTCAGTTATGTCCGACTCTTTGCAACCCCATGGACTGTAGCACACCAGACTTCTCTGTCAATGGAATTCTCCAGGCAAGAACACTGGAGTGGGTAGCCATTCCCTTTCTCCAGGGGATCTTCGTGACCCAGGGATCAAACCCAGGTTTCCTGCATTGCAGGCAGACTCTTTACCATCTGAGCCACCAGGGAAGCCCCTTTTAATCAGTTCAGTTCAGTCCAGTCCAGTCACTCAGAGTGTCCGACTCTTTGCGACCCCATGAATCGCAGCACGCCAGGCCTCCCTGTCCATCACCAACTCCCGGAGTTTACTCAAACTCATGTCTATCAAGTTGGTGAATAAATAAGGGTATGTTTTAAACTGTTTATCCTGAAGTAATTGTATATTTGCCTGCAATTTTAAGAAATAATACAGACGGATCACAGATACTCTTCATCTAGTTTATCCCAATGGTGGTAACATTTTCCCTAACTAGAGTACAATATCACAACCAGGAAATTGAGATTGATGCGACTGACTGATTTTCTTCAGGTTTCACCAGTTTTATACATAATGTGTGTATGTGTGTATTTAGTTCCATGCAATTTTATCACACATATAGTTCCATGTGACACTCATTAGAGTCAAGATGCAGAACAATTCCATCACAGGAATCTCTTCTCCACCCTTCATAGCAACAACCACCTCCCTCCTACCCCACCACCCGACTCAATCCCTGGCAACCATTAATCTGTTCTCCATTTCTATGATTTTTGTCATTTCAAGAATGTTATATAAATGAAATCATATAGTATGTAAACTTTTGAGATTATCTTTTTTTCACTCAGCATAATTCCCTAGAAATCCATCCAGCTTGTTATGCATATCATTAGCTTATTCCTTTTTGTAGCCAAGTTGTGTTTCATGGTATGGATGTCATTTTAAGTTCTTTAAGCATTCACTCATTAAAGAACAATTGGGGAGATTATGTTTGGGGAGATTATAGTTCTTGAACATCCACGTACAGTTTTTTTTATGTGAACATACATTTTCATTGCTCTGGGATGAACGTACAAGAATGAAACTGGTGGGTTGTATGGTAAGCACATGTTTAGTTTTGTAAGAGACTTGTCAGACTCTTTTCTAGAGTGGCTCTATCATACATTTCCATCAGCAGTCTGAGTGATCCAGTTCCTTTGCATCCTCACTAGAATTGGGTGTTATCACTATTTTGAATTTTAGTTATTCGATAGGTGTGATATAGTGATATAATAACATATTTTATAATATGATTTGGCCAGATGTATATGAACTCTTGTCCCCTCCTGTTTGCACCCATGTTAAATGGTGGGAGAAGATTCTTTTTTTTCACTACCACTTCTTCCCTCTTGATCCTCCTCTCTGAAATGGACAAAACAATGAGTTACTTGGGGTCTGTAGCTAATGGCTGGTTTTATTTTCTTAGAAGTCATCCCTAATACCAATGCAGAGGCAGAATTCATCACTTAAAAGATTTAAATAAACTTTCTACAACAAGATATTTTAAGTTGCTGAGGAAAGTGAAAGTGAAGTCACTAAGTCGTGTCTGACTCTTTGTGACCCCATGGACTGTAGCCTACCAGGCTCCTCCGTTCAGGGATTCTCCAGGCAAGAATACTGGAGTGGGTTGCCATTTCCTTCTCCAGGAGATCTTCCCGACCCAGGGATTGAACCCGGGTCTCCCACATTGTAGGCAGACGCTTTACCATCTGAGCCACCAGGGAAGTTAAAGATAAAGAAAGATAAGCTTGGGAAAAGATTAAATCTGGAATAAGGTTAAATATACAAAGTGCATAAGGTCTCTTGAAACTGAGTCACAGGTTCGCCTGTGCATTTACAGAGTTTAGAGGGAGATGCAGGAAGTGATCTAGTTTACAACAATCCTAAGGAATTAATAAACTGGTAGCTCAAAAGAGGCAAGCCTGGTTCTGAGGCCAGGATGAAAATTCACCCATGCTTACAGAGGCCACATAGGTGCTGTGAGTGAAACAACTTGGGACTAAGATAACAAGGAAGGATGGTGCTGAGGCTGTGCTAAACTGGAAAGCATGTGCTTTGTCTAAGAGGGCAGCTACTGCTCAGTTTTAGCTGATGTTTGCCAAAGCGGTAAAATCCCAATGTACTCAGATTTTCCAATTTTTTAAGAGAGGCAATAGAGTCTGATTTTCTGGAGTTATCGCCTCATAAAAAATTAGCAACTATGTCAGTTAAAATACTGGCTTAGCAAGCAGTTCTGCTTGTTAAAATTGGCCTACCACTGTCAGTTGAAAACCTGTGGCCTTGATACATAGGCAGGAACATGTAATGCGAGATAATCTTTAAAAATATGACTTTTCTCTATATCAAAGCTCAGCTTTGTCACTTTTGGGTAAACAGTGAATGTCACTGAGTTGGTGGTTATGTTCTCTGACATGGGTATAGAATCACAGATTTTCTGTGTAGTCAGTCAAGTATGGTGTCACAGATTTTCATAGTCAGCCAACAACAATAAAGTGAACAAAAGACTTGAATAGGCACTCACAAAAGGTATCCAAATTGCCAACAAGCATTTGAAAAGGTTCTCAACATTATTAATCATTGGGGAAAGAGATAAAACTATATACCCACTAGAATGGAAAAGATCAAAAATACCAAGTGTGGGTGAATATGTGGAACTGAAACTCTCAAACATTACTGATAGAATGTAAAATTGTACATCCTAGTTTCTAATAAAATTTAGTATATTCCTTCCTCATGACCCAGCCATTCCACTTCTAAATATACATTTACTGTAAGAAAGGAATGCATACATCTATAGAAAGACCTGTACAAGAATGTTCAGAACACCTTTATTCAGACTAGCCATTAACAAAATATCCTGACAGGAAAATGAATCAGTGAAAAACTTTGTGGTATATTCATATAGTTAACGAGCAATAAAAGAATGAATTAGGATGGATCCAATAAAATGGATTAATCTCAAAAACATTAGGCTGAGTAAAAGGAGACTTAAACAAATAGCATAGATTCAAATTCTGGCTTCCCTAAATATTACCTGGTGGTGGTGGTTTAGTCGCTAAGCCATGTCCGACTCTTGCGACCTCATGGACTGTAGCCCTCCAAGCCCCTCTGTCCTTGGGATTTTCTAGGCAAGAATACTGGAGTGGTTGCCATTTCCTTCTCCAGGGGATCCTCCCGACCCAAGGATTGAACCCAGGTCTCCTGCACTGCAGGCAGATTCTTTACTGACCGAGCTACCAGGGAAGCCCAAATATTACCTGGTGACCTTAGATTCATTTACTGTTCTAAGCCTTTCATTTCACATCTATAAAATAGGCATAATAATACCTTCTTGGAGGTGTTGTCATGGGGATTACCTAGCACAATGATACGTACATGGCAAAGTATTCAATAAACAGTAGCATTTCATTCTATACTGCTACTGCTGCTAAGTCACTTCAGTCGTGTCCGACTCTGTGCGACCCCATCCCTGGGATTCTCCAGGCTAGAACACTGGAGTGGGTTGCCATTTCCTTCTCCAAAGCATAAAAGTGAAAAGTGAAAGTGAAGTCGCTCAGTCATGTCTGACTCTTCTCAACCCCATGGACTGCAGCCTACCAGGCTCCTCCGTCCATGGGATTTTCCAGGCAAGTGTACTGGAGTGGGGTGCCATTGCCTTCTGCAATAGGCTTACGGAAATCAAATGTCAGAACATCTATCCTTCAAGGCTTGTCTACTGCCTTCTCCGTAAAGATCCTTTCACCATTCTGAGACTCTTAGGAAGAGTAACACACTAAGTCCTTAACACCTGCATGCAAATTACCTTTAGGAAGAAATGTCTTCCTTACAGACAAGCAGAGTGGGCAGGTTATAGAGTAATTCACTTGCAGTGGATATAAGAAAAAGCATTGCTAAAGAAGGATGTGTCAGGTAGAGTTCTCTGCTGACCAGTAACCCACACAAACTCTGCTTAACTGAAGATAGAGGTTGGAAAGTCAGGTCTGGGAGTCTGTAGAAACCAGGGTCACTATAGACACAGGCCTTGCATTCTATAGCCACTGACACAAAGCAGGAAGTGGCTAATTAGTGGATGATCTCAAATTGTTTTTGTGCATCATTTGTTCAAGATTCAAGTTTAGGAGACAACATCATGTTAGCCAAGCTCAGATCAACTCCTCCATCCTGGTTGTTAAAGTAGGCAAGACAAGGAAGGATCAAATGCCTTTGCTTTCCAAACAGTGAGGCAGAAACCTGGAATTATATTACACCAAGACCAGTTTGGGCTTCTATGGTGGCTCAGTGCTAAATAATCCACCTGCCAATGCAGGAGATGAGGATTCAATCCCTGGCTTGGGAAGATCCCCTGGAGAAGGAAATGGCAACCTATTCCAGTATTCTTGCCTGGGAATCTCATGGACAGAGGAGCCTGGTGGGCTAGAATCCATGGAGTCACCAAGAGTCGGGCACAGTTTAGCAACTAAACAACAAAGACCAAACAAAACAAAACAAAAAAACAAAGGGAGAGATATTCCCCAAAAGAAAACTTGTGAACTCTTGGGAATTGGCAGTGGATATTGGGCATTGCAAACAACAAATGTCTACCAGAGAGAACACAGCACAGAGTAGTGAAGGGCCAGGAGAGGGCCCATTTCCCTTCTTGACAGGTTCTTAATTGACTGTATTTGGAGCTTAATGACCTTTTCAGTGATCCCATTGTTAAATTCATTTCAACAACAGCTCTGAGCAGCAGAGAGAGACCACTAATTTCTCTTATTACTGACCTGTTCAGTATCTCACTGTATTTCTTAAGAGTCTAAGTGCTTTCTGTGGAGATTAGCAAGACACCTAGAACAATGTTGAAGAGTGTTATATTGTGGTACATATTTTACATATATGAATGTTAAAAAATAGGGCAACTTCTTGCCCAAATTACAGGAAAGCAACTGTACTAGTAAGATACACATTTTAGTCATCAGTAGAAAGAAATACAGAGAAATTTAATTTTCAGTTCACATACTTGTCATGAATAAATGTTTTACTTCCATAGAAATATTACTTTGGTGTTGCCCACCACTTGAATGGTCTAGTGGTTTTCCATACTTTCTTCAATTTAAGTCTGAATTTGGCAATAAGGAGTTCATGATCTGAGCCACAGTCAGCTCCCGGTCTTGTTTTTGCTAATTGTATAGAGCTTCTCCATCTTTGGCTGCAAAGAATATAATCAATCTGATTTCGGTGTTGGCCATCTGATAATGTCCATGTGTAGAGTATTCGCTTGTGTTGTTGGAAGAGGGTGTTTGCTATGACCAGTGCATTCTCTTGGCAGAACTCTATTAGCCTTTGCCCTGTTTCATTCTGTTCTCCAAGGCCAAATTTGCCTTTTACTCCAGGTGTCTCTTGACTTCCTACTTTTCCATTCCAGACCCCTATAATGAAAAGGACATCTTTTGGGGGTGTTAGTTCTGGAAGGTCTTGTAGATCTTCATAGAACCATTCAACTTCAGCTTCTTCAGCATTAGTGGTCAGGGCATGGACTTGGATTACCGTGATATTGAATGGTTTCCCTTGGAAATGAACAGAGATCATTCTGTCGTTTTTGAGATTGCATCCAAGTACTCCATTTCAGACACTTTTGTTGACTATGATGGTTATTCCATTTCTTCTAAGGGATTCTTGCCCTCAGTAGTAGATATAATGGTCATCTGAGTTAAATTTACCCATTCCAGTCCATTTTAGTTCACTGATTTCTAAAATGTCAATGTTCACTCTTGCCATCACCTGTTTGACCACCTCCAGTTTGCCTTGATTCATGGACCTAACATTCCAGGTTCCTATGCAATATTGCTCTTTACAGTATCGGACTTTACCTCCATCACCAGTCACATCCACAAACAGGTGTTGTCGTTGCTTTGGCTCAATCTCTTCATTCTTTTGGAGTTACTTCTCCACTGATCTCCAGTAGCATATTGGGCACCTACCGACCTGGGGAGTTCATCTTTCTGTGTTCCATCTTTTTGCCTTTTCATACTGTTCATGGGATTCTCAAGGCAAGAATACTGAAGTGGTTTGCCATTCCCTTCTCTGGTGGACCAGGTTTTGTCAACTTGCCACCATGATCCATCCATCTTGGGTGGCCCTACATGGCATGGCTCATAGTTTCACTGAGTTAGACAAGGCTGTGGTCCATGTGATCAGATTGTTTAGTTTTCTGTGACTGTGATTTTCTGTCTGTCTGCCCTCTGATGGAGAAGGATAGGAGGCTTATGGAAGCTTCCTGATTGGAGAGACTGACTGAGGGGGAAACTGGGTCTTGTTCTGATGGGCAGGGCCATGCTCAGTAAATCTTTAATCCAATTTTCTGTTGATGGGCGGGGCTGTGTTCCCTCTCTGTTATTTACCTGTGGTCAAATTATGGTGGAGGTAATGAAGATAATGGTGACCTCCTTCAAAAGGTCCCATGCACACACTGCTACACACTCAATGCCCCCAACCCTGCAGCAGGCTACCACCAACCCACGCCTCCACCGGAGCAATGGAAACAGTGACAGACTTTATTTTTGGGGGCTCCAAAATCACTGCAGATGGTGACTGCAGCCATGAAATTAAAAGACACTTGCTCCTTGGAAGGGAAGTTAAGACCAACCTAGACAGCATATTAAAAAGCAGAGACATTACTTTTTCAACAGAGTTTCATCTAGTCAAGGCTATGGTTTTTCCAGTAGTCATGTATGGATGTGAGTTCAGTTAAGTTCACTCACTCAGTCATGTCCGACCCTTTGCAGCCCCATGAACAGCAGCACGCCAGGCCTCCCTGTCCATCACCAATTCCCAGAGTCCACCCAAACCCATGTCCATTGAGTCGGTGATGCCATCCAACCATCTCATCCCCTGTCATCCCCTTCTCCTCCCACCTTCAATCTTTCCCAGCATCAGGTTTTTTTCAAATGAGTCAGCTCTTTGCATCAGGAGGCCAAAGTACTGGAGTTTCAGCTTCAGCATCAGTCCTTCCAATGAACACCCAGGACTGATCTCCTTGCAGTCTAAGGGACGCTCAAGAGTCTTCTCCAACACCACAGTTCAAAAGCATCAATTCTTCTGCGCTCAGCTTTCTTTATAGTCCAACTCTGACATCCATACATGACCACTGGAAAAACCATAGCCTTGACTAGACGGACCTTTGTTGGCAAAGTAATGTCTCTGCTTTTTAATATGCTGTCTAGGTTGGTCATAACTTTCCTTCCAAGGAGCAAGTGTCTTTTAATTTCATGGCTGCAATAACCATATGCAGTAATTTTGGAGCCCAGAAAAATAAAAGTCAGCCACTGTTTCCCTATCTATTTGTCATGGATGTGAGAGTTGGACTATAAAGAAAGCTGAGCGCAGAAGAATTGATGCTTTTGAACTGTGGTGTTGGAGAAGACTCTGGAGAGTCCCTTGGACTGCAAGGAGATCCAACCAGTCCATCCTAAAGGAAATCAGTCCTGAATATTCATTGGAAGGACTGATGCTGAAGCTGAAACTCTAATACTTTGGCCACCTGATGTGAAGAACTGACTCATTTGAAAAGACCCTGATACTGGGAAAGATTGAAGGTGGGAGGAGAAGGGGATGACAGAGGATGAGATGGTTGGATGGCATCACCGACTCAATGGACATGAGTTTGAGCAACCTCTGGGAGTTGGTGATGGATAGGGAGGCCTGGCGTGCTGTAGTCCATGGGGTCGCAAACAGTCAGACATGACTGAGTGACTGAACTGAACTGTTGCCCACTACAGCCTTCTAAGGAAAGAGACCAAAATATCAGTTTGAAAATTGCAATATATCCAAAGTTTAATTTAAAAAAATTTACCAGTCTTTCCTATATGAATTTTCCTCAGCTTGAGAAAAACCATGTATAGCCATGCTAAAATATTTTTATATTCAGTATGAACTTAATTGCAATAGTTTTTTTAGTTCAGTTAATGTGTGCATGTATAAAGTCTTTGTGAATTTTGACAACTGCCTTTTAAATTTTGAAGATTATAATATCATAGCTTTTTAGACTCAGTTTTGTGTCATTCGTGCATGTCAACCAATTCCAAGTACACTTCTGCTCCATCTTCACTTTGTAAAAATCTTTTTGCCATGACACTGAGCTTCACAAAGTGTTGTTTTCATTCTGTATCATAAAAGAGAACCGTGTCGTCAATGCTGAACTTTTTAACTGAATTTTCAATTGAATTAATAATAATGCCATATTTTCCCCTTTGACAGAATGAACTTCTAAAAACTTCACTTTTATTCCATGAACTGAGTAAAAATAAAATTAAACCATCATTGAGATTACCAGATTTTCCATTTGAAGTTTCCAATATTACTGATATAAAACTGACCTCATTTAATTCTTTTTTGCAGTTCTTCTTTCTGCTAATGGTGTTAACACAGTAGCATCTATCATTTCACTTTTAATATGTGCACATGAAAACTTGGAGTAGAAATGAATGGCATTAATTTAGTAAATGACTGATCAAAATTAAAAGTCATGCTTCACAATGTGTATAGAAATACACTTTCTGACATGATGTACATGTTAAACTGCTGACCTCAGGCTCAGGCTTCTTAAATAAATTGCTAAGTTTCAAAACAGATATGTATTCCTCACAGATTTATGTCTCAGGATTTTACATAATCAATCATATTATTTTGGCTCCCAGGGTGGATGGTAAATGTCTCCAAAAATTTTGTGCAATTTACATGTCCATGAACAACTTTCTTGAGAAGTGGAAATTCAATAGTTCATCTGCCATTAATAATCACACTTTATTTTTTAAAGCTTATTATAACTGAAATGATTTATTACAAAATAAAAAGCATCACTAAACAAAAGAGCTGTTGATCAGCATCATAAAATAAAGGACGAAACAACTGTAGCTGTAATGTTTAGGCTATTCCTCTGTATCTGTGGACCAAATCCAACTTACAACCTGTTTGTGAAATAAAGCTGTATTGGAACATAGACTTTCCCTTTCATTTCTGAGTATTGTCTACGGTTGAAACAGAGACTATGTGATCCACAAAGCCTAAAATATTTACTACCTGGCCCGCTAAAGAAAATGTTTACCAATCTCTATATACAACACAGCAGAGTTGGTCAGTTTCTATTTCCTGTACATATTTTAAGTATTTGTTGTTGTTCAGTCACTCAGTGGTGTCCAACTCTTTGTGATCCCCATGGACTGCAGCATGCCAGGCTTCCTTGTCCTTTACCATCTCCTGGAGCTTGCTCAAACTCATGTCAGTGATGCCATCCAACCATCTCGTCCTCTGTCCCCTTCTCCTCCTGCCCTCAATCTTTCCCAGCATCAGGGTCTTTTCCAATGAATCAGCTCTCGCATCAGGTGGCCAAAGTATTGATGCTTCAGCTTCAGCATCAATCCTTCCAACGAATATTTAGGATTGATTTCCTTTAGGACTGACTGGTTTGATCTCTTTGCAGTCCAAGGGACTCTCAAGAGTCTTCTCCAACACCATAGTTTGAAAGCATTGGTGCTTTGGCACTCAGCCTTCTTTATGGTTCAACTCTCACATCCATACATGACTACTGGAAAAACCAAAGCTTTGACTTTATGGACTTTTTGTTGGCAAAGTAATGTCTCTGCTTTATATATATTCTAAGTGTACCTAACCCCAAGTTTCTTAACCTTGAGACTATTGCTATTTGTGGCTGGATAATACTTTGTTGAGGAATTGGGGATTGTCTTGTATGCTATGGGATGTTTAGCTGCATCCTTGGTCTCCCTGGATGCCAGTAGCACCCTCCCATTTGCAGCAACCCAAAATATCTATAGACATTGCCAAATACCCTCTAGTGGGCAAAAATCACCGACCTAACCTATAATTTCCCACCGATTAGGACCTGCCAGCTTCCTGCACCTTGCAAGGTATGGCTTAACACATACCACAACTGACTGGTACTCCTAGTGGCCACCAGGGGCAAAGCAGTGTCAAATACTTTTCCCACCACCACCCAAGACCAGTGGGCATTAGCTGTCCACTCACTGATGAAGCACACTTCTTCAGTGTGTGAATTCTGTTCTTGGAAAGGATGTGTTAGTTACTTTGTATATGAAAAGGGTCAGAAAAATGAGTCCTGGGTTATTGCTAATCATTTTTCAAATTTAACATTGAATGTTAAACTGAGAATATGGTGCACTTCCTATGTTTGTATGGTTCAGTTCACTTCACACACTACTGGAAGAAAATATGGCAGAAGTTCTAAGTGTAAAGTACCAAGAATGAGTGAATGGGTAATGTATAACCAATCCACTACAAAATTTCTACCTTCCTATCTTTGGATTCCTTCATCTGTATCAAACTAAGAAACTTTCAGCATCTCAGCTTCCTTTACTTGTGCGTGTGTGCTAAGTCACTTCAGTCATGTCTGACTCTTTGCGACCCTATGGACTACAGCCTGCTTGGCTCCTCTGTTCATGGGATTCTCCAGGCAAGTATTCCAGGCACCTTAATTGAGTCCAGCTGAACAAACCATTGAATTCCCTTCCAGCATCCTAAGCTGGCACAATGAAATCAGAATCTCCTCATAAATGCTTCTTAAGTAATGAATTCAGCCTGATCTAGTGTTTTGTTCTGCTTTCCTTAGTATAGCACTCAGTGAACCTATTCCGATTTTTGCCAATATACATTAGTAAATTCGCAGTTTGCCAACTGGAGCCTGTCATGACTTGATTCTAGTTTAGGTGTGGCAATAGTCAGAAGGAGTGGGCTAAGAGTCAGAAGAATTTTCTTTCCTTTTCAAACACTCTCCCAAGGCTGTTACATTCTCTTCAAGGGATGAACAGCCTCATCAACCAGGAGAGGAAAGAAAACTCTATGGGGTTTCAAGTACTGAGTTACCTGAGTCCCACCTGTTTCCATTCCAATTATTTTTTAGAGTTTTTTTTAATGTGGACCATTTTTAAAGTCTTTGTTGAGTTTGTTACAATATTACTTCTGTTTTATATTCTGGTTTTTTGGCTGTGAGGTATATAGGATCTTAGCTCCCCGACCAGGTATTGAATCCTCACCCTGTCCATTGGAAGGCAAAGTCCTAACCACTGGACTGCCAGGGAAGTCCCTCCATTCCCATTTTTGGGATCCCAATCTCTCTCAATGAAATCTACCTTTTATGTAAAATATCTGGTAAATCAATGTTTTTATACAACAGCCTGAGAATCAAAATTTGAGTTTTGTTTTAGCTATGTCAGCCCAGTGGCTACAAGTGACAGGAGATTCTTTGAGTAAAATCATAGAAATTCCACAAATTTCTGCTTTTTCTTTGATATGAGCTCTCATCTTGTTTTAAACTGTGATGTTCAGGTAGAAGCAACTACCTTCCACCACAAATTTTGTATTTCTTAAGCTTTGCATATTATACTATGACAACTGCCTCTGCATACCTTAGAACCTTACCCCAAATGAGCATGTTATCCCTAGCGAGAACAGGTAATAATTTAATTAGCTATTTGATTGATGCATGCTTTGGACTGACTCAGTACCAGTCAGGTTTTCAGAGACATCAGCAACAATGAAAAGAGATAATCAACCTGAGATTTCCCCCTACTTTCCTGAGGATCCTTTGCTGGGACCATTTCTTGTACCATTTTCTTGATCAAGTTGATTATTAAGCAGTAAAGTCACTCATCCACAGTTCTCCCAGTTGCTTGGAGGGCTGCAGAATTGTCCAGGAAAAGAACTTGCAACTATACCTCAAAACAGACTTGGTAAACTACTGCCACTGATCCCTAGAGGAAGCTCTCATTGCTGCTATCCTGATGCCAGATCTGTGGCAGGAACTCAATTGCAACCACCAAGAAACTACTGTCGTTGCCACCGCTAGAGGCTAGACATGTCTCCAGAAGAAATGGAAGCATCAGATTGTTCACTTCTAAACAGATGTCTCACATGGGCGCCTCTGATTGAAGGGGTCTAGGTCCCATCTCTATATCCTAGATGCAAATAGGGCTGTAAATTTGAGTGTTTACTCCTATGTTGGAAAAGTTGGACTCAGATATGGTAATTTCCTCATTCTGGTTATGCTTGGGTACGTGTAAACCATCCAAAAATTCAGTGGTTTAAAGCAACAACATTTATTTTGCTCACAAATCTGCAATGTGGGTAAGGTCTGTTTGACTCAGTGTAACTGCAGGCTAGAATCATCTGATGGCTCACTCACAAGTCTCTTGACTGATGATGGCTTTCAGGCTGTGACTTTACCTGGGGCACTGGCCAGACAGCTACACATCTCCTCTCCATAAAACACCAAACTATTTACCCCTACACAGCTTACTTTCTACATTCAACTGATTTTGCTATTCCATTGTAATTGTTAGCCTAACTTCCTGTTACACAGGAAGATAAAAGTTGCAGATAAAATCACTCTTCTTTATAGGAACTTCCTGAAAGACTTACCACTCTTCAGTGGAAGAGTTTTCATGCCAAGAGTCTTTGAGCCTCTAACCTCAAAATACTCAGCTTGTGGCCACCAATCCTAAGATACTTACCCAAACAGAATCAGGCCCCTATATGGAAAGATCCAGTTTAACGCCAACCTGCCAACTCTCAAGATAGCACCAGATGTATTGTGTTCGTTCTCTGAGACTCCCTCAGACTCCATGAGGTAGTGTTTTAAACAAATACTCAGCTTTCTCTTATCAGTGTGATACCTAGAAAGCTAGTATTTGATATGATGGAGCTTGGGCTTGGTTATAACATGATGATTAGGTTTCAGGTGTGAGCATCCCCAAAGAGAGAGTTATGTAGAAGTGATATAGCCTTTTACAATATAGGTCCAAAATCACACAGCATCATTTCTGCCACAGTCTAGTCATTGAGATAACTACAAATACTCACCCAGGTTCAAGAATCAGGGGGAGAGACTCCATCTTTTGATGGGAGAGAGGAATCAAAAACTTTCAGGTAGGTTTTAAAATCATCATATTCTCCAACTATAGAAAGACTATCCAGTCTGCATCCCTATGTTCACAGCAGCACTATTCGCAGTAGCCAAGACATGGCAACAACCTAAATGTCCATTGACAGATGAGTGAATAAAGAAGCTGTGGTACATACAATATATATAATAGAATACTATTTGGCCATGAAAAAGAATGAAATAATGCCATTTGCAGCAACATGGTTGGATCTAGAGATAATCATACTCAGTGAAATAAGTTGACAGAGAAAGACAAATATCATTTGGGAGTTGTACTTTGGTAGAGCTCTTTTTCTAAGGCTTGAAATTGAAAAGGCAGTTGTCCAATAGCTGGCAATAATTTAGTTACTTTAGAAACCTTGTAAATTACATCCTGACCACCAACTTGGATCAGGAGAAAAAGAAACAACATACAAGGGGACTAAATATATGCTGGGGAAAAAAACAAATCAATACATTTAATACATGTCTTTACCACTGGCTTAAATTCCAGTAGCACTGAATACTGTTTTGCCTCAATTATCTAGGGATTGGGAATCAAAGTACAAGAGCATATTTTCCAAAATGATAGACAAAGGGTTTTTATGAGATAAGCAATTTGTATTTCAAAAGGAAGGTCATGGTTTTGGATTTTAATTTCACAACCAAAATGCAAGTCATTTTAACATTTTCCCTGCATGTGGGTGATTTTATCAATGTAAAATAAAACAGGTGGCTTAATTCAGCAAACATTTACTAAGCATCTGTTAAATGAGGCCCTGTGCTAGGTGAGGCATGGAATATCAGGACAAGAATAATTGTTCAATTGTGGTTTATTAAATAAGGTAACAGATAGCACAAGTGTTGAGACATGCAGGAAAATTTTAGGAGTTACTACTGATAAGCTCAATTCTGTATTCTGCTAGTGAAGAGTAAAATTGTATAAGAAGATATAAAAATGAAACTCTTTCTGCCTCAGTTTCGGCTGAGTCCCCAAAGGAGGAGAAAAACAATATTCCAAATACATTCCTGTGCCCGAGGTATTGCAAAGAGGATGGAACAAAAACAACATTTTTCGATCCTTAGCACATCATCTTTTTTGAAGACATAAATGCTTTGAGGGGCCCACTTGGCTTCACACTTGCCTCTGGGTTTGGGAGACTGATGTCTGACCCTCTCAGAGACAAGTTCAAATGCTGAGAAACCATTTTTTCAATTATTGGTACATTTCCTTATGCAAAGGGGAGGACTGAACATATGCATTTTATCTCTACTTTTGAGAAAGTGGGTATTCTGTTTGCTTGTTTATCCTACCAGTGTTTGAACATAAATATTAATATTTCTTCCATTTTTACATAAAAGTTAGCATATGTACTGCATTGCATCTTGACATTTTTACTTAATGATATATTTTAGAATTTGTACTACATCAGCACATAAAAAGCAACCTCAGTCTTTTCATAATGGCAAAGCATTTTACCATGTGGGTGTATCATAATTTCTTAAACCAATCCTAAATTGACAGACATTGGATGGCTCCCAAACTTTCATCTATTACCAGAGTTAAAAAAATAAACACTATAATGAACAACATCGCATATAAATTTTCTTATATATGTGTGTGCACACAAACGGTAAGTAAATGTTCATTTTGATGCCTGTAAAAAATTTCTAAGTCTTGCTAGGTCTGTTTAGAGATCCTGTATTATCTATATAATCTATTCAACTACAAAAGAAACACTTGACAGAATAAGTGACACATATGTGCACACATGTACATGCCCAGAAGAATTTCCGGGTCCAAACTGCATATGGAATTTTGATGAATACTGCCAAATTGCCTTTCATAAAAGATATACTATTTTCCACAAGAAAGTACATGAGTGCTTATTTCTTTACAGAGAAGGCCATAGTTTTCAATGAACTCAGCTGTTTTTTTTTTAACTAAAAAAAATTAAAATAAAAACTAGGTTTACAGTCCCTTGGCCAGAATCAGGCTTTATTTTTTCCCTATGTAGGCAAATTCATTCTTCTAATCTACAGAGAGGCTAACCCAAGTGAAAATAGGTTCTTTTCTAAATATAGGCTTCAAGTTACTATATTTTAAAACATCATTTCTTCTGGTTTCTGCTAAAATTTCTGTTTACATGATCCACTTAACTGTTTCTCCTTAAAATTTTGAAATATTTGATCCATTAAGACAGAGCGGTAGCAGCTCCAAATGGAGATACAGACTCATGTTAATACAGACTATAAAGTCACTACACTTCTCTCCTCAAAGAAGAAATGTCCCTGGAGGCTAAACATCATCAAATTCTCCCTTACTGTCAGAAATATTACCAGATTGTGACATACAAAGAACTAAAACCCCTCACTTATTTATAATTTATCTTTTTATGTTTTTCCACATACCTAAAAATTACTTAAAATGTTATATCACTCATTTAGAAAAAGATCTTTTGATAATTTTCCCACAAGGAAAAATTTATTTTTTTCAGAGAAAAAAAAAAAAACAAGTTTGGTGATACTATTAATTTTAAAATAATGACATGAGGTTGATCAAAAATTCATAATGCTTTGATATATAACCCTATATGAATAAGCAGGTCCTAATAATAATAATGTCCTATTAATGTGTAGTACTAAAACAATAACCACAACGGCTCACGTTTTTATGGTTTACAAAGCACTTCCATGTACATGACAGTAATTCCAGCTGCTGTTGATTATATGTGTGCTCAGTTGCTCAGTCATGTCCGACTCTTTGTGACCCCATGGACTGTAGCCCACCAGGCTCCTCTGTCCATGGGATTCTCCAGGCAAGAATACTGGAGTGGGTTGCCATACCCTCCCCTTCAGGGGATCTTCCTGACCCAGGGATTGAAACCAGGTCTCCCGAATTGCAAGTGGATTCTTTCCCATCTGAGCCACCAGGGAAACCCACTGTTGATTATATAAACCAGGTATTTTGATAAACTGTACCCTAGAATGGGACCTCCCTAGCTTCCCAGGTGGCGCTAGAGGTAAAGAACCTGCCTGTCAATGCAGGATATGTAAGAGATGTGAGTTCGATCCCTGGGTTGGGAAGATTCCCTAGAGGAGGGCATGGCAACCTACTCTAGTATTCTTGCGTGGAGAATCCCATGGACAGAGGAGCCTGGCGGGCTACAGTCCATAGGATCACAAAGAATCAGACATGACTAAAGCGACTTAACACGCACATACACTATAAAGTATTAGTTTCTTTTCATTCAAGATGAGGGAAATGAAAATGCATTGTTTGCTCAAGGTCAAAAAGCCAATGAGTGGTAAATCTTAGAGATGGGAAGTTGAATGGTGATTCTGAGGGGCTAGGTAGGGAGGGAGATGGGGAACTATTGTTTAATGGGCACAGACTTTCATTTTTGCAAAGCTGTAGGGTTCTTTAGATGGATGGTGGTGATGGTTGCACAACGTTATGAATGTGCCTAATACCACGGAGGGCTTCCCATGTGGCTCAGCAGTAAAGAATCCACCTGCCAATGCAGGAGATGTGAGTTCGATCCCTGGGTTTGGAAGATCCCCTGGGAAAGGAAACAGCAACCCACTCTAGTATTCTTGCCTGGAAAATCCCATAGGGAGAGGAGCCTGGTGGCCTACAGTCCACGGGGTTGTAAAGAGTTGAGCATGCCCACATGCTCATGAACTATACTTAAAATGGTTAAGGTGGTACATTGTTATTTGTATTTCATCACAATAAAAAAAAAAAACTGCAGGGAAAAAGCCATTGAATTGTGAAGCCTGAATTTGATTTCATTTTGATCCAACCTTTTTTTTATGACTCAGAGCCATTATTACTCTCATGTTGCAGATCAGGGGACTAAAGCCCAGAAGGACTGAACTGTCTTATGTCACACAATTATCAAGTAGCAGAGTTGAAGTTCAATCCAATGGAAGTGATTTTATAGCCAGAGGGCTAAGCATAGGAATAAATAAAACTAAGGGCTCATCTAACTGCTAAGGGTTGGGTAATACTGAGTTAATGACTTTACCTGCTTGGGCTACAGTTTACTGAGTTGTAAAATGAAGGAATGGATATAGATCAAACTTAAAAAATTTCAACATTTTTGACCATGACTTACAGTAAGAAATGTTTTATATTGACCCATTCTGCAAACACACATACACACACACAAACACCATGGTTTCCCAGAATCACACCTTGAGATAAGGATTTGAGTGTGAGTGATTAATCAAAGATGCCTTCAGGAGAAAGTGGTATGGGAATAGAAGAGGCAGAGCAAGAAAGGCACAGAAATCAACCAAGGGTCAGATTTCAGGTGAAGTCTCAGCCCTAGTCTAATCTCATGGGGGAGCTCTGAAGCATAAAATACACCTAAGACTGACTCGCCCTGAGGCAAGAGAGCTGGTTACAGGCCACCCCAGCAGGTGTAACCTCCCAGGAACTGAAGCTCATGGTACCTACGGTAGCCAGTCCTCAAAGACGGCCTCCAATGATCCCTGCTTTGTACAGTTCACACCTTTGTGTAGTTTCCACCTATGCTGTTCCATGGCTGGTCACTGCAACCAATGAAATACAGCAGAAGTAATGGTATGTCACTTCTCAGATTAAAATATGAAAGACTGTGGCCTCCATCTCGGACTCTCTCTTTTCTGTCTCTGGAGGAAGCAAGGTCTCATTTTATGAGCAATCCTATAAAGAACCCCATGACATGGACTCTTTTTTTTTTAATTTTTAAAGTTAATTAATTAATTAATTTTTTTGACATGGACTCTTAATAACAAGGACCTGAGGCCTTCAGCTGACAGCCAGCAAGGACCTGAGGCCTTCAGCTGACAGCCAGCAAGGACCTGAGGCCTGCCAACAAGCACAGGAGTGAATCTGAAGGCAGATCCCGCAGCCCTAGCTATCAACTTTACTTAAATCTTATGAAACTCCCTGAGCCAGAATCACTCAGATAAGTTACTTCTGGATTCCTGACCCTCAGAAATCGTGTAACATAACAAATGCTGTCATTTTAAGTCACTAGGTTTTTGAAAAATTTGCTATGCGGCAACAGATAGACAATACAAATACATTAGGCTACAGTGTTTCCAGTAGCTGAAGGAAAGTTTGATGAAAAACTACAGGGAAGATTCTTTAGGAGAGAAGTACAAAAACACTGGAGGATGGGCAGAACCAGCAAGAGACCTGAGGTGATGTGAGCAGGGGATCAATCATGTCTGCTCTCTCTCCAAAACAAATGTTTCATGAAACAACACTTACTCTTACTACAGGCAATGCACTTTGATAATTTCTATTTGATTACACTCTTATTTGGTTTATGAAGTGCTGGAAGTGAGCCCTTAAATTGATTTCACAATTCACTAACAAGTTGTGACCTGCAGTTGAAAAATAGTGAACTTAATCATCTTTGAGGTCCCTTTTAGATCAAACTTTGTAACTAGGAGACTGCACAGTGTTATTACAATGATAACTAACATTTACTGAACACCCACTATGCCATAACTATTCCAAATAAGTTAGTAACTATTGACAGTCCCATTTTACAGATGTGAAGACTGGTAAGTGGCAGAGGCCAGGAGGAAACCCAGGCAGTCTGACTTCAAAACCAGCTCCTAAGTGAGACTGGCTTCAAATCCTGATGCCAGTGGTTGATCAATAAATACTTGCAATGATGATCATGATATACTACAATCATTGGCAGCCAACAGCTCACTGATGGGGACAGTTCTAACAAAAGGAAGTTTAGGATCAAGGTCATGTATATTGACTGAATTCAGAAGTTAGTCATTGATAATCAGCTCGATATTCTGCTCTGTTTCAGCCACACTGGCCTAGTCTTCATCTTAAATTTAGCCACTTATACCAGATGGGGCTCTGGCCTGGGTTATATAACATCTGCATGCTTGAATGCCTAGAGTTTATCTCCCTGTAACTAGATAGAAGGAATTTCAACATACTCATTTTTATGTATTGTTTTATTAAAGTACTCCTCTAATAAATGAATCTAACTAAAACACATTAGTCACCATTATGTATAGGATATTCCTACTGAAGTCAGTGAACAGTAATCAATCTCTGGATTTTAAAAATAGGGTCAATAAACATTATGATATAAATGATTAAAATGGTAAAAAAAAGAAAGAAAGAAAGAAAAACACTGCACAGAATCTGGATACCTGGAACTATTATCTTTTTGGCTGAATTCCTCTGAGCCATTTTACATGGCTCTCCATCAATCATATCTTTCATGTCACAGGATAAATACAGCATTTATCACAGGTAGCAAAGTCAGTATAGAAGCATAGCATCCTTTTAATAAAAGATTATCAGTGATCAAAGATTTATACACCTGCTGAGTGAATTATCTAGAGCTGGACACATGTAGAGGATACATGTCAGGAAGATATTTCAGCAGCTGCTTTGTTGTCAGGTGACTTACAGGATTTAAAAAGAAAGAAGCAAGAAAAATTGGTTTATGCTCCAATTCATATGCTACTGTGTGATGAGAAATTACAGGGCAATAACAGTGACTGCAACCTAGCTTGGGATACTGTTAGCAGATATTAAACACTGTTCTCCTGCCACCTATTTTTTAAAAGTCATTTTGTATATATTGCTAAAGAGAGAGTTACATAAAACACCATGACTCCCCCAAACCAAATATCAATCTAGATGTCCTTAAAAATTAACAATTTAAGATTATTTCTGGACAGAAGACCTAGGTAGATGTTTCTTCAAAGAAAACATACAGATAGCCAACAGGCATATGAAAGGATGCGCAACATTGCTAATTATTAGAGAAATGCAAATCAAGGGCCATGAGGTACGACCTCACACCAGTCAGAATGGTCATCATTTAAAAATCTACAAATAACAAATGATGGAGAGGGTGTGGAGAAAAAAGAACCCTCCTACATTGTTGGTGGGGTTGTAAATTGGTACAGTCACTGTGGAAAACAGTATGGAGGTATCTCAAAAAACTAAAAATACAGTTGCCATATGACCCAGCAATCCCAATCATGGGAATCTACCCAGACAAAACTACAATTTGAAAAGGTAAACGCACCCCTATGTTCATAGCATCACTATTTACAATAATAGCCAAGACAAGGGAACAACCTAAGTGTCGACTGACAGAGGAATAGATAAAGAAGATATAGTACATATATCTTCATATATATAATGAAATACTACTGAACCATCAAAAGAATGAAATAATGCCATTTGCGGCAATGTGGATGCAACTAGAGATTATCATACTAAGTGAAGTAAGTCAGAAAGAGGAAGACGAATATCATATGATATTATTTCTATGTGGAATCTAAAATATGGCACAAATGAACCTGTCTACAAAAACAGAAGGCGACTCACAGACATAGAGCAGACACTTGTGGTTGCTGGTGCAGGGGGAGTGGGAGAGGGATAGACTGAGAGTTTGGGATCGGTAGATGCAAACTATTACATTTAGAATGGTTAAACAACAAGGTCCTAATCCATAGCATAGGGAACTATATGGAGTATCCTGTGATAAATCATAATGGAAAAGAAATTAAAAAGAATGTATATATGTGTATAACTGAGTTACTTTGCTATACAGCAAATTAAGACAACATTGTATATCAAGTATACTTCAATTAAAATTTTTTAAAAAGGTCTACAAATAACCAACACTGGAGAGGCTATGGAGAAAAGGGAACCCTCACACTCTTGGTAGGAATGTAAATTGGTGCAGCCACTGTGAAAAACAGTATGGAGGTTCCTCAGAAAACAAAAAAATAGAGTTGCTTTTTATGCTAAGCAAAGCAAGTCAGAAAGAGAAAGACAAATACCATATGATGTCACTTATATGTGGACTCTAAAATAGGACACAAGTGAATCTATTTATGAAACAGAAACAGTCTCACATACATAGAGAACAGACTTGTGGTTGTCAAGGGGTGGGGGATGCAGTGGAAGTTTGGGATTAGCAGATGCAAACTAGTAGATTTAGATGGATAAACAGCAAGGTCCTATTGTATAGCACAGGGAACTATATTCAATATCCTGTGATAAACCATAATGGAAAAGAATAGGAAAAAGAATATATATATATATAACTGAATCACTTTGCTATACAGCAGAAATTAACATTGTAAATCAACTATATTTCAATAATGGAAATTAAAATGAAAATTTTTTCTAATTATAAAGGAAACAGATGCTTTTATAAAACATGTAGTAAATGCAGAAAATGTAAGAGTAAAGGGAAAGAAATCACAAAGTGATCAGATATCAGATCACATGAGGTAATAATGATCACTATTAATATGTGATATGTTATCTTTAAATTAGCATCATACTATATGTACTTTTTATAATTTCATATTTTCACTTAAAAATATACTACAGGAATTTTCCTGTGTCAACATATTCTACTTGAACATTACTCTGATGACTGCACAGAATTCCAGTCTATGGACATAGCATTTTAACAGTCACTATCCAGCAGGCAAACAGAAACCACTCTATACATTTAATACAGAAACAGACTTAATGCTAGTATTTTGCTATAAAGTTATAAAAAGTGCTGAAGAAGAAAAAAGGAGAACGGTGTGTCTTAGTGAGCTATCACTGTGTGACAAACCACTTCAAACTTACTTGTGTAAAACCAGAATTTAAGAAAAATTCTGTGGCTAACAATTTAGGCTGGGTTCATCTCAGCACTTCTGTAGTCTCAGTTGAGGGCTCTCATGCATCTATGGTTGGCTGTGGGCTGGCTTTGCTGATCTTGGCTGGGCTCCTTCCACATGTTTGGGGATTTCAGCTGGCACAAGGTGACTGGCTAGACAGACCCACATGGTTTGTCATTCTCTGGCAGGCCAGCGTGGGCGTATTCCATGGCAGTCAAGGGGCTCCAAGAGAAAGAGCAGAAGCCAGAGGGTCCTTCTGGGGCCTAGGCTTGGGACTACCACAGTGCCTTTTTCTCTGCCTTCTACTATTCCAAGTAAGGAACAAGGCCAACCCAGATTCGAAGAGTAGAGAAAGATTCCGCTTTTTATGTGGAAAGTTGCAAAGTCGCATTGCACAAGGGCATGGAAACAGGGAGAGAAAGAGTTCTGGCCAGTTTTGCAAATGACTAATGACAGTGTGACTTACCTAGGAAACCTGAAAGCTGCCACCATCCCTGGGGCTGGAGCCCATAAGTGGGTGATGGCACTTGTGGCACTTAATATTGATCTGTGAGAGGTACTGCTGCTGCCTCATTTGGAGGTACTGCTATCACTGAGTACAAACCTAGGAGTTTATAACCCTATGAATCTGTTAAAAGTGCCACAGATGTTTTGGGAACAAATAGTTGCCTGTAGTCATTGTTGCTGCCTCTAGAGGACCCCTTGAGACAAACTAAAAGGCTATTCTCTTTTCCACCTTACAGTCTCCCCACCAGTGCCTCCCAGTAGCAAGCCTAATGGGATGCAAGCTGAAAGGGACCCTGCAAAATGGAGTTTACTGGTTTCTAACCACCTGTGATACAGAGAAGAGCATCAAAAGTATAGCTGAGACTCAAGTGAAAAGTGACTGTACAATAATATCATCCATTTAATGAATCCCCCATTGCTGGACATTTAGTTATTTCTTTGGAAATACAACATAAATGTGGAGAGCAAAGCCATCAATGGGATAGTTTCTGAACCCAATGGACAATGATATTTAATTTCTAAGAAAGGCATTCAAGAAGGGATGTATCCTCCTTGAGATCAGCAATAAACAAATGATACATAAAACAGAATGGCTCAGAGTAGCTCTGCTCTGTCCCTCCAAGGGTAGATTTATGTCTTCGAGACAGGATGAACACCAGAATTCTGTCCATGTGGAGCTATCATCACACAGTTTACCTCCAAAATTATTTCCTTCACATTGCATTCCCATTTGGTTGAGGTGTAAAGGAAATATTCTGAAGTTATGATTATAATTTTTGTATCCAAAAAACACCATTGTATGCAAAAGCTTTAGCTGCATTTCCCTATGTCCAATAGTCACAGGATAAACATAAAATCCCAATGGCAATGTTGCAAACAGCATTTCTAAGGTTTAGCCTCTGTACACAGTGTTTCATTTTACTAATTTTTTTTATTATAAATGTAATACTGCTTGTAAAAAAATCAAACAAGTGTCTTCAGGGGTGAAGTTCCAGCCTAATAGCATTCAAAGATTTATCATGTACATTTCATCTTGAGTTTTTCCTATGAACACTCTAATACATTTTATTATTATAGTCACAGGTTACAATTCTCTTCTATAAATTGCCTTTGCAAGTAAAAGATTATATATTATGTATTATATTTTGATGAACCTTTTGTTTTAATACAGTTAAATATACATAATATATAAAAACCATATCACAGCATTCTATAGGATGGATATGCTAAAATTCATGTTATTGTTCATTTTCCTCAGTAGAGTACAAGTTCCCTGAGGACAGGAACCTGGTTTGGTTTGGTTGCTGAATCTCTAATGCTTAGACAAGCACCTGGCAAATAGCAGATGTTTCAAAATTGTGTAGAACGAATGACTAAATAGCAAAACACTAAAGATGAATATTCATATTGTTCTCCATCTTTCACTATTCCAACAATGAATTTGGCAATTAGCAATCTTATAAATATATGTTGAATGCATTGCCAAGACCAAAACAAACAAAAAAATGGAAGCACTTCAACCCCTCTCAAATTCATCCCAATATTTTCAGGAAGTCCCCAGTGAGAAGGGAGATGGCACTTGTATTTACAAGTCTGGTCTTCCTAGCTATTACTTAGACCTGCCAGTACCATTTCACAAATGTTAGTCCTGTTACAAAGTAGCATGGGTCTTTTCCTTCTTTTTAGCTTGTGTTGCTTGGGGAAGTAATCCGAGTCTCATGTTTCTACCCCATGTTCTGAGACATCCAGCTGTCATTCTGTGGAAATGAGAACAGTACCCTTTGTCCCTGCAATTTTTTGTTAAGCAGGCTATACTGGCTGTAAAACTTTGTGCTCTCGATATCTCTCTGAATTTTTTTTTCTTATCTAGTTTTTATTTTTTTTTTTTATTTTTGGAACATCTGCTTTCCCCCAAGGCTCAGGGGTAAATTCCCAATGAAGACATACAAGGGCCTGCCTCATTCATTCCATGTATAATATATATTGAGCTGTCCTCAGAACAAACCCTCTGATGCTCACATTAAAGCTCCTTAGACTAAATTTGCAAACCTTAGTTCTCTCCTCTCTTTGGTTGAGTGCTTTCCTGAGTGACTTTCACAGACATACCTTCAGCAGGTCCAGTCTGTCCTGTAGATGTTTCTGAATCCCAGGGTAAAAGTCATTTGTGGTGTTCAGGTGGGAACTCCTGGAAACACACAGATATATTAATAAATACAGAAATTTAGATGAATGGACAAATGCTCAAAATTCACTTCAGCAAATTCTCAAAACAGTTAAGGTTTTCCCCCTCTAAGCCCTAAAATTTTTAATACTTTAACCTTTTATGTAGAGGGCTTCCTTTATAAAAATATCCTTTTTATGATCATTGTTATATATGATCATTTAGAAATTTGGGGAAAGGAAGTAAATACAAAACATAAGAAATAAAATCACCTATAACCCCCACTCCCAGAGTTACCAGTGTGAAAATTTTATACATATTTTCTTCCAATTTCTTTTCTATATGTTCTTACCTGGTTCAGATCATAGTACATATATATTTTTCTACTTTTATATTTTTCCTTAATATTATAACAAAAACGTCCCTTTGCGACTAAAAAAGTTCTTCATCTACATGCCTGCTAACAACTGTAAACAAGTCCCTCGTTTGGATGTACCATTTACTGAGATCATATGGTATTTTAAAAGCCGTCCTCCAAGTTTACTCACACCAGAAGTCAGTCATATTCAATTCCTCCTTTTCCTTCATTACCCAAAGCCACTTCGTTTTGAGGGCTGTCTATTCTATTTCTGAACAATTTCTTTTACCTGTCTCAGTGGTTTCAATCCCAGCTAGAACATATAGGGAGCTTTAAAAAATAATGATTGCTGGGGCCCCACCAAAGACTGAGCTAATCAGAATCTCTGGGGGATGGAGACCAGGTATCCACAAGTCAAAAAGCTTCCCAGTGAATTTTTAGAGGAGGACAACACATTTAGTTTTATTTCAATCAAATCACACTTTCTTTTCCAACTATTGCAAAGTGTATCTACAATTTTCTATTACAGATCCACTTTTAAAAGGTTTTCTGTGACATTACAGCAAGCTTTTATTTTTCAAACAGAGGAATATGCCCAAATTTTTCCTCAAGTAAAAATAAAAACTCCATTCTAGTAAATGGCAATACATGAGATTACAGTAAACCAGACTCTTGAAAGGATAGCCAAGAAGTCTTCCAACGGTTTATTAGAAAGAATATAGACATTTTTTAAAAATTCCCCACTGCCAGGACATATATTGAGGTTTTCAGCCCAGGTACAAGGTGAATCGAAAAAAAAAGAAAGAAAGGAATGGAAAAAATTCAATAGTGCATTAACATTTTTTCCCACTCATTTGTCATAATGACAGTGCAAATACAAATTTGGTCTAAATGTACAGACTGTCAAGCAACAGTGTACAGCCTTTCTTCATCCTCTGTGCTAACAAATGTAGAGATTTAAGGATCAAGCAATACCAAACGTATAAGTTTCAAAACCGTCTAAGTTACAGCATTCGCTAGTTTTAGTCAAGATACATCTGGAACACTGACAAATGGTCACTTATGTACAATAATGTGAAGGAAATTTTTTGAAAAGTAAAACTTTAGTGAAATAATTCTGAAAGATATCAACATATTACTAGTTTAAAGTATCAACCAATTGTTTCAGCCACTTTGAATCCATGTTCTAAAATCTAAAATTTAGTTCCTTTCCCTAAGCTAAGTGCTTCCTAGGTTGTGAAGTAAAGGAGACTTTGGTGAAATGTTTTTATCACACCTGCTTTATCAATTGCCTAGGACCTCAACAGCATCATGGAAAAAATGGTGGTGGCGGTTTAGTCACTCAGTTGTCTCCGACTCTTGCGACCTCACGGACTGCTGCCAGGATCATCTGACAATGGGATTCTCCAGGCAAGAATACTGGAGTGGGTTCCCACGCCCTCCTCCAGGGGATCTTCCTGATCCAGGGATCGAACCCAAGTCTCCTGCATTGCAGGCAGATGCTTTACCAACTGAGTCACCAGGAATGCCCCCAAATTGCCCAGTACAATGTTACATACCAACCCTTAGCGAAACCTTTAAAAAAGCAAACAGGTTGAAAAATGGGTTATAGGAGGCAAATATAGTATCTGCCTTTAGAACTGTCAACTCAGGAATTCTCTCAATTACAGAATCTTGCAGAGAAGTGATTTTTCTTTCTCAAAATCCAGTGATGACAACATTCCTTACTCCAGATCTGGCATTTTTTCTTCATCACTGTCTGTGAATCATCACCTGCTCCATCTACTTCTGGTAAATCTACATTCTCATCACCACCCATATTGTTCATCATCTCAGAGAAACAATCAAAATTAGACATGTCTGCAACTGAATCATCTTCACAGTCTTTCCAATTATTGAAGTTCATACTAAGCCAATTAAGCTCTGCCCTCTCTTTTGTTAACCTTGGCCATGACTGGCCAGATTGTCCTTTTCATAAACAATATAAAATTGATCTGTTCATTCTTTTATGCTTGGCATCATTTGGATCAATACAGTGAAGAAGATCAATGTCATTTAAATGTTTAAAATGATCAATTCCTCCAAGACAACTGAATGTAAGTTTGGAGTTCTCAAAATTTACATTAACATCTTGACTGTCTTCAACACAAGATTCAGTGAAGACATAGTCCCTTGGATCGGATCCCTTTGCAGAAGCAGGCTGTATCGTGAACGGGGCAGGGGGACTGGCTAAAGGATGGGCGGGCCTCTCCAGTGGCCTGGATGCGGAGGTTTTCTCCTCAGTGAATTTTAATACAGCCAGAGTTGAGATGCACTGCCCCAGCCCCTCCTCCAGCCCCATGCCACTTCCCAAGGCCCAGCCCTGATCAACTCCCAATCAGGTTATTGCAGTTACCTCCTAACTCTTTTCTTGTTTCTGTTTTGTACATTATTTTCTTTATTTATCTAGGCTGTGCTGGGTCTTCATCACTGTGCAGGCTTTTCTTTTTGCTAATGGCAAAATGGTATATTCTTAGCCTCCTCTAGTTGTAGTGTGTGAGCCTCTCATTGCAGTGGCTTCTCGTGTTGAGGATCACAGGCCCTAGGGTGTGTGAACTCAGTAGCTGCGGCACATGGGGTCGATAGTTGAGGTTCCTGGGCTCAATAGCATGGGCTCAGTAGTTGTGGCGCATGGGCCTAGTTGTTCCATGGCATGTGAGAGATTCTTCCTGGACCAGGGATCGAACCCTTATCTCCTGCATTGGCAGACAGATTCTTTACCATCGAGCCACCTGGGAAGCCCCTCTCTTCCTGTTTCTAGTCTCTCTCTTCTGCAACCTCCACTCCTGCATACTGCTTCCCAAATTTCTTTGGGAAGTAACTGCTAAAACATGGGTCAGATCACGTCACTCCCCAACTTCCTAAACAAGAGAGTCAAACTTGGCCTGAGCAAGATCCTCCTCCGACCAACATTTCTGCATCCTTTCCTTCTCTGGGTCTTCCACTGCTCAAAGACCACCACTATCCTCTTCTTACTTCAACGTTTATTTCACATACCACATCCTTCTTCTATCAGTCAACAATTGTCTATTGAGTGGCTACTATATACCTGTCTACTCAGTATGTTTTTTGAATTGCTACTATATCTAGGTATTGGGGATATGGCAGTGAATAAGACAGACAAAATTACCTGCTTGGTGGAGCTTAGTGGGAGAGGCAGACAACAAAACAAGTGCACAAATAAGAAAATGTTAGGTAAGTGTGTTGCAGAGAATTGGAACATATAGCAACTAGGTGGCTATTTTTGACTGGGTGGCTATTTCCATCTGAAATGGCCTTTCGGAGGAGGTGACATCTATACTGAGATCTAAATGACAGGAAGGGAGGGACCAGCTATTCAGAGTTTAAGGGGCAATGCATTCTAAAGATAGGACCAGCCACTGTGAAGGCTTTCAGGTGAAATGAAGTCTGATTGAAGGGCTAGAAGAAGGCAGAGGAGCTAAAGCACAGGGGTGAAGGGGGAGCCGTGGGAGATGAAGTTGGAGTCAGCTCACATATGCTTTCTAAGTCAGGGTGTAGAGTTGGAATTTGATTCTTTGGGCAATGGATGGGAAGCCACTGGAGGGCTTTAAGTGAGAGAGTGACATGATGTACTTTGTGTTTGAACAAGATCACTCTGGTTGCTGTGGGACCAACACATTGGGGGTGACAGTTGGAGCAGGGACCAGGTAGGTGCTTTGGTGGCAGTCTGGTTTTCCTTGAAGTACTTGCTCCATTTAAGACAAATAACAAATCAAAAGCTCCCCTTGTTTTCAAGCAAAATATTAAAATTCTTATTATCATCTAACAGGACCTGGATGGGCTGACCTCTCTCCAGCCTCCTGTACACCATCTTTGTCCCTGCTATTGAGCCTTGCTGACCTTCTGTCAGTTCTTCTAATGTAGCAGGCCACAGGACCTTTGGACTTGCTGTGGTTATATGTTATTTGCATGTGTGACAAAATATACATACCATAAAATTTACCATGTTAACCATTTCAAAGTATACAACTCAGTGGCATTAAGGATATTCACAATGTCATCATCGCTCTCTAGCTCCAGAATTTTTTCATCATCTCAGGAGGAAACACTGGACTATTAAGCAGTCACTTCCCATTCCCTCCTGCCTCAGCCCCTGGGAGATCATAAATCTGCTGTCTCTATGGATTTTCCTGTTCTGGACAGTTCACAAAAATGAGTACAATATGTGGTATTACTGTGGCTTCTTTCACTCAGTATAGTTTCCAAGATTCATTCATATGGTAGCATGTGTCAGTACTTCATTCCTTTTTATGACTGAATAATATTCCCTTGCATGGATTTATCATATTTTGTTTATCCATTCCTTAGTTGATGGACATTTGTTTAGGTTGTCTCCACCCTTTAATTAATGTGACTAGTGCTGCTGTGAACACTCATGTACATGTTTTTGTTAGAATCCCTGCTTTCAATTCTTGGGGGTGTATACCTAGCAGTGAACTGCTACGTGATATGGTAGCTGTGGTCATATTTTGAGAAACGAGATCAGTGGATTTTCCACATGGATTAGTTTCCTGTGGCTGTGGCAACAAAGTACAATTAAAATAATTGCAGAAAATTTCTTTTCTCCCAGTTCTGAAGGCCAGAAGTCTGAAATCAAAGTGTCAGGAGGGCCAGGCTTCCTCTGAGACCAGGTAGAATCCTTGTTTGCCTCTTCCTAGCTTCTAGTGGTGACGATCAATCCTTGGCACTTTTGGTTTGCAGCTACATTTCAGTCAGTCTTATGGCCCTTCCCCTGTGTGTGTCTGTGTCTTCACGTGGCCCTCTTCCTGGGTCTTATTTTCTTTTAAGGACACCAGTCATATTGGACTAAGGGCCACCTTACTCCAGTATGACCTCCTCTTAAATAATTACATCTGCAACAACACTATTTCCAAATAAAGTCACATTCTGAGGTAAAGGGGGTGAGGACTTCAATATATCGTTTTGGGGGACACAATTCAATCCATGACAAACTGACAGACATTTCTGGGCTTCTGAATCCCCTGGGGATCTTGTAAACACGGGCTTGGTGTGAGGCCTGAGGTTATGCATTTTCAATCAGCTCTCCCAGCTGCTAGCAGTGCTGCTGGTTCACTGATATGGTGGCCAACTAGTCTGGGTTTTACCAATAAAACTCCAGAGTTAAAGGAAACCCTTCAGTCCTGGGAAAACTAGAATGTTTGTCACACTATTATATCACAGACCATATTTTGAGTAGCAAGGCTCTAGTTATGAACTATGGTGATTTACCCATTAATTACATTACTGAATACTCTTATCTTTATATTTAAATAAATTATTTTTTGCTAGAATAGCCCAAGATTTCAAGAATCTTGACCCCAGAAAGCTTCAGACAAACTGTGAAATGGTGACTTAGTTGAGTTCATGGGCGCCATATGTGAATATCATATATTAACTCATGAAATTATCTATGATTCTCAGCCTTGGCCCAGTTGGGTTGAAAACTGAGATTTTTGACCCCTTTACAGAGTAATTATGCACGGGAAAGATCTTTTTGGATAAGAATACTCACTGGGTTTGAAGTCTTCAGTATCCTTTTCTTGTGCCGCCCAGGGACTGTGAAAGTGGAGGTGAAGGCGCCTTTCTGAGGGTGGGTTTGAGCATGTCGTGGTTTGAGCTCTTGATTCCCGTTAGGACCACCTGAAAAACTTTGAAAACTGCCACACCCTCACTCCAAATCAAATGATTCAGGCTACCTGGGATTGGGCACAGGCAATCAAGGCTTTGTTGTTAGTGATTAAGTTCTCCACATGATGCAAATAAGCAACCAGAGTAGAAAATCACTCTGCAAGATCTTCCTTTATAAGAGAAACATTGCCAAGCTGTCCCTAATCTTTTTTTCCACCTGTACCCATATTCCTCTCCACTCCCCTCTATGCCCGCTTACCTCTCTGTCATGGTTGGTCATTACCTTGAGCAAGTTCTCCTCTTCCTCATGTTTGTGTCCTGTTTATACAATGACCTCACTGACCTGGGACCAAGTAGAACCCACTGGCGGTAATAATTACTCTTGTAACTGACCTTGGCAGGCTTTCTTTGAGCTTTATTGACTTTGTTTTTCATTCTTTCACAAAAGGCATCCTTAGCATCATCCACAATTAAGTTAGCCTGTGATAGTGTCGCTGTTTTGACTGCAGAGTCTCTTAGGAATCCAGCGAAATCTCCCACAGAATCTGTACTGTGTGTTCCTCTGTAAACCAGCCACAGGAAATCTGGGTGGGGTGTACATTGCTTTTTTATTGGGATATAATTCATGTGCTATAAAATTCACCCTTTTAAAGTGTCCAATTCAGTGGTTTTTAGTATATTCACGAAATTATGCAATCTAATTCCAGAGCATTTTTGTCACTCCCCAAAGAAACCCCCTACTCATCAACAGTCCCTCCTCATTCCTGTTGCCCCCCTGCAATTACTAATCTATTTCTGTCTCTATGAATCTGTCTATTCTGGACATTGCCTATAAATGGAACATTCAGTATGTGGTCTTTTGTGTCTGGCTTCTTTCACTTAGCATATTTTCAAGGCTCAAACATATTACAGCAAATATCAGTGTTTCGTTGTTTTTGTGTGTGTGTGACCAAATAATTTTCCATTATATGGATGTGCTACATTATGTTCATCTATTCACAAGTGATGGACATTGGGGTGCTGTGAACATTCATGGGCAAGCTTTTGTGTGGACATGTTTTCATTTCTCTTGGGAGCGGAACCACTGGGTCATATGGTAACTCTGTGTTTAACGTTTTGAGGAACTTCTGAATTGTTTTCCAACCTTATTTTTTGACCTTAAAACAGTTCTTTCCTGAGTGTGAGCTGGTCTGTACTTGTTAGGGTGGGGAATATGAGTCTCAGGGACTTTAAACATTTTTTTTCCTGTTATACATTTTATGTGAAGAATGAATGGTACTTTCATATAGAACCGTGTCATTCAGCTTCATCATTTGAAAATGTCAAGAAAGCATGGACTGCCTGTGGTGGCAAGGATTGGGGGTGTCTGTCTGAACTCCCGTGTTCCTAACCATCCCTCCAGCTGTATCTCCGGCCACCTGTCACAGTCTGTTACTGGCACAGACAAGGCCAGCTTGTTCCAAGGACACGACTACTGGGCCACTTCCATCTCAGATGGCCTGGTGGGCCGTCCAAAAGTAGGAATCCGATTGCTTTCCGGGGATGGCAATAAACCAGGTGCAGACGATCCTGCCAATGGAAAGCCCTACTGCGTACAAAGCAGAAACTCTCCTACTCACTCTCGGAGGCCCTGCCCCACTCCTCGGCTGGCTGGCTGAGCCTGTGCGGACTCGCGCGGGCGAACGGCCTCCTCCGCATGCGCAGTTTCCGCCGCTCGGTTCCTTAAGTGGGCGCTCTGCCGGGTGCGCGCTCAAGCACGCGCGCAGTCTCGCGTGCACGCGCGCACGGGGCCTCTAGCCGCACGCGCCCCTGCCCCGCCCCGCCCCGCCCCGCCCCCACCCCCTCCCCCCTCCCGCGCGCCCGCCCGCCTCCAGCCGCCGCCGCCGCCGCCGGAGCTCTGTAGTATGGCATCGAGGAGAATGGAGACCAAACCTGTGATAACCTGTCTCAAAACCCTCCTCATCATCTACTCCTTCGTCTTCTGGGTGAGTGGCCACGCCGGACCGGCGGCTGTGCTGCCGTCCATCGGTCAGTGTAGTGATGCTCCGGGAAGAGAAGGGGGAGGAAAAAAGCCAAAGCAAAAATCAAATCTTGTGAGCCCTCCTTACGGAGACAGGCGCAGGGCTGGGGCTGCAGGATGGCAGGGTGCAGCCTTGGGGCTGCTCGGACCCTGCACCCCGCCCGGTGTAGGTTGCGAGGGACCTTTCCAAAATATTTTAATGTATTGACTTGTTCTTTTAAGCTCGCGGGTTAGGGTCAGCCTCTGGGGAAAGTTGCGGTTTTATTCGGCTGTTTTCCTCTCTGGATCCCCCTCCCCATCCTCCTTTACAGCCGGTTCGCGGCGCCTCTTGGCGCTAACCTGTGGCCGGCTGGGAGCAGGCGCGAGAGCGCAGGGTTTGATCCCAGATTCCCGGTTATTCCCGACCCCGCGGGGCTGCGAGAGGCAGGCGCCGGGAGCCGTGAGCTGCTTGGCTGGGCAAGGGAGATCAAAGGCCCCCCCCACCCCCCCAAGCGCACTGATAGTGGGTGGGCGCCGCCGCCGCGCCGAAACGCACGAAGGGAAGAGGGTCTTACATAAACCAGGGGCATCTTTGCGTTTTCTCGGAGACCCAGGTCTTAGGACCTTTTGCCCACTCGCCTGCACCCTTACACTCATCTTTCTGTCGTTGCGTGAACCCATTCCGCAGAGCCCCAGGGAAGGACCCCCACCACTTGGCGACAGCAATAGCGCCCCAACTCTACTCCCCATCTAACTGGTGCTGCTATCGGTCCTTGAACCTCAATGCAGAAGGGTGACGTCAGCCCCTCAGCAGAAGCCTCTGCGCGCTGGAGGAGTGGGGGGGCGGACTCCAGGCTTGTGCCTTACCTCATCCTGTTTGGCAATTCGTGGAATCAGTGCAGGGCTGACACTGCAGTGATTCATTTGAAGTAGGTGGTACCTAAAGACCATTCCCCGTTATTTCTCTATCCGTGTAGATGACTCCCTTCTCCCCAAGTTTTCCTTTCCTGAACCAAGCCACAGCCACCCTACAGGACAGTGAATGTCACCCCCCACCCCCCACCCCCCAATAATCTGGGTCACTTCAGCTTTCAAGGCAGTCGTTTTGAAACCTGAGGCTTTGCAGAAAAAGCCAATCCCCGTCTTTGGTGGTTTTTCTCTTTGCCTTTCCCCCCGCCCCCCCAGTTAGCCCTAATTTTGGTTTGAAAGTGGGGCACAGTGCTTTATGAGGTACTCAGACTCGGCCTGATGGTGAAACAGGCTGTTTGTAATGACCAAGGCAGGAACTGAGATTTATTAAGGATTAAAAAAATTCCTAATGCGCCCCCCGCCCCCTGCGGACATTCCTTGTCATTGGCGATTTTTCAGGTCGGGAAACTGGACTCTGGGGATCAGGCATACCAAGAACTCTGCAATGAGATAAGATAGATTAACTGGTATATCACACAGGCTACCACAGAAATGGACTTTACTTGGGCTGAAATTTCAGTAGTGGAATTGTGAGCTCTGCCCAGATCCTATATTATGTTCTTCTTGGAAAAAGCAAGAATGCATGCTGGTTGCTGAAACTTCCCAGTAAGCTTTCCTGGGAACTGGTTAAGCTTTTTTGTTTGTTTGTTTCATTATATCTCTTTGTGTTTGGCCCTTCCTATTTACTTGACTTCCTATTTGTTCCTGGAGTAAATCATATGGGTAATTATTTTTAGCTTCCTGAAAAATCTTCCAGCATCTCTGCTTGCTGGTAAAGAAGGGAGCCTTCTAGAGGAAGACTTTTCATGGGAGCTTTTTAACTCTTCTTGTTTACTCCCTCCCCTCCCCAACCTCCTGAATCCAATTCCTTAATGCACCCTAATACATCTTAAGCACAACATTTTATGCCCTCTGAAGTTCCTTGATGCCTGCATTTTCATTTTTTTCCTACTTTCAAGATTTCTGTAGTCTCTTAAATGTTTACCTGATGAGTTTAATAGTTCAAATAGCATTCAATAATCACTTCATACTTCACAACCAACGAATGAGATCTCTCCAGATGCAAGGGAATTTTTAAATGAGACATTTTCGTGAATAAACCATGGTACAAATGCTGTGTTTTCCATTATACCTTAAATGGCAATGAAAAAAACAGCTTTATTGAGATCTCATTCACATACTTCACCCCTTTTAAAGTGTACAAATTAGTGGTTTTTAGTGTATTCACAGATACGTGTAACCATCACCCCAGTCAATTTTAGAACATTTTCATTACCTGAAAAAGAAACCCCATACCTTTTAGCTATCATTCTCTTTTCTGCTCTCAATAACCCTCACCACCCTAAGCAGTCACTAATCTACTTTTTGTATAGATTTCCCTTTTCTGGACATTTCATCTAAATGAAATCATATAGCACATGTGGTCTTTGTGAATGGCTTCTTTTGCTTAGCATAATGTTCTCATTCATGTTTATTCCTTTTAATGGCCAAATAATACTCCACTGCATGCTTATACACTATCGCATTTTGTTCATTCACTTGTCCACTGATAGACATTTGGGTTATTTCTATCTTGTGGCTATTATGAGTCAGTGCTATAAACATTTATGTGCAAGTTTTTGTGTGAATGTATGTCTTTGTTTCTCTTGGGTATATACCTAGGAGTGGATTTGCTGGGTCATATGGTAACTCTGATTAATCATTTGAAGACCTGCCAGACTGTTTACCAAAGTGACTGCACCATTTTACATTCCTTCCAGCAGTGTATGAGTACTGTGATTTAAAGTATTTCTCCACGTTCTTGCCAACATTTGTTATTATCTGACTTTTAAAATTCTAGCCATGCTAGTAGATATCTCATTGTGGTTTTTGATTTGAATTTCCTTGATGAGCAGTGATACCCAGCATCTTTTTATATACTTATTGGTCATTTGTATATCTTCTTTAAGAAATGTCTGTTTATGTCTTTTACCCAATTTTTATTTCAGTTATTTTTTAAACATTGTTGTATGTGTTGTATGTTGTATGTGTCCTTTATATATTCTTGATTCAAGTCTCTTATCAGATACATCATTTGCAAATATTTTCTCCTGTTGTTCAGTTGCCCAGTCACGTCCGATTCTTCGTGACCCCATGGACTGCAGCACGCCAGGTCTCCCTGATTCTATGGATTGTTTATTCACTTTTCTTGGTGGTGTCCCTTGACGTACAAAGGGTTTTTTTATTTTGATAAAGTCCAATCTACCTATTTTTTGTTGCTTGTGCTTTTAGTATCATATTTAAGAATTTTTCACCAAATGAGGAGTTTATGAAGAAAATACTGTCTATAAGAGTGATTTGCCTGTTCAGTAAATGCAGTTGGTAAATGTATCTTTCTCTGGCATGTAGTAGGTACTCAAATATTTGTCAAAACTTCTGGGATTATGTTAGGTAATTTACAAGAAGGATGATCTTGGTGTTCTTTTAAGTGGAAGATGGACAAAAGATTAGGCAGAATTTTTTCCTTCCTGTTTTCTTTGAATCATTTTAATGCGACTACTTCTCTTCCCATACCTCGGATTTAGGACTAGAAGACGTTTGAGCTTAAAACGGTGGTAGACCAGTAGCATCAAGAGATGGATGTACCTACAGATATGAGAGATCTCATATATGCATTAATATACTGTATTGGTATTTTTCTTTCTGACTTACTTTAGAAAGATGGTAATGATGAGCCTATATGCGAGACAGTAAAAGAGACACAGATGTAAAGAATAGACTTTTGGACTCTGTGGGAGAAGGCAAGGGTGGGATGATTTGAGAGAGTAGCATTGAAACATGTATATTATCATATATGAAACAGATCGCCAGTCCATGTTTGATGCATGAGACAGGGTGCTCAGGGCTGGTGCACTGGGATGACCCAGAGGGATGGGGTGGGGAGGGAGGGGGGAGGGGGGGTTCAGGATGGGGAACACATGTATACCCATGGCTGATTCATGTGAATGTATGGCAAAAACCACCACAATATTGTAAAGTAATTGGCCTTCAATTAAAATAAATAAAAAAAAGAAAGATCTTGTTTTATCTGGCCTCCTCTTCTATCTATAGTCACTCTCCCTCTCTGAGATGTTCCTTTAAAGCAGTGGTTCTCAGCAGCAAACAGTTTTGCCTCTCCCCCCACCAGTATTGGGCCATGTCTGCAGACATATTTTGGTCACAGCTGGGAGTGGGGTGCTACTGGTATCTCATTGGTAGAGGCCACAGGTGCTGCTAAGCATAGTATAAGGCACAGGACAACCCTTCACAAGAAAGAATTATCTGGCTCAAAATGTCAACAGGGCCCACAACCTCTGCACTAGTGGACTTTACATAGTAATAAGTTAATATGTAGAAAAAGAGAATCTTATGCAGAACTCCCTATATTTACTATTGTTTGGAACCACTATACCCAAGCACTCACAACACAATCGCAAGTAAGAAGAGAAACATTCTCCTTTTTATTTGGAGATAAAGGTAGGTGGTCCTTTATGTAATAGTATTGAAATAGATGGGATGATCCTCCAGTTAAATAGTATCACCTGAATGTTAGGTAAGTGGCTCCATTATGGTCCTTGAATTGTATGTTTCATTTTCAGAGGAGGGAAAAATACACCTAGTAGTAAGTTATCCTGAGCTTTAAGACTAGCAAACAGTGCCTGACACATAGAAGGTTTACTCTGGAAGTATTTAACAAATGGATGAATAAATGAAATTTTATTAACTACTCTTGGGCTCATGTATTTATTTCAACTCACCTCAATTGGGAGGGTTTTTAAAAGCGATATTTTCTGTCTACCTGTGGTGGTTTAAACGTGTTCCTGACAGTGATGCGTGAAAAGGTGGAATAGAGAACGTTACAAGACTTGATCTTCTAATGATAGTTCGGTTATTATATTTTTATGATCAGCTAGTTTGCCAGCCACTGTACTTATCTAAAATTTTAATTGGAATTTGTTAAGCTTGAATAAAAAAGATATCTTACTCTAATAAAAAAAAAAACTCCATGACAAATACAGTTTTTTCAACAACAAACAGGAAAACTATAAATGTGATGCTTACAAGGTAAATTATTTTGATTTAGAAAATTTTTTAATGTATTTTAAACACTCATCTGAGTTCTAAGCCAAGATTGAAATCCACTATAGTTACATCCACTAAATAATATGGTAAAGAGAAACATCCTAGCTTCATTCCAGTGTATATTGGATTTCGTTTCTTCTTTGATGATCCAAAGAGGAAATTCGCTTGATCAATTCTGATACCAAATTCTCTTATGGTGAAATATCAGTGTTTTTTTTTTTTAATTTTGGAAGCATCTCTAATCTTTTTAGGGAGAAGATTAAAAGAAATAATGGTCAGAACATTTCTTTTCTTTTGTCATCCAGAAAGTTTAGGTACTTGGATTAAATAGAGGGGGGAAAGTCTTAACAGCCTCTAACGTTTTACAAAAGTGTTTGAATTTGGGCACACACTTAAGGCTACACTATCCTTTTGTGTGTCTTTGGAATTCACCAAACATTCATTGAATGTCTTGTATGCTAGGTATTTCAATAGAATGTTTACCAACGTTTACTAGCTGCTGCTTTTACCGTGTTACCTTCGTTTCTAAACAAAGCAGTTAATCTATTACTTTTCAGTATTAGGTGTTATATATTGTCTTCCTACTATGGAAGATCATGATCTAGTTCTCTTACTCCTTTCTCCCTCCCTCACATCTTTCCTAAATTGGGTAGACCCTAATATATCTTTTATCAGTATCATATCAACTTGGTTAGAGCAGTAGTCAGTGATCATATATTTTTTTTTCAGTGATCATATTAATTAGGTAAGCTGATTCACAGCTAAACCTTGTAGTGTCTATTATGATTGCTTGCACAGCTTTTCCTTTTCAGTTAAAAGTTGCCTTGTTTTATCCTTTACTTGTTAATTTTCTTCTTTCACCACTAAATTATCCCCGTATTCTCCCCGAAGAACTGCAAATCTTCACTTAGTGTATTGAAACACGTCGTGTATCCTGTCAGTTTCCTATTCTTAAAAAACAATCATTAATATTGTTAGAGATGTTTCTCCCAGAGTAGGCTAGTGTTTGCTGGGCCTTTGAAACAGCTGACATCATTATAATCTCCCTTTACCATTATCCTGGGGAATCTTGTCTCCTTTTACATTGAGTCTTCAGTTTCCTAGATGTCCTGTCTTCCTCTTTTTTGTTCATCCATTTTGGTGGAGCAAACCTTCTAGTAACTTTATGGAAAAGAGTTCATGAGAGGTTAATTTGTTGAGGCTTTGCAGGTATGAACATTTTATTATGCTCTTGCACATAATTTGATAGTTTGGCTGAGTATAGAATTCTAGTTCATACATCAATTTACCCTCAGAATTTTTCTGTCACTTTCTCTTCTCCCCCAGGCCTCTTGCTCTTGTTGCTGTTGAGAAATCCAAATGAGTTTTTTTTTAATATTCTTCTTCTTAAATTCTGCTTTTCTTTGAAAGTATCTGGAATCTTTCTAGTTCCTAGTGCTCTGAACTTTCACAATACTACCTCTTGCCATATGTTTATTTCTATCTTTCCTCTGTACCCTTTCAGTGTGCAAACTCAGGTCCTTCCATTTGGGGAAGTTTTCTTGTTTTGTTTTGCTTTATTTTAAATTTCCTTTCATTTTCTCTGTTGTGTCTGTTTTAGTGTTGGACCTCTTAGATCCTCTAATTTTCCTCCCTTCTGTTTTCTAATTCTTTGTCTTTTTGTTCTGCCTTCTGGAAGATCTCTCCCAGTTTACCTTGCCTGCTATTGCATTTTTCATGTGTTTTATATGTTGATTTTTAGGAGCTCCCTTTTGAGGTCTGAGCATTTCTTTCTCTAGTATCCCACTCTTGTTTCATAAATGTAATATTTTAAGATCCTTCTGACAATATTAATGATGGTTTTTTTAAAAAAAGTTTGCTTCTTTCTGCAGTTTCCTCCCAGCTTCTGTGTTATCTGGCATACTACAGACTGACCTCAAATTTCTGGTAACCATTTGCTCTCTGTTCTATATATGTTTAAGAGTGGAGCTCTGGAAATGCTGACTGGAGCCTCTTAGCATGAAATGAGAGTTTGTAAGTTGGGTGATTTAGCTGGGCCGTTGAGTTTTGGAACTGAGTCTTTTCCTTTGGTCTAATCAGATTTCCTATGGAAGAATCTTCCGATCTTCTCTCCGGATAAACAAGGTTAGGTTTATAGATGTCTCCATGTGCAATATAAATACACCTTTGCTTAAGCTCCTGTCTCAAGTGTAGAATCCAGTGTCCACTGTGCTTATGTTCTCTAGTTCCTTCTCCCTAGATAGTAAATCTCTGAACCCATGATAGAATGGGGGAGAAGGCAGAGACTGGAAGTTGGAGGGGATCTAATTGCTTTTCCAAAAGCTTTTCCCAGATTCTCCTTGTTTTAGCTCCCTTTTGTGCCTGGTCCCAAGAGTGCATGGAGTTGCCTTCTGGGGGTGCTTGTGTGCAAATATTTTATTCTTGGATTTGCTCACAGCTGCCATAAGATTTGGCTTTTTCTCAGCTTCCAAAATGTCATTGTGGTTGTCTCCTCTTCCATTCTCTTTGTTATTGAGGGTTTAAAAAAAAATCCAGTCATTTCAGTGGACTTTTGGTAGCTAGCCAAGGTAAATGAATGTGTTCAATCCATCATCTTTAACTGGAAGTCCTTTATATCTGTATCTCTACCTTGCATGTAACTAATTAAATACGGAGTTGATTGTGAGTGATTGAATAGAGCATCTGCTGAGATGGCAACAGTTGGGATCTTCTAATAGATATTGGTACCTACTTTTCAACTTAAGAGCTTTTGTGTTAAGGGGGGTGTTCTAGGTTGGAACAGGCTTACTAAACCACATCCTCTTCAAGGTTATCTGGTCATCAGGGAATGGAGTTGGATAAATGGGAACGAAGTTCTGAAGGTTGCTGCTGTTTTTTTCTGCTCATCGAATTTCTTCCCATCAAGTGGAGCCCCATGTGTCTTCTGATCTAATTCAGACCTTGCTGGATTAATTTAATGTGGAAGCAGCAGAGTTTCAAAGTATGGTGGGGAACTTGATGTTACATGGGTCAGGGCTCTTCTATTTTTCTGTTACCACAATGATAACCCTCCGTGTTTATTATACAACTTGTGCATTATAATCTGAAGAGTTTTTTTTTCTTATTTAATTCACTTTACTTCCTATATGAACGTGCAGTTAGGCCACTTGCACTACCTTTTATAGCATTTGTGGAACATTAAGTTTTTTCCACTACGTAGTTGCTTAGAAAAAGCTGACTTTTTATCCAGATAGATTGAAACACTCTGCTTAATTTTAATTACAGCTGGAGTTCTTGATTTGACCCTACCGTGGACTCCATTCCTGATGATTCATTGACTGTTCAGCATTATGTACTGTTTTAAGGAAGCACTTAAAAAGGTGCTTTGAATGGAAAGTCATCTGTGACTGTGTTTCTCTGTTTAAACATGTTAAACCTTTGACATGGGTGACTAATGCACCACTAAAGCAATTTGAAGTGCACTGTAAAAAATATATTCTTATGTCTTTTTCTCCTTTGAACCCATTACAGCAGCTTCCAATTTGGCTTATCTCCACATGACAGGCAGATCGTTGGATTACTGCTCTTAAATTTCCTTTTTTGGCTGTTATCCTACTTGCCTTGACAGAATGCTTTTCATTCTTGGCTGAACATTTTTGTACCTTTTGATGTAGAGTCTCAATATTCATCAAGAAAATGACATAAAGAGGGGAAGATAGAAAAGAGCTTTTCTTTGTCTTGATTTCCCTTTGGTTATTTGATCACTTGAACTTGTAAGCCTGTGAAAGAGTTTGGTGATAGAATTAAGGATCCCAGTTCTACTGTGGAAGATTTTCTTTATGCTTTTTGTAAGCTGTGATAGGCTTTTTCATCATCATTTGTTGTAGGGGAAATTGCAGTTGCCTTGTACTGAAATAAAAGATGGGCTGGGTCAGGTGAGCAAACTACATTTATGGTGGTCAATCCTATTTGCCCATCAGGGTTGCCTAAGGAGCCCTAAAATACTATATGCTTAGACTTCACGGTAAGAGGTTCTGATTCATTTGGCCTGGAGGAGGGTGCCAGCTTTCATAGTTTTAAAATAATCTTCCAGGTGATTCAGCTGTGCAAATAGGATTGAGAGCCACTGATTCAGGGAGAACTGTGTAATAGCAGGCCTGGTTCATCTTGGATCTGGAGATAGCTAGGGAATATCTAGCTATTGAGTAGCTTGTTATTGTTTAGTTGCTAAGTCGTGTCCAACTCTTTTGCAACCTCATGGACTGTAGCCTGCCAGGCTCCTTCTGCCCATGGGATTTCCCAGACAAGAATACTGGAGTGAGTTGCCATTTCTTTCTCCAGGGGATCTTCCCGACTCAGGAATGGAACCATCTCCTGCTTGGCAAGCAGATTCTTTACCACTGAACCACCAGGGAAACCCTATTGAGTATCTAGCATGGGCCTGTTGATTTGGTCTGCTTTGCTCAAAAGTCTGAGGCTAGGTGTCCAGTATCTCTTAGTAGACCAAAATGGCCTTGTCACTCTTAGGAGACCTTGCTAATCTTTCCTAACTAGAGGAGTGCTCATCAGAATCACTAAAGGGCTTTGAAAACAGTTGTTTGGTCCTATCTCATAAGGTTTCTGTTTTAATTGATCTGGAGAGGGACCTGGGTATGTATTTTTTTTAAACCATTCCTAAGGTGATTCTGATTTCTGGGATATGACTCTGGCCTGTGATAGTTTGTTATAAATAAATTCTTAACATATGCTTTCCTGTGATCTGTAGTACCATGAGGCTAGTTTGAGGAGAAGGTTCCATAAGCAAGATGCAGCCAATCTAGTATTTTTCTCACCCACTGAATTGGTGTCTTCCATGTGTCTGCAATTGGATGCTTGGAGTTTGGAGTAGTTTCCATTCCTTAGGGGGAATGTATTTGTTTATAGTTGCACTTAGAAGTTAGGAAGTCTTAGTTTTCCCTCTATCAAGATTAGACTATTATTCATTATGTAAGGAGAAGGCAATGACAACCCACTCCAGTACTCTTGCCTGGAAAATCCCATGGACGGAGGAGCCTGGTAGGCTGCAGTCCATGGGGTCTCGAAGAGTCGGACATGACTGAGCGACTTCACTTTCACTTTTCACTTTCATGCATTGGAGAAGGGAATGGCAACCCACTCCAGTGTTCTTGCCTGGAGAATCCCAGGGACGGTGGAGCCTGGTGGGCTGCCGTCTATGGGGTCGCACAGACTTGGACACAACTGTAGTGACTTAGCAGCAGCAGCAGCAAAGTGTAAAACAAAACCCTGAATTTATTACTTAACAAAGTAAGAGATTAGTACTAGTCAAGCAGAGTTTATGAGTGAAACAGATTGCTGATCTTTTGGGGAAGCGTGGTGGTGTTTGATGGTTGCTTTGGTTACAGAAGAAGGAGTGGTTGCCCTTGGCCTTAGAATCATGGCTATTTGGGTGAGACTGTTGTTGATTGCCTCTGGGAAGCATAGTCACTGCTGTACTGTTGATTGGTTGACCTTGAGTTGTGTGAGGCTGTCGCTGTAATTAGCTTCTAGAGGTATGTTCCCTGAAACAAGGTGAGTTGTCACTGATGATTAGACTAAGCTGAATTGCCACTGATCGAATCAGTTTAGAAGTGGGTGCTGGTAGTTACCATGCCTACTGAATAATCAATCTTCTCCCCCCCAGGAGTATAGAGACTTTTATTCTTGCTTCAGATTACCAATGCTTATTTCTCAGTGAGATGAGTTTATCTCTTCACAGATGCAATTATTGTATCAGAAGAAACCTAATAGAGTCTAAAGATAAACTAATATGAGAATTTGGTAAAGTGGTTAGATGCAAGATAAAAATACAAAAATTAATTGCTTTTCATTATTTTGCATAAGCCTTAGAAAAGAAAAGGGAGAAAAAATTTCAGTCTCAGTAGCAATAGAAATCATGACTACTTCAGAATAGTTTAAAAAAAAGTAAGGCTCTTATATGAAGAAAACTAAAATCTTATTGAAGATTATAAGATCTGAACAGATTAAAGAACATTGTGTTCTTCAGTGGGGAGATTTAGTACTATAAAATTATCAGTTTAAAATGTGTTTAATGTAATTCCAAATAGAGTCCCAATGGAATTTTTTGGGGGGAGGGAGTGGCACTTGATAAAAGCAATGTTTATGTAGAAGAATAAATGCTGGAGAAGGCAAGAGACATATGGGACAGGGGGAAGGAAGTCTATGCCTTACCAGTGTTATCAGAATATACTATTGTATATAAGATGGCCACTGTCATCATCCTCGTTTCTGGTATTTATGTTCTTGTGTAATCTCCTTCATTTGGGTTTGGGCAGGACCTGTGACTAGTTTCTAACTAAGAGAATACAACAAAGGTGGTTCTTTTTTTTTTTTTTTAAAACAAAGGTGTTTCAATGTGTGTGAATACATGTACATGATTATATTAGATAAGATTGTAATGTCTTCCTGAGAGACTTTGTCCCTGGCTGGCTTGGAAGAAACAAGTTTCTTTTGTTGTGATCTACCCTATGGAGAAGACCACGTGGCAAGAACTGAAGGCAGTCTTCTGCTGACAGAAAGAAACTGAGGCCCTCAGTTTGACAGTGCACAAGCAACAAAATGAATCCATCAGTCAAGTGATCTTGGAAGCACATCCTTCCTCATTTTGGCTTCAAATGAGACTGCAACCATTCAACAGCTTGATTGAAGTTTAATGAGATCTTGAAACAGAAGACAGAGTAAAGTTGTGCCCAGACTCCTGACCCCACCGAAACTCTGAGATAGTAACTGTGTGCTGTTTTAAGTCTCTACGTTTATTGTAATATTGTTACATAGCAATGCATAGTTAATAAAACTATAAGTGAAGTCGCTCAGTCGTGTCCGACTCTTTGCGACCCCATGGACTGCAGCCTCCCAGGCTCCTCCGTCCATGGGATCTTCCAGGCAAGAATACTGGAGTGGGTTGCCATTAATAAAACTATAAAGTCCCTGGTTAATTCAGTATGATGTTGACTTATAAAGAGACAAGTGGGTCAGTGGAATAATAGAGAATCCAGTAATAAATTCTAGTGTATATAATTTATTTATTTTTAGTGTATATAATTTAATATATGAAAAGGGACATTCATTTTAGAGAAGGTAGGTTTAAATGATTCTAATACTACTGTATATTTGGAAAAAATAAAATTGGAGCCCTTACTTGAATTTTATTAAAAAGTCTAGTTGGCTTAAATGCTTAGATATGAACACAAAACAAAATTCTGTAAGAAAGTATAGAGATCATATGTAAATGCAGGAATCAGAGAAACTTCTTTATCCAAGTTAGAGCCTCAGAAGCAATGAAGTTAAAAAATTGGACTTCCCTGGTAGTCCAGTGACTAAGAATCTGCCTGCCAATGCAGGCGACACAGGTTTGATCCCTAGTCTAGGAAGATCCCACATGCCATGGAGAAACTAAGCTTATGTGCCACAACTACCTTGCCAATGCTCTGGAACCCATGAGCCGCAACTACTGATGTCTCTGTACCCTAGAGCCTGTGCACCACAACTAGAGGGTTATCCCCTGCTCACTGCAACTAGAGAAAAGCCCAGGCACAGCAATGAAGACCCAGTGCAGCCATAAATAAATAAATGTATTATTTACAAAAAAAAATCACTGTATTTGCCTATACAGTTTTTTAAATTATATGACATAAGTACAATCAAATCAATTAAACAATTATGGTGAGATGCAGACCGAGTGCCAGACTATTAGCTAATATACTGCTTTCTTCATTAAGAAGATCTTCTTATAGAAAAAAAATCTACATTCTGATGGAACCTCCTTCTCATTTGAGACTTATAATGGCTTGCTGACCAGCTCTGGCCTACTGACCACACTTGTGAATTACTGCTCTGTGGAAGGAATCAGCAAACTGTTTCTGTAAAGGGCCAGATAGTGAATATTTTAGGCTTTGTGGGCCATGCGATCTCTGTTGCATCTCCTCAGCTCTGCCATTGTCCTGTGAAAGCAGCATAGACAAATGTAAATGAATAAGCAAAGATATTAAAATAAAACTTTTATTTACAATAAGAGGTAGCCAGCTAGATTTGACTCTTAGGCCTTAATTTGCTGACTTCTGCTCTAGAGGATACCAATATAAGGAAGGTATAATAGCCTGAAAAACTAAAGTTTAGAATCCAGATGGCCAACAGGCACATGAAAAGATGCTCAACATTGCTAATTATTAGAGAAATGCAAATCAAAACTACATTGAGGTAGCATCTCACACCAGTCAGAATGGCCATCATCAGAAACTCTACAAATGACAAATACTGGAGAGGGTGTAGAGAAAAGGGAGCCCTCCTGCACTGTTGATGGGAATGTGAATTGGTGCAGCCACTATGGAGAACAGCATGGGGGTTCCTTAAAAGACTACAAATAGAGCTACCATATGATCCAACAGTCACACTCCTGGGCATATACCCAGAAAAGATGAAAACTTTAATTTGAAAAGGTCCATGTGCCCCAGCATTCATAACCGCACTGCTTACAGTAGCAAGGATATGGAAGCAACCTAAATATCTATCAACAGATGAATAGGTAAAGATGTGGTGTGTGTATATTGATATACACACACATATATATACACACACACAATGTGATATTACTCAGCCATAAAAAGAATGAAATAATGCCATTTGCAGCAACACAGATGAACCTAGAGATTATCATACCAAGTGAAGTTAAAGACAAATATCATATGATACCACATATGTGGAATCTAAAAGAAATGATACAAACCAACTTATTTACAAAACAGAAACAGACTCACAGACCTAGAAAACAAATTTATGGTTACCAAAGGGGGAAGAGGAGGAGTGATAAATTAGAAGCTTGGGACTAAAAAAAAAAGTCTTAAAAGTTTAAAGTCTTAACATGGGCTTATGGAGTGGGAATGAAGGAAGCAACACCATCTTTAGCTTGAAAGAGCTGGTCATGCCTTATCCAAAAAGACAGCCACTTGAGCACTTCCAATATGGCTAGTTCACAATGGAGATATGCTCTAAGTGTAAAATACATATCAGATTTTGAAGCTGTAATATGGAAACATATAAAGTATCTCACTTTTTATATTGATTACATGTTGACATGGTAGTATTTTTGACATTGTGTTCAATATTATTAAATTTCATCTTTTCAATTTGAATGTAGCTACTAGAACATTTAGACACATCTCTACTGGACAGCACTGGACTAGAAGTAATAGAAGTTTCAATTAAGTGCTATAAGACCAAGGGAGAGAGCTCATTTTGCTGGGGAGTTTGGAAAGGTCATGTGCACAGAATTGACCTTGGAGAATGACAGGATTTTGGCAAGTGGTGCCCTAGGAGGGTAATAAATGCTATCAGATGGAGGAAGTGTTATCCAGAGAGGTCTGGAGACCACAGAATGGTTTGTGTGTTGGGACAGAAGTGAGTTTAGCTGTAATAAGGGACAAAGCATGTGATGAGTCTGGGAAGTAGGCATAAGCCTTATTGTGGGTCGTCTGCACGGGTTAGCGTTTGGACCTATTTTGGCTGCCAGCAGGGGAGGGAACGGGGATGAGATGACTAGACATAGCTTTGAGCAGGGAGTGGTAACTTTGAAAGTTGTTTATAGATCTAAGCTAGGAAAAAATAAACAGATTGGGTTGGAATAAGAAAGGCAATAAACAGTGAAACCAGGTTAACTAAGAAAGACCAAAGGTCTAATACAGGGTGAAATGGGAATGGAGAATAGAGGACAGTGAAAAGCCACTTTATATTGTGGCAAGGATATCTGTGAATGAATTGAATGAATGAGAACCCCAGTTATCGTGCTTGATGAACTGGTTATTGGTAATGCCTTCATGGAAATGCAGACCTTAGAAGAAGTTGGTTTGAGACTATTATATGTTCAGCATGAGATACCAGTAGCTTTAAAAGACCAGCCAGCTCTCAGAAGCTTGCTCACTTTAGTCTTCTGCTGGCAAAAGTGGCCCAGACAGTTCTTTAGATTTGGCTGTCTCTGTACTTCTGATCCTTCCCACCATCCACCACGGTTGCAGTTAATTGATCGAGGAAAAGGATCTGAACTTGGCTATTTGCTTGTTGGCTGGTCAGTGGAACTTGAGATGATTAGACTGGTAAGATCCAAATGGAGCAGTTCTTTTTTAGGCATTTGAACTTGAGATACAAGAGAGACAGCTGGTGTAGGGACAAGAGAAAGAAACAGGGAGAAGTCACAGGGAAAAAGTTTAAAGTACGTCAGTGGGAGTGATGGAGGGGTGAGTGGGATCAGTGAACTCCTGGCCACTAGACTACATAGATTCCTGGGCATATCTGCTGCATCTCATACTTTTCCTTTACAGCCTGGAAGAGTGCCTTTTCTAGGTTCTGGTGAGGCATGGCCAAGTGGGTATGATTCCTTTCCTCTTTATTCCCCTCCTCCTTTTTCTTTTTCCTAACAGTAATGTTCCATGGCCAAGCAGGAAGGGTGATTAGGTGGATGTTTGGAGTTGTTAGAAAGGCAGGTTTGGGATGAAAAGAGGAGGTTTTTGTCAAGATGCAAAGTTGAGAAAAGCTCAATTTGTTCATGTAAGAGGCATGAGATTATAAACAATATTCTTTCCAGCTTCCCAGGAGGCTCCAGTGCAGTTGATGCTAAATTACTTGCTGATAAGAAGTGTAGTAGATGTAGCACAGCATTCAGCCAGCAGCCATTAACTCTGGCTTAATGGAACCCTGAGTTTCCAGTAAATCTTGTTCAAGGGATGAAGGTTCTGCTATAGGGTAGGAGCAAGTTATTCGAGCAAGTTACTTATTAATCTCCTAACAGCAGCTGCTCTTGTTTGCAAAGTAAGGTTGGCAGTTGTTTTAGTTTTTATCCTTCAGAGATGTTTTCACGATCAACAAGCAATAGTTTTGTAGGTTGTATTTTTTGTTAGATAGTCCTGGTCTACAGCAGTGGTAGCTAACCTGACATTTTTTATAAATAGCTTAGAATAAGCAGTTCTGAGTGGTGACTCAGTGAGGGCTTTGAGGAAGCTTCCATTTGGTCTAGATGACAAATGGAGGTGAAATGCACTTCTCCACTTGGCTGACAAGTCTGATCAAAGTCTTTTAAGCTGTCAGGACTGAAGTCTGTGTATATAGCATGTGTACTATTTTGAGATAAAAATCCAGGAAAAGAGAGGTGCATCCATGAATATTCTAATAAAAAAGCTGTTCAAATAAACTGTCTACAAAACAGAATGTATATACGGTGTACCATTTTTGTAAGTAAAAAAAATGCACATAACAAATTCTAGACAGCTACTCCCATCAGAATGTTAATAGTTATGGTTGGGTGATAGGGTAATTCATGGGTGACATTTTTCTTTGTTTTATTTTTCCTCAGAGTTTTTCTTCTCCTCTTACACATAACATGAATTCTTTTATAATTAAGAAAACAGTGAATACTGTTTTAAAAACAACTTTTTTCTAGGAGTTTTATAGTACATAGTTTTCTTTCTCAGAGTGCTTGTTTTTACACCTGGTCTCCTTTATAATGTAGCAGTTCTTTACTCCTCTGTTTTAGTGATTGGATTAGATTAATGCAGAGCAAAAACACATTTAACTTGATTCTTAAGCCTTGTCTCCTCAAAATAAAGGGAAATGCCTGTTCTTACTAAACATTAAAAAATAAATTTTTGGTATGTATTTCAAGTATAATCCTAAGACAGAGAATATCTCCCACCCAGCTTTATCAGGTCTTGGCATTATGCCTTATTTGCTTTGGAGTTGGATATGTGGCTTTTAAAGAAATATAAAAAAAAATTGCAGTTGATTCTCCTACATCTCTATGTCATGAACTCAAGAGTTTATCAGTTGAGCCTGTTTTTATACATTTACTAATATGCACATACACACAAATATTAGGAAGTAGTGCCTTCAGATATTTAAACTTTGTGTTAATGAATCATGCCATGCATATTGTCTTGAAACTTGCATATTTGGCTCTACATTGCTCGACGTGTGTCCATTTTGATGGATGTGGTTCAAGTTCAGGGATTAACAAACTGTGGCCTCTGGGCCAAACCTCTTTTTGTAAATAAACTTCATGTATTATTTACAACTGTTTTCACACCAAGCAGCAGAGTTTGTGACAGAGGCTGTACTGCCTGGAAAGTCTAAAATATTTACTATCTGGCCCTTTGCAGAAAAAGTTTGCTGACCCGTTATCTAGTCCATTCTTTGTATGGATATATCATTATTTATCCATTTTCCTGCCTGTGGACACTTATTTCCTGTTTACTTGTAAGAAATGGTGTTTTGGTGAACAGTAGTATATATAGTTATCTTCTTACCATGTGACTTGAAAGGGTTTCTAGTGTGGCATATGGATCATGGAACAACTTAGCTTTTACTATATTTTGGTGTGTTTTTCATACTTAGCAAAACAAACAAGCAATAATCCAAGGCAGATTGGATTACCAGCCCTGTAGCTGATAAGTATGTTATGTAGTGGTTTAAGATGGAAAATATATTTTAATTCTTGATTTAAATGGTTTTTCTAAAAGTGAATTTTTACTGCTGGAAGAGGGAAGAGTGCTGAGTGGTCCAGATGGAGCAAAGCAAGATTTACAAAGTGGTCCTGGTAGCAACACGGGACTACCAACTGTATGCACTTAAGTGTATTCAGGTTGTGGTGATGTTGTTATTATTGTTGGTACTATTAATAGTTGCTACATGATTATTGAGCATTTCTTAAAGGATAAGGATAAACACTTCATGTGAATTATCTTATTTAATCCTCTTAACAGCCTGTTGAGGTAGTAATTGCCATGCCTCATTTTGAGAAGAGGCAGCTGAGATTCAGAGTTTAGCCCAAGGTCATGTTCACATGAGGCTTTGGTTTGGACCTCTCCACCTGCCCTGGCCTGATGCTCAATGTCCAGGGGCACAGTTCTCCGAGGTCGACCTTGGTAGATGGGTTAGAGGGTATTTTTTGAGAATCCACACTACTGTGAAGTAAACGCCTCATTGGTTTCAGCCTTGGCTCCCACAGGCTGGTCAAGGCTTCATACACAAAGGAGGAGTCTAGGTTTTCCAGAAAGGTCAACGTTTACAACTTCAGTGGGAGTAGTTATCCCACATGATTCCTTTGTAGAAAATGGAAGCCAGGGCCATCTTGTCACATTTTTTCCTGTTCTACCGCCTCAAAACTTCAGTTTCCCAAGTGAGACTTATACTGTTTTACAGATAGTGGATGCTTAAGACTGTCTAAGGGATCCTAATATCAGGCTCAGGGTTCCTCCCTAGACAGCTGGGCAACTGCCCATTCACTTCCAAAGGTTTGAACCTGTAAATGTCTTTCCCCTTTATAGTTGGTGACTTGTGTGGTCAAGACATAAGAAATCCTGAGAGTCCACTCTCATTTAAAAAAAAAATCATAATGCCTGAAAGGCTCCAAATTACTGGGCCAAACTGCAGGGATATAATTTCTCCTGCTGCTGGTAAGAATGGCAAGGGTGTGAACTTGTCTTTTATGTTCCCAACCACTTTGAACAAGATGGAAGCCAAGGCATTAAAAACTGATGGAGATGCAGTTTCTCTTTGCTTTAAGGAAACAAAGCTGAAAGTAGTGGGCAATATCAGGCATTTTCCTGTGGCACTGACACCAGCTTAAATACAGTTATCTAATCCACAAATAGACACACAGATAAAGCTCACAGGCACCTACCAAGTAAAAGTTTGTTAGCTACAGTGATCTTGCTTCCTCCCTTGAACTTGCTTTCAGGCAGCAATCTGACCGGTCATTTTTACTCCTTATGGGTGGCAAAAGGAATTCTTGTCTATATGAGGGTAATTAGCTATCTTCGCTCCTATGAAAAGAATTTAAGACATTGGAGTGCACTGGAGAAGATCTAGTTTTTAAAAGGAAGTCCCTTCCAGGCTGCTTAAACCACATCCAGTAGATGGGCCTCCTTTTCTGCTTGTAAGATCCACCATACACAGACACCAGTGATAATAACCTGTCATACATTACAAAGATAATTAACAGAAATTAGCCCTTGAACTCTATTAGTTAACGCGCATGTGCTCTACTACCATCATCCAAACTGGGATACTGTTCTCCCATCCCAGATCACCGTCCCAGATCAATCAGGTGGCAGAAGAAGTGATTTGAACCTTGGGGCCTGGGGCCTGTTGACTTGGGGCCCAGCTTCAAGGGACCCGTCTTCAGTCTAGTGTTCCTGTGTAACCATGGCAACATTTTCTGACCCTGCTCTGGGGCCCTCTCACTTCCCTCTGCATCAGGTCCCTACAGTTGTAAAGTTTAATGAAGATTCTGGAGGACTCTTTAAAAAAAATCTGTTTGTAGATGGGGCCATTGATCAGAGAGACAGAAAAAGCTGCATTCAGGTTAAGTCCAGGTTGAGCAGCTTATTCCAAGTTATGTTGTCTTTTGTATATGAGCCTCCCAACAACCCCCTCCAGTAATTAATGAATGGAGTTAGTCTTGTTTTCCCCCCTTTCATTCCTACCTCTCCCAAATCTTCTTTGCTTATATATGTATTTGTTATTTCCAGTTGGCTAAGTTATAAATGCTGGATTTTTGCTTGGCCTCACCTTCACTCTTATCCTGTGGATCACTATGCTCCGATTCTCCAATAGCTCACGTGTCACTTTCCTTTTCTCCATCTTACTACCGCTGTCTTTTCTCTTCTGTCACCTCTACAGCATTTTCCTGTTTTCCCTATCTCCTCGTTACATCCCGTCTCTTCCGTTGAGGCAATTGTTCTGAAACAAAACAATCTGCTGAAAACTGGTAGTTCTTTCATGTTACCTGCCTAAGTGAGATTTATCTGTCTGTCTGTGTGTGTTTGCTGACAGTACTCATATGATAATCATTTACCTGCTTACCTGCCAGCCTTCCCTATTTATTCATTGCATTTGCTCAAGAAATTTTCTAGGAATATTGGGTGCCTGTTCTATGTCAGTTTCTGGGATTTAACAGAATGAACAAGATACTCTGTTAGGAAGGGAGGAAAATGGACAATAAAAAGAAAGCAGAGATGACATTTTCAGTGATATGTTCTCTGAAGGGCAGAATTCATGGGACAGTGGCATGGGGGCTTACTTGATACAGTGATTGCAGAAAGCCTCCCTAAGCAGGTGACGTTTGAACTGAGTCCCAAAGAAAAAGGAGGACCCAGAATTTTGCATTTGGGTGATGCAAAATTCAGTGTGTTATTTGCTGTTTGCTGACCATTGTTAATCTGATCAGTCCAGTTACATGTGCTGAAGTAGGTAATTTAGCAAATTTATTCTTTTGAGTGACTGACACTGCCCCCCAGCAGTACCAGATTTGTATTCCTAATTATTCTTTTAGCATGGAAAAACACAAACCTGATTTTTAACTTTATTTTTAAGAGAGGTATATAAACTATGGAGTAGAAATGGAAAAGGACTGTCTTGGTTAATTTACACCTGGGAAATTAAGAGATGGTAATCCCATGGACAGAGGAGCCTGGAGCCTACCGTCCATGGGGTCGCAAAAGAGTCAGACACCACTTAGCAACTAAACAACAACAAGCAACATGATATAAAGCACTCTGGTGTTAAATATAATTGTGATTGGAATGAGCAAATAAAATTAGGGTGAGCCTGCCTGCCATTTCCTGAAACTTCCCTTTTGGTTTTCATTCAATGTGTAGTGTGAAAAAAAAATAAATACACCAAACCAAACAAAATAAACTCTTTTTAAAAGTGGTTGTAAGTTGGTGGGACTTCTAATTATTTTGCATCTTCTCCAGCACTTGATCTTGTTAAACTCTTCAGCATTTTTCCAATCTGCTGGATGTTTAATAGCATCACTGTGCTTTTAATTTGTGTTCCCCTGGTTAATAATGAGCAAGTCTATATTCTCATGTTTCTTGCTGATTCTTATATCGATTCTGGGGCCATATTTCATTTCCCTATAAAAAGGCATCTCATTTTTTCCCTAACTCTGTAATCTGAAAGATTTTTTTTGACTAACAAATCATACTTTGTTTTTATAGATCTAATTGTTCATGTTTATATACAGTATATTATATAGTATTTGCATACAAGTAATAATTTGTATGCAGTACAAAAATATGTCATGGCTAACCAGGTCATTTATCCATCTGACTGTGCTTGTTTCTTTGTTTTTCTGAATCTTGCAGCTTAGCACCACTACCTGGATGGTACTGGTGGTACTACTTTAAAAAAAAAAGTTCTGGAACTGGCCAGTAAGCCCTCTTTTGTACCTTCAGGTCTCCTCAGTGGTTTGGAGACCAGGCATTGGACTAGAAACTCAGGTTTCTTTCAACCGTCATCTGTGTGTCTGATGAAGTATTATGTCTGTTGCTTTGCCTTAGTTTGCAGCACTGGGAGTTGTGCAATAATTGCTATCAGCAATGCTTTGAATGTTTGCGATCTAACTTCTTTTGGGGATTATTTCCTTGGAACATATTTCCAAACATGGAATTATGAAGCAGTTTCTTTCTTTTAACCTTGTTCTCTCTTGTGTTAGGAGGTGAACAGTTCAAACTAGTTATTTACTTAGTGTGTCTCACATATGGCCTTATTTAATAGGGATTTTGTTAGTTTCCTTTGTGGGCAGAGGTGGTGTCAATTTTTTTTTCTTTTTTAAAATGCATTTATTTTTAATTGGAGGATAGTTGCTTTACAATAGTGTGTTGGTTTCTGCCATAGAGCAACATGAATCAGCCATAGGTATGCATATGTCCCCTCTCTCTTGAACCTCCCTCCCACCCCATCCCACCCCTCTAGGCTGTCACAGATCACTGGTTTGAGCTTCCTGCAACATACAACAAATTTCTACTGGCTATCTAATTTTACATATGGTAATGTATATACTTCAATGCTACTCTCTTAGTTTGTTCCACCTTCTCTTTCCCCCACTGTGTCCACAAGTCTGATCTCTATGTATGCATTTCCTTTGCTGCCCTATAGATAGGTTCATCAGTACCATCTTTCTAGATTCAATATATATGCATTAATATACCTTGTCTTTCTTTTTCTGACTTACTTCACTCTGTACAACAAGCTCTGGGTTCATCCACTTCATTAGAACTGAGTCAAGTGTGTTCAATGTTCTGGCTGAGTAATATTCCATTGTGTGTATGCACAACTTCTTTGTTCATCTGTCAATGGACATCTCGGGCTTTGAATGTCACCAAATGTTGAATTCAAGGACTTGAGTTTTAAAATGTCATTTTCTTTTTCTTTTTGTTTTTCATTTATTTTTGTTAGTTGGAGGCTAATTACTTCACAACATTGCAGTGGGTTTTGTCATACATTGACATGAATCAGCCATGGAGTTACGTGTATTCCCCATCCCGATCCCCTCTCCCACCTCCCTCTCCACCCGATTCCTCTGGGTCTTCCCAGTGCACCAGGCCCGAGCACTTGTCTCATGCATCCCACCTGGGCTGGTGATCTGTTTCACTATAGATAATATACATGCTGTTCTCTTGAAACATCCCACCCTCGCCTTCTCCCACAGAGTCCAAAAGTCTGTTCTGTACATCTGTGTCTCTTTTTCTGTTTTGCATATAGGGTTATCATTACCATCTTTCTAAATTCCATATATATGTGTTAGTATGCTGTAATGTTCCTTATCTTTCTGGCTTACTTCACTCTGTATAATAGGCTCCAGTCTCATCCATCTCATTAGAACTGATTCAAATGAATTCTTTTTAATGGCTGAGTAATATTCCATGGTGTATATGTACCACAGCTTCTTTATCCATTCGTCTCCTGATGGGCATCTAGGTTGCTTCCATGTCCTAGCTATTTTCATTGGAAGTCTGGGGCTTATTTGCATTCTGTCCTCAGAGTGTGTAATCAGTTCTTTAATTCCCTTATGTTCCACTAGAACAAATGACCACTTTACAAAGTTATTGAGAGAGTTGGTCCATGGTGATGATGTATAGCTATGAAACCTTAACAACAACTGGAAAAATGGACTTGAAGTGTTTTCAGATTTACCTGTCTTTAGCTATGGAGGAGGGCATTGGTTGTATTCATTTCCTATATTTGAAAGTGTCCTGTATAACTCCTAAGTCATCATCATTCACCGTTTTTTTTTCTTTTTCTGTGATTGTTACCTTTCACCTCTAGCTTTAGCTGAATTTACATAATAGATCTTGTAAAAAGGAGCTATGCAGAGTTCTCAAACAGGCGGTGGTTTTCCTCCCAGGAGACATTTGGCCTTGTCTGGAAACATTTTCAGTTGTCACAATCAAAGGGGGAAAGATGCAACTGGTATCCAGTGGGTGGAGGCCCCTGATGCTGTTAAACATCCTACAAGATTACTCCCCCACAACAAAGGAGCATCTGGCCCCAAATGTCAGTAATACTGGGGCTGAGAAGTCCTGCTGTAGTATAAATTAGTTTTTCTCTTTCCCTCTCAGTCACTGTTATATCCATATTTTATGAGTGAGTTATCAGTTCACATTCATGTTCCATGGAGCTCTAATATGATTCATATTGTTGGAGAGATTTTATACACACACACACACACACACACACTTATACAATAAAATTTGCCAATTTTAAGTGTAAGGTTTGGGGAATTTTGACAAATGTATACAGTTGTGCAACCACCACTGCAATCATGGTTAATGTGTTTAAATTTTAGTTCTGTAGCTTCAAATATACATTTATTAAATGATACTATATTCCAGGGCAGAAGGAAACTTAAAGTAATTCAAGTACTAATGAATAGCTCATCGCTAATGGGTGGAATGTATACGGTAGTTTGTGAAGGATAATGCCCTTGAGCTGAGTTCTGAATTTCATTCTATTTTAATATGAATCTAGTAGGTGCTTTATTTTTACTGGGGGAGGAGTCACTTTCAGACCTCTGAAAGACTGGCTTAGATAATAGTTGCTTCAGTGTAAAACAGAAAACCTATATTCGCTTCCATCTTTAGTACTGAGTTTTATGGTCTACAACTTTCTGGATTCCCTTTGCACTTTGTAGTGTTTTTTTGGTTCATGCAGGTTAAAATAAAACTGGTGTTTAAAAGCAAACACAGAATATGCATTTTTCTCCTAGAGGCTAATTTCCAGGATGTTGGTTCTTTTGGTGGTTTACTTTAACCTTGGTAAGTAGTAGCAGTTGTCTGCGGTAAAGCGAATGGAAACCCTTGCTTATTTTGCTGAACCACATTCTTAGAGGGGGAGTTTTGCCTTGGCCACTAATTGCTGAAATTGGAGTTTGGGAGATGGTTTGAGATGCGACTTGGAGTGATAAGTGAGTCTGAGTGCTTGGTTAGTGTTTTCACTTTTCCCATTTAGTTCGCTTTCTAGTAAAGGTGGTATTCATATTTCAGGTTTCATGGGGAGTTTGTCCACATGTCTCAAAGAGAAAAACGGAAAAGTTAGGTGGAAAGGTGGTGTAAGCAGTTACTCTTGATTTATGGTCATATTGTGCTCTAATGAGAATATAACAATTGTTGTATAATAAAAAAGGAGGTAAGGATTGGAGCATTGCAACATTTAGTAGGTATTTAACTTTATTTTAACGCTATAGGCTATGGCTTGGAACGACCATAGGAATCTTGCTGGTTTTATTTGTGGGTTTGTTTTAGGCAAACTATCAACAGCACTGAAATGATACTCTGTGAAAAGGAAAGAAATGTACACCCAAGTTGAAAATGCTGTGTTTGCTAATTTCCCTTTCTCTTATGTGCCCATCAAGAATTGTTGGATTAAAAAAAAAAATTGTTGGATAAAGTCATATTGAATAATTCTGCCAATTCCACCATGTAATCTTGGGATCATTTCTGTCATCCCTTATGGTAATCTTAGTATTTCAGTATACTCAGGATGAAAAGGCTTCTGACTTGAGAAAATCAGGACTGTTTGAAACAACATTTCTAATGCTAAGAAAAGATTTTTCTGTGGGAATGTTTGTCCTCAGTCCTTTATTCCTTGGCCTCTCAGCCCAAGGTGGTGCCATTTTGGCAACTGAGTTCCAAGAGTGAATTTTTTATCACTCTTGGAAATGTGTGATATTCACTTGGAAGAAGTGATATTATATTTTAGAATGACCTTACCTTTGTTTGAAGTAGGGTATTAATGTTACAGAATGATCCCAGATTATTCTTGATAATGGACTAGAGTCTGGGCAAAAATCTCAGGCATTTGAATTTCCCATTTGCCCCTATTTTTCTTCACTGCTTATTTCCTGTCCCTCTTGACATGGAGGGTGTTTTGTTAATGAATCTGTGGTTATTTAACCCCTAGACTGACGCCAGGTTAGCATTAGAAGGATGGATTGGATTTTCTGAGTTCAGAATTTTTGTTTGATGATGCTCAGGCCTTTAGTTGGTTAGTCATATGGTTGGCAGTAAGCCACTAAAAGATCATAATTTGATGAAAGTACTTAAAGAACAGGGCAAAACTTTCAAAATCTGGAGGAGTGAGAGATTTGGAATCATGCTGTTCTAAACAGATTTGTGTCCAGATATTTCTCATTCAATCAGAATTTTCCCATGTTTTAAAAAAAATTCATTAAAAATAGCTTTAAATGGCCATGTATTTTTCCATCCTGAGGTTCATTTATTTAGAAGTTTCCCTGCTGTTGCATTTATAGGTTGTTTCTAGTTTTTTGCTAATAGAAGATGATGATTAGTAACTTTCCATTTAAATATTTTGGTTTACATTTCATTACTTGCTTAAGCTAATTTATTTATGGTAGAAGTAAATATAAATGCTTTTAAATATTAAAAACTTAGGCTTGAAGAGCTTTCAGGAAAGATGTTTGCCAATATCCCTCTGCTAAATGTGTAAGAAAATGTCAATTACAGTACTCTTTTGCCATTGATAAATATTTCTAAAAATTTAGAATTCATAGATTAAAAATGGTAAATTATATATAAATATATTAAATTATAAAGTGACACTTTGAAAATATATTTGTTCTTCATGAATCGTCTGTTCTTTTATCTGACTGTCTTTCTGTTAGTAGCATATTATTGTTTTATGAGTGTTTATAGAGTAAAGCTATCAATCCATTTTGTTATTGTTGTTGCAGATTACCTAATTTGTCATTCCTTTCCAATTTATGAGGTAGCAGCCATATAAGTTATGAATTTGATAAAATAAAAAGTAAACTCATATATAGCTATAATGCTGTATTGTATATTGGCATAAATGTCCATTTACTTCTCTGTGATCCAACTGGTCATAGTCCTAAGTCGTTATAGATGAGCACTTCTGGTCTGGTCTGGATTCTCCTTTTCTCAAGCAATTTTATGCCCCTCTCACCCATTTTTTCCTAATTGTCTCATACCTCATGAGCTGGATTAAAATTTTATTCTATTGTATTAAAGTCATTACTTTTAATTGCATAAAGTTATTAATCTTTGCTACTTGAGTCATTGATTGAAGTTACCTAATAAATGCTGTCTTTTAATTTCAAGGGAAATTTCCCTTTAGTTTTTACAGTGTCATGGGCTTTGGAAATGGTTCATGTCTTTTAGCCTGGACATGAATGTCTAACATACTCATTGCTCTTAAAGGAGTTTATATTCCAGTGGTGGGTGGCATGAAATAAACATGGAAATAAAACATAGGATTTTGTTTGTTTGATTGTCAATTATATCTCAATAATATCATTAAAAACATACAGTTAACTAAACATATTTAAAGAGTACAATTTAAATTTTGGTGTATACATACATACATACATACCTGGGAATCACCACAGTTAAGAAAGTGAGCATATTTATCATGCCACTCCCCATTCCCAGGCAACTACTGATCTCTTTTCCATTACTATAATATACATTTTTCCAGAATTTTATATACTTGGAACATGCAGTATGTATTTTTTAATCTGGCTTTTTTCACTCAGCAAAATTATTTTGAGATTCATCTTGAGGCAATGTGTATTTATTTCATTTCTTTTTAAATTTCAAGTTTATTCATTTTTATTCCTGGGTAGTTTTTCATTAAAAGGTTGTATCTCAGTTTGTTTACTCGTTCATTTGTTGATGGACAGACATTTGTGTTTTTTCCAATTTTTGGCAGTCAGCAATAAAGCTGCTATGTATATTTATGTACAAGTGTTTCTCTGGACATATGCTTTCGTTTCCCTTGTGTCAATACCAGGAGTGGAATCACTGGATCATACGGTAGGTATCTGTTTAACTTTTCTAGAAACTGCCAAACTGATCTCCAAAATGATTATAATGTTTTATATTCACACCTAAAGTTCCAGTTTCTCCATGTCCTCACCAACGCTTGGCATGGTAAGTTTTACAATTTTTATATATATTAAAGATGTGTAGTGATATCTCATTGTAGTTTTCCTCTGTATTTCCCTAATGGTTAATGATATTGAGCATTTTTCCATGTGCTTATTTGCATCTACATATATTCTTTGGTGAGATGTCTATTCAGATATTTTTCCCATTAGTTTTTGAAGGGTTATTTTCTTTAAGTTGAGTGTTGAGAGTTCTTTATATTTTTTCCATATATGTCCTTTATTAGATATGTGAATTACAAATATTTTCCCCCAGTCTGTGGCTTATTTTTCATTCTCTTAACAGTGTCTTTGAAAGAGGTTATGTTTTTGATCTTTATCAGTTTATCCCTCTAAGGATCATGTATTTGGTTTCATATGTAAGAAATCTTTGCCTAACCCAAGGTCACTAAAGTTTTCTCCCGTGTTCTCTTCTAGCTGTTCTATACTTTTATGTTCTGTATTCAGTCAGGTCTATAATCAACTTTGGTTTGATTTTTTTGTATAGTACAAAAGTGTGGATCCAAGTACATTTATATATTTTTTGCATATGTGTGTCTAGCTGTTTGAACATCGTTTGTTGAAAAGACTGTTTTTTCTACTAAACGGACTATGCACCCTTGTTGATAATCAGTTCTCTATTTGTATAGGTCCATGTCTATACTCTCTTTTGTGCTCCATCCATTTTTCTATACTTAGTCTACCCCCATACTGCCTTGATTACGGAAGCTTTATAATAATGCTTAATATCAAGTGGTGTTATAATCAACCTCCTGATTGCTCTTCCTTTTTATTCCATTTTCTGAAAGTGATCATACAAAATTGGTATTAATTCCTCCTTAAATATTTGATAGAATTCACCAGTGAAGCCATCTGGGCCTAGAGTTTTCTTTACAGGAAGGTATTAAACTATAAATTCAATTTCTTTAAAAGACATAAATCTATTCAGTTTATCTAATTTTTTTTTTTTGAGTGAGCTCTGATGGTTTGTATCTTTCAAGGAATTAGTCCATTTCATGTAGGTTATCAAATTTATCAGCATAAAGCTTTTTAATACTCTTCCATGATTATGCTTTCAATATTTGTAGACTCTATAGTGATGTTTCCTTTTCTTATCTTCATGTTGTGATTTGTATCTTCTCTTTTTCTAGATCAGTCTGCTAGAGTTTTATCAACTTTATTGCTCTTCTGAAAGAGCAAGTTTTTGTTTTATTGATTTTTCTCTATTGTTTTTTAACTTTTTCAAATTCTATTGATTTGGCTCTGATCTTATTTCTTGCCTTCTACTGACTTTGGGTTCAATGTTTTTTTCCCAAGTTTCTTAAGGTAGAAGATGAAATCATGGATTTGAGATCTGAGATCTTTTCCTTTCTAATATAGGCATTGAATGCTGTAGCTTTCCCCCTAAATACTGTTTTAGCTGCATTCCCAAATTTGTAATATCTTGTATTTTCATTCAGTTCAAAATTTCTTCTAAAACGTCTCTGATTTTCTTCTTTAACTCATGGATGATTTAGAATTGTGTTACTTTGTTTCCAAATAGCTGGAATGTGTTTTACTGATTTCTAAATTAATTTCTTTGTGGGAAAAGACATACTTGATATGACTTGAAACCATTTAAAATTTATTGAAAGTCGTTAAAATGCCCAGAATAAGGTCTTGGCAAATGTTTCATGTGTGCTAGAAAATAATATGTATTTTTCTCTTGTGTGGAATGTTCTATGTATGTCAACATTGATAATGGTCAAATTTATCCTTAACTAGTTTTCTCAGTACTTGTTTTATCAATTGAAATACTCTTTTGAAATCTCCAACTATAATTCTGGACTTGTCTAATTCTCCTTGAAGTTCTGTCAGTTTTGCTTCATGTATTTTGAAGCTCTGTTCTTAAGTGTCCTTGTGATAAATCGAGCACTTTTTCCATTATGAAATGGACATTTTTTATCCCTAGTAATATTCTTTACTTTGAAATGTACTTTGATAATAATATAGCTATTCCAGTTCTCTTTTGACTGTGTTTGTATGATATATATTTTCTATTCTTTTACTTTTAACCTATTTGTGACTTTATATGTAAAGTATGTATCTTGTATTCAGCATATAGTTGGATACAAGATACACACTTTGCTTTTTTATCCAAATTGACAATCTCTCCCTTTTTATTGGGGTGTTTAAACTACTTACATTTAATATGATTATTCATATGATTAGGTTTAAATCTATATATTATATTGCAGTGTTTCCTGTTTGTCCCACCTTTTCTTTATTCCTTGATTCTGCCTTACTTTTGATTATTTCTTAATGATTCTGTTTTATCTCATCTGTTGGCTTATTAGCCAGTATTTCTAGAAATCTTTTTTCTGTCCCCACCCTTTCTTAATGATTCTGTTTTATCTCATCTGTTGGCTTATTAGCAATATTTCTAGAAATCTTTTTTCTGTCCCTACCCTTTCTTGTTTCCTTTTATTGCAGAATGGTATTTAGAAGTTAGGGCCAGGGTCCTAGTGTCCATATGTGGTACTGGAATGTTACTGCTTCTAGGCCCTCCCAAGGGTTAAGACATAACTAACCATGCAAACACGTGTGTCTATATCCATCTTCTTTCATTCTTTTGTGTGTCTGTTCTGTCTATCTATTATCCAGTCACGAGCTCATTCTGATACCTCTGATTCTAATCCATGGCTTATTCTAGCCTTCTTTCTCTGATGTGAGAACTAAGACTCTTCATTATCTATAATATATGTAAATATATTTGCTAACTTCCTTAATCCTAGTATACAAACGTAGTTTGAGAATTTCTAACCCAAACTCTTGTGGGAAACACATTTACTAGTTAGAGTACAATTCTAGGCACAGTTTCTTTTTGGTCTTAACGGTTTCAAGTTAAGATACTATTTCCAGTTACTAAGACTAATTCTTTTTTTTTCCTCATCCTCTTCAGTGTGGTTACATTATTCACTTGTGATACAGTTGAATTCTTAGTGTTTGCATTCCATTTTGCTCTCTCCCCCTAAAGCACACACATGCTGGTTGATTTTAATTATCTATATTTTTGGTATGTCAACATCACCGTGGTTCTCAAAGTCAGAGCTACACATAAGGGTGAACTCACAAGTGTCGGTCCCTCCTCATCCCTACTATTTCTTCCCATTGCTCCCCTTTCCATCCCTTCCTGTCCATCTCATTAGATAACCAATTTCTTTAGTTTCTGGGTTAGCCTTACTGTATTTTTTTGCACAAATGAGCAGCTACATGAGTGTTTTCTTATAGCCTCTTTTTTCTTACATGAAGTGTAGTGTAACCACAGATACATTTTTTTTTCCATTTTGCCTTTTCACTTAATAGTCTATCCTGCAAACCATTCCATGTCAATTTATGGAGATCTTCCTTATTCTTTTTTATGGTAGCAAAACACTCTGCTGTGTGGCTGTTTCATAGTTTATTTAACCACTCAACTGTGTATTGATGTTTAGGTTGCTTCTGATATTTTGTAACTACAATGATTTTACAATGAGTAATCTTTGCCTAAGTATTTTTGTATTGGAGATGTCTCCTTAGTATAGATTCCTAGAAGTGGGATTCATGGAACACAATATCCCCTTTTGTCCTTCTGTCTGCTTGAAGAATTTCTCATTAATATCAGAAAATAGTAGCCTGACTTTGCATTTCCTTCCTCTCATGGTTTTGAGTGAACCAAAAATAAATTTGTATAGGCGTGTAGATGAGGACTTTATCTAATATGTCTGGTATTTCAAATAGGGCTTCCCTGGTGGCTCAGTCAGTAAATAGTCTGCCTGCAATGCGGGATAGCCAGGTTGGATCCCTGGGTCAGGAAGATCCCCTGGAGAAGGAAATGGTAACCCACTCCAGTATTCTTGCCTGGAGAATCCCAGGGGCGGAGGAGCCTGGTGGGCTACATAGAGTCCATGGGGTCACAAAGAGTCGGTATTTCAGATACACCCCTTGTAATGTCTAATCTTCATCCGTTGAGCATTAGATTCCTGTAGTCATTCCTCCCTCTTTGTTTAAATATCTGTTTTCCTAGAGCTCTCTTATGTATGTTCTGAAATGTCCTTAATTCGTAGCCAAAGCTGGGATTGACTCCTAGAAGTATAATTATCTGCATTTTGTCAAGTTTAAAAATACAACAAAACTGGGGTTACCATCATGATAGTCAATTGAAGATAGTAATTTTTTCTTCTTAGTTGCATCTGGTGCCATGTGTGCTGAAAGAAACTTGGTTTAAAGGGAAAAGACCGCTATGGATAGTTTTCAAGTGGCATGGAAAATCAGACTTGCTTACCTGATGGAGAACCCTAAGCTTGGTCTCAAATGGAACTTGGAATTTTTAAATTTTTAAACGCGAAGTATCAAGTTACAATCAGTAGCCTGGAAGGATCAGTCTTGAATAGCCCCAAAGGCAGTTCTTACTCTCTGCCTTCCATTAATGTCTGCCCATCTGAAGCAGGCTTCCCTGATAGCTCAGCTGTTAAAGAATCTGCCTGCAATGCAGGAGACCCTGGTTCGATTCCTGGGTTGGGAAGATCCCCTGGAGAAGGGAAAGGCTACCCACTCCAGTACTCTAGCCTGGAGAATTCCATGGACTCTATAATCCTTGGGATCACAAAGAGTCGGACATGACGGAGCAATTTTCACTCATTGAAGCACCAGTGAACCCACTCTTCTTTTTATCTGCTGTGCTGTTATTTTTGCAGCTTTGCAAATCTTTGTGGGAGACTAATGTTCCTCTGAACTCTATCTTGGGAGCCAAATTTCCACTGGGGCTTTTGCATCACACTGTTCTCCTCGCAGGCTCCTTGGTGCCAGATTTCCTTCCACAATGACAGGTCACCAGATATACACTTCTGCTGTCCTTTATCTCACAAAGTCATCTTTGATTGATAGTGTGTATCTGGGGGTAAGAGCTCAAAGGCAAGGAGAAGCAAATGCCTTTATCTGCAGATAACAGCTTCCTAATAATCCTAGCCCTTAGCTGCATGTTAAAATGGTCAAGTGGTACTTTGCCCACTTAAGTCAGCTGCTAGGAGATGAAGCATTCTGTATCTTTCAGATGACTGTTCCTTTACTTCCTTAATGCTACTAATGGTCCGTTGGAAGAAGAGAAAAATACCCCCAAATCCGAGGTCATATTTGGAAAGCAACATTGAGATTCTAATATGTGTGCTCAGTTGCTCAGTTGTGTCTGACTCTGTGACCCCATGGACTGTAGCCTGCCAGGCTCCTCTGTCCATGGGATTCTCCAGGAAAGAATACTTGAGTGGGTTGCCATTCCCTTCTCCAGGAGAGTTTCCTGAGCCAGGGATCAAACCCGTGTCTGTTAGGTTTCCCAAATTAGCAGGTGGGTTCTTTACCATTAGCGCCACCTGAGAAGCCCTTCAGAGATTCTAATACTCTTTTAATTTCCCTACAACACTGATAGACTTGGGTAGGAAATTGAATGCCATTGTTTAGACCATTTAACATATAGCATTGTTGATATACTGAAAGTTAGTTACATTTTACTATGTAATCATAATCTTAAACTGAAGTGCTTGTTTTTTTTTTTTAATCTAAATTATGATTGTTGAATGTAGGTCCATGGTGGGGCTGATGAATTTCTTGAGTAGAAAGAAATTTTGCTGCTCAAAGTATGTGCAACCTTGGCATCATCTGGGAGTTGTTAGATATAAAGAATTCAGACCTCCTGAATCAAAATTTACATTATTTACAAGATTCCCAGGGAGTTCATGAGTGCAGAAAAATTCAAGAAGCACTAACTTAGAAGATGAACAATTTGTTGCGGCATCAGGGCATCAAGAATTTCTTCTTAGTTCTTTTCATTTTTCTTTTTCTGAAACAAGAACATCTTTCTTAATTCTCCAAAGTTTTGCTTTTTCTGACATTTAAAAAGTGATTTATAGGGACTTCCCTGGCGGTCCAGTGGTTATAACTCTTCACTTCCAATGCAGAGGGCATGGATTCTATCCCTGGTTGGGGAAATAAGATCCCACATGCCATGCAATGTGGCCAAAAATATTATTTAAAAAACCTGATTTACAATTGGGTTTTTCCTGGCTCACAGGAGATGAACAAAAAGATCATTTTTGATATAATGTCTAAAGAGACACATTTGAACTCATTGGGGGAAAGTACATAGCTAAAGATTTGGCGTTGTGAAGGAACTAAAAAAAAAAAAACCCAAAAAATCCCCAAAACAAGGGATTATATATATATATAGTTGATTCACTTTGCTGTACATCAGAAACAAACACAACATTGTAAAGCAATTATATATACTCCAATAAAAATTAAAAGAAATAAAATAAAATTACTTGGGAAATGGTGGAAAAAGTAAAGATCTCACATTGTTCCTGAATCCCTGTTGATACCTTAAGGTTGAGAATGATCCCTTGGAGATGTAGTCAGCCTTCATTTTTCATGGATTCTGTATTTTCGAATTTTTCCTAAAATCCATTTGTAATTCCCAAATCAATACTCGCCGCGCTTCTACAGTCATTCATGGACATGCAGAGTTGCAAAAAGTTTGAGTCATTTGCCACACATACTCCCATTGGAGGCTGAAGGATGCAGTGCTTGGCCTTGTTTCAGCTCTCATATTTTAAGTAAGTGTCCTCTTTGCAGTCTACTAAGTACCACTTTGTTCCCATTTTTGTGCTTTTTGTTGGCGATTTTACTTCTTAAACATGGCCCCCAAGTATACTGCTGAAGTGCTGACTAGTGTTCCCTCAGCATAAGAAGGCTGTGATGTGCCTTACAGAGAAAATGTGTGTGTTAGATAAGCTTCCTTCAGGCATGGGCCCTAGTGATTTTGGCAATGAGTTAATGTTAGTGAACCAACAGTATATTTTAAAATAAGTGTCTTTAAGCAGAAACACAAGAGTTTGGGATGGACATGTACACAGTGCTATATTTAAAATGGATAACCAACAAGGTCTTACAGTATAGCACAGGGAACTCTGCTCAATGTTATGTGGCAGCCTGGATGGGAGGGGAGTTTGGGGGAGGATGATTACATGTATGTGTATGGCTGAGTCCCTTTGCTGTTCACCTAAAACTGTCATAACATTGTTAATTGGCTATACTCCAATACAAAATAAGACGTTAAAAACCAGGAACACACATAAATCAAGATTATATGTTGATTGATTGTTCAAATTGTTGTGACCCAAAGTTCTTAGGAAGCAAACTCTATATTTCCATTAGAAGTGACAGGTCAGTATTTGTTAAATTCAGTGTTTATGGTGACTTAATAGAACATAACTGCTGCAAATAATGGGCATCGAGTGTATGTTGAAAAATCAATTAGGCTAGGCTTCCAGCTGAGCATCATTTTCTCTTTTATGGATGGTGTCAAGACTAACTTGTTATAATAAGAAATTTTTAATTGTATTCTGGGAGTGTAATTTCGAGTAAAGACACCTGATAGTTTACAGAAACCCACTTCATCAGTATTTGGAGGGTTTCTTGGGACAGAGGCAATGTGATAAGGAGGCTTCTCTTCCTGTGAGTGTGATTGCCTTCTTTGAGGCGTGGCATGTGAAGTCAATTGTACTACAGCTACTTTCAGACCACCAATTTGTGTGTTAAGCTCATTTTGTTTTGGGTCTGTGTTGTCTTTTTCAAAATCCATATCTTCCTTCCTGCATCCATGATCTATGTGGCTGCCTCAGTCCAGATCCACATCTTTTATTGCCTGGACCCTAGACTAATTTCCAAATGCGCTTCCTTACAGTCCAGTTCCCAGTGCAGCCCACTTGCTACTATAGTCAATCAGATCACTTTCCCTTCTCCCTGTGAAATCTCTCAGTGACTCCCAGTTACCTTGGGATAATGCTCAAGATTCTCTGAGAGATGACCTCTGTCTCTCTGCTTCCCTTTCTTCTTCATCTACCAGGAAGTCGCCTTTGAGTCTAAGATGCTGAAAAGTACCTCTCGTGTCGGGATTGTAGAAATTAAAAAAAAATTCGCTTCTCTGTTAGAGCCTTGATGGAAAGGAATGTTCAGCTAGGTGTCACTTTCCCTTTCATAAGAGTATCCGGCCATGAGGTCTCTCTCAGTATTGAATAAATGAGAATTTAGGAGTCTGATCTGATTAGTATCATAACAAACTAGTTTTGTACCAGCAGCCCATTTCTCCTATCACTTATCTTCAAGGAAACCCAGCACAGAATAAATCCACAATGGGTATTCAGTCCTGGAAAATAAAGAAAAAAGAGGGTGGAGAGATTAGCTATAAAGTAAAATTAAAACAGTAGCAACTTGTTTTATGTGGTCAGTTGTTTTAAAACATGTGATGGATGTTTAGTGTAGCAACTGTTCAAGAAGAACATAGAGTGAATTAATGTAACAGAGCATTGATACACTCTAGATTTTAATTCCTCCTTTCCCTGATTCACACAATGAGTAATATATGGCAGTCAAAATGAACGAACTATTGCTATATAGAACACCATGGATGAATCTTATTGATGAAATAAATGAAAATAAGTCCCTCAAGATTACATGATATGTGTGTGTGTGTGTGTATCAGTGTTCAATATAAGATTGCAGATAGTGGTTACCTTGGGAGGAGGGAGGCGTGGGGAGGGGAGAGGAATGACTATGTAGAAAGAGATAAGTTAATGTCTATGTTCTAGTTTCTGTGTTAAGTAGTGGATTTGTGTGTGGGTGTGTGTGAATATAATAAACGCTAATAAACAAGAAGGCCATGATGAGTGGTCAGGAACTAAAGACTTTGATTAATATGACTTATCCAGTTCTCTTTACCTGAGTTCTACAGTGAAAAAAATCCCTGTTTGGAAATGTTAGGGAAGCTTCCACCTTTTTACCCTATCTAGAAGGTGAATCAAGCACATACGTAAGAATTTTAAGTATTGCATATGGGGAAGAAGGTGAATAAAATGATGATTATAAAATGGAATATTAACAAGACAGTAAGCATTATGAAAATGAGTAAGTAAAGGGAACAGGGCACAAAGACCCTGTCTTATTTGAGTCAATCAAGTCCTGGAGATGTGGAGATGAATTGCAATCAGCTTTAATGCCGTCCCTCATTTTGTGGCGTTCGTATTAGCTTGTCCTACATTTTCTTGGCAGCAGGAAGCAAGCAAAGGGCACTATTCAAAGAAAAGCAACTGTGTGAGGCTTGTAACAAAAACACGCATCCTATCTTTTGCCCATTGCAGACCACAGAAAAAGAGCCTTGTCTTCCAGTTTTCTGAGAAATGTCCTTCCTTTGAAAATGATTTGGTTTTACATTTCTCCCACCAGTACTTGCTCTCGTGTGCAATTTCTCGTCACTCTTACATTCCCTTTTCTGCTACAATCCTTGAAATCTCTTTCTAGTAGCAGTTGGTACAAGACAATGCACATTTATTTTGGTGGCAGCCTTTTCGAGTTTTCCTGCCAGAATGTCTGCCTTCACAATGAGCTCATTTTAAGGCCCTTTAGATTTCAGCTGATTCCCAGGATCTGATGCGAACAGACAAAATTCTATCTGAATTCTCTCTCTCTCTTTCAGCAGGAGCTTTTCGTTAGTCCTCTTGGCAGAATCCAGAGGGAGGAACTGAGCGTTGCTTGGATTCCAAAGTCATTTGTAAAACTATATCATGAGGGTCTTCCTGTCTCCTTGGTGACTTGTGACCATTTTCCTCCTGGAATAGTTTGTCCATGTATTTTTAGTAACAGCAGGAGAGGATAGATATTTGGGTGAGTTGTGTACCCAGCTGGGAAGCCTAAGCAGACAAAGGGTCTTAAGTTTCCCTTGATCTTGTTTTTCTCCCCAACCCCCTACCTTCTTCTTCTTCTTTTTTTTTGTAAAGCACAGAAATGGAAGGCCCTCTTGTGAAAAGCACCTCAGCTTACTGGCTGCCGATCTCTTCTTTCGTCCTTTGTTCTGTTTCTTCCCTCTTGTAAGGGAAGCTCTTAAGCTCTGCCAGCTGTTTGTCACCTCCAGAGATATTATGCTGTTTCTGTCGTGTCTGTCCAGCCCAGCTAAAAGGGGAATCTTAACTGTTTGCCTCTCTATAAATAGGAGGCCCGAGAGAGCATAATTTAGCAATGGTTTTGTGTTTTCCAAGCCTCATTACTCTTGTCTGGGCAGCCAGCAAGTGTCATAGACTTATTGCCTGATTGAATTTGGGTAATTTCTAACTTAAAGGGATTCCCCCCCCCTAATTAGCAGGAAAGCTGCTCTATGTTCTTTCTAATAACAATAGGCATTATCTCCTCATTCTCTCCTGTCCTCCAGGGGACCAGCTTGAGCTTTTTCGCATCTTAGCAGGAGAGTTACTGGCAGTAACACACCAGCACTCTTCACGCCTGGATCTACCTTATGTTTACCAGAGTCCCACTCACCCTAGCAAATCCCATCACCACACTCAGAGGCCTTGTGGGAGGGAACCTTACGCAGGGGCTTGGATAGGGGAGGTGTGACTTGTTGGGGGTGTGAATGTCATTCTCTCCCACAGTGGACTTTGGGAAGGATTTTGAGCCAAAAGCTTTCGGTGAAATGGAAGCAGATCTTCTCACTGCTGTGCTGAAGGATGTGAGAGCTGAAGAGAGAGGAAGATGAAGTTTCCTGGGTGATGTGACACTCTGGCAAATGGATTTATTTGGAAAGTCTCTGAAATATAAAACCAAATCCTTTGGCTTATTCTTGAAAATAAGGCCCCCAAAGCAATGAATAAATGTAAAGACTCATGGATTCTCTACATAAAAATGAAGAACTCTTATATGGCAAGTGCTGTGAATGAATAAGGAAAATACAGCTGGGAAAATTATAGACAATAGACAAAGGGATAATAACTCTAAGAATTAACAAGAAAGACAAATCTGTCCATAGAAAAAATCAGCAAAAGTCATGAAGAGGATGTTTACAAAAGAAGAAATATAAATATACACATGGCTGGCAGTATACAGATAAGAAAACATTCATGTCAACCAGTGATCAAAGAAAGGCAAACAAATTTAAGGTTCTGACAAACAAATATCAATTCCTGAAGTCTTTTCAGAGCAGTTATATAAAGGAGGGGTTCGATGCCTGGGTTGGGTAGATCCCCTGGAGAAGGAATTGGCAACCCATTCCAGTATTCTTGCCTGGCAACCCATTCCAGTATTCTTGCCTGGGAAATCCCATGGACAGAGGAACCTGGCAGACTACAGTCTATAGGGTTGCAAAAAATCAGACATGACTGAGCAACTAACAACAACATATAAAGGAGGGGCAAGGGAATGGAGAGGTTGGGGTGAGGAGTTGCAATTCTAGGGCAGGCCTCTCTGAGCTGGTGCCATTGGAGCAGAGGCCTGAATGAGCTGAGGGCACAGCCCATGTGCTCTAGAAGCATGTCAAGCTGAGGTCAGAGCCCAATAAGGTCCTGGGCTAACACCAAGCAGTGGGAAAGCCGGCTGTATGACTTGAGCTGGAAAGCAGTAGAAGATATTTTGATATTGGCTTGGCCAAAAAGTTCATTCAGTTTTAAATAAAAAGACATTTTCACCAAGAACTTTATTTTTATTTATTTAAATAATAGCAGCTTTATTGTAAATCTATTGTGATTAGATAGCTAAGTCCATGCATAACATTGTATGAGGAAACGTGTCCAGGTTTCAAATAACTGGTTTAGAAACGATCTTTTGGGAACCCGGCTTTTTTGTGAGACAGAACCTCCTACCACACCAGCTCCTCTCTGAGGCTTGGTGTGGATCCAGAGGAGGACAGCCTGAGAAAAGAAGATAAGGAGCTGCCGTTCTTTTGGTAGATTCGTGCATCATCAAATTCCTGTTTTAGTGTTTGCTGGTCCGACGTTCTGGGAGCTGATGTAGAAGTCGGCTCTTTAGCTTGTTAAATGTGATTTCCTCGCCGTCACCATCCACCAGCGATTTGTAAAAAGAGTTTGAATTAAATGCTTCTTCACGCCCCAGAGACGGCATTGGGCTGCTCTGTCTTGGTTACCTCAGTTTCTCTAAGTGTAGTGATGGAAAAGGGAAAAGATCGCTAGGACACAGAGATAATCTAGAGACCTGTAGGTACAATATTTGTGGATCTTGAAATGGGATTATAGCTTTATTTGGATGTCTCACTTAGAACAACTGCTTTTTCTCTCTTAGTTTTGTGAAGACAAACAATTATACCCTCACTTGTGCACGCTCAGTCATATCTGATTCTTTGTGACCCCATGGAATGTAGCCCACCAAGCTCCTCTGTCCATTGGATTTCCCAGGCAAGAATATTGGAGTGGGTTGCCATGGCCTCCTCCAGGGGATCTTCCTGACCCAGGGATTGAACCTGCATCTCCTGTACTGCAGATTCTTTACCTGCTGAGCCAAGTAGGAAGCCCTTTGCTCTTCATTTTCCCCAGATGATCCTTAAGCACATGGAGAGCTCATAAACTTGCAGACACCTGGACCCCCCACCCCAAAGTTTTGGGTTCAAAAGGCCCGTGGTGAAGCCTGTGAATTCATACCCAAGCAATGCTGCTGAACTCCCACACTTTCGGTCACATTCACCTGTAAAATTGAGAAGGCCCAGTTCAGCTCTACAGTTCTGTAAGTTGATGTTTCAACACAGGAGGCGTGAGAACTGCCTGATCATTGAATTGCTCAACCATCTTTAGGACTCACTTGCTGACCCTGCGGAAACCAAATCATGGCCATGCTTAGGGTCTACAGACAGACTGGTTTCCGGTCTTATTTTAGCCTTGAGAGAAAAAGAGGGGACAAGCCAATTCTGACTTGGAATTAAGATTACCATGTGAGTCTTGAATGGCTTCCGTGTTCTCTCTTTTTGCCTCCCAGGCATCCCCAAATTCTGGCATTACCTGAATCTTCCCTGACTTAAGTTCCTGGTCCTTGGTAAGAAAGGATCCCACCTATGGGAAAATATGGGAGAATTGGAGAAATAAAAGGGAAGATGAAGAGGGCAAAGAGTTTAATAAGTCAAAGTAAGTTGAGGACACTAAGCTTTTAGTTTCTTTAAATATTTGTTTCTTATAGACAGTTCACACCCCCGGGAGAGTTCTTGAGATGCCATTTAAAGAAAAGAAAGCAAGGGTAGCTGAACTGTTAGCATTTGTCACAGCTAGGGTCTTGGGAACTTGACATTCCAGAAAAACTTGGCTGCTAACCACCCCAGCAGCAAAATCCAGTGTGGAAAGCCCTCACTTGAGAAGATAGTATTTGGTTTGAAATGTTCATTCCAACTGTCTGTCTTTTCTGGCCTTTTCTTGTGAATAAGAGCCATGTGATATTTTCCTTTCCTAGTTGTTATTCCTGAGGCTTATCATATAAGAGCACTTGTGAAATGGGAGAAAAGTTAAAAAGTGGTCTACTCTCTTCTTTATTATATTATTTTATTCACTGTCTATTGTTTAAAATGTTTCGTATTCTATTCATTTATTTAATTGAAAAGCCATACATAATAAAATAGTCAGAAATTACTCCTCAAAAGAAAAATTCCCACAATCCTATTTATCAGAGAGAACTTACTGTAACATTTTGGTGTAAAGCCTTTCATACTTTTTTGAAATTTCTTTTTTTAAGGTTTAATTCAAATATGGTTGATTTACAGTGTTGTGTTAATTTCTACTGTACAGCAAAGTGACTTTTCACATTCTTTTCCATTACGGTTTATCACAGGATATTGAATATAGTTGTCTGTGCTATACTGTAGGACCTTGTTATTCATTCATTCATACATACGTACAGTAGTTTGTATCTGCCAACCCCAAACTCCCAATCCTTCCCTCTCTTATTCCCCTTCCCCTTGGCAACCACAAGTCGGTTCTCTGTTTCATATACAGGTTCATTTGTGTTCTATTTTATATTCCACATTTAAGTGATATATGGTATTTGTCTTCCTCTTTCTGACTCACTTCACTTAGTATGATAATATCTAGGTCCACCATGTTTTTTTCTATGACTTGTTGCCATATTTTCTAGAAAATGAAGTTGCCATATTTTCTACGGAAATGGAGTTTGACTACTCAAATACTTTAACCACCTCTTTTTGCTAAGTTTATTGCAGATATTTTTTTGTCTAGCTCAATACATGTCTATGCCCCATGACTCCATTGTGAATATATCATTCTCTAGGTAACCAGTGCTCTATGATACTTTTGCACCCTTTTTGCTATTAAGCAATGTGATAACCTTCCTGGCATGTGCATTTTTACATGTGTGTCCAGTTAGTTCCCAAGGATAAATCCTTAGAAGCTGAATCCTGGATCACAGGATGTACAGTCTTTCCATGCTTTTGATTCCTAGTGCCTAATTGCGCAGTAGAGATGTTGGCTCCCTTTACACATACTCTCAGCAGTGTCTGGTTAGTAATCTGCATGTTTCAAAGTGAGTTTTTAAATTATTTTTAAGAAGCTACTTCATGGCATTAGAGAATTTAAGTGATGGTTCTTGAATGAAAGCTTTAGCGAGCTGAATGCGTTTGAAGTATTGCTGGTGAATAACATTTGGAGCTTTCTGTTCACACAGTCTTTCTGCAGCATTTTTGCACTGCCTTGATGAAGCAGTCTTGATTAATTAGTAGAAGCCAGTGGGCAAGACTCTGAGATGTTTACTCATCAGGCTTCCTCTGTATTTAGGAGCTGCATGTATGAAAATATCTTTCCTCAAATACTATTTTATATTTATTTGTGAAGTTAAAAAGCTTGTGCAGCCCAATATCTGTTCACACATACATTTTAAGACTATATTCAGTCTTGATCTCCTGTTTTAAATATATTTTTAGAATGAATGGTTTCCTGTGCATGGTGCTTGGCATACAGCTTAAAAAAATTGTAGATAGAAAAAATTCAGGGACCTGTTTTCCTACAGCAGTGCAGAGAACCCTTTGGAAAAAATACTGCTTTATCTTTTGAGTGAGGCAGGGATGTATTCCTTTTGAAAAGACAAACTTGGAATTCTAAAGCCCCTCTTGCCAAGTCCTGCAAATACAGAGCTCAGATTTCACATCAGCTTATTAACAAAGACATGGATGTCTGAAACGATGAAGAGAAGGGTGGACATGGCAAGAGAGAATCTTGCCGTGTTATGTTAAAGTTCCCACTTGACCTCAGAAATGCCTCTTTCACCAGAGCTGAATAAAGTTCTTTATAAAAGTAAGAGGAGACAACTTTAGGAATTTTTGTCCCCCGAATGTGCAGTTGGCATCCCAAAGAAAGGTTTATCTGATTCTGAATTATTTCAGTTAACACAATTGCCAGTTTCTTTTTTAGTTTCTCTTGAGGAGGCCTTGACAGAAACCTGGCTTGATATTTTATTAAACAAACATTTCCTTGGTGTAGAAGGATCATTTTACTTTATTATTAGAGTATAATTGGCTTACAATGCTGTGTTAGTTTCTGCTGTTACAGCAAAGTGAATCAGATATATGTATACATATATACCCTCCCTCTTGAGTCTCCCTCACACACCTCATCCCACCCTTCTAGGCCACTGAACTGAGCTCTTTGTGCTCTACCCCAGCCTTTTCTGTGTCATAACTAGCATTTTAAATATTCTGTAAAAAAAAAAAAAAATCAACTAATTTATTGGGCTGGCCAAAAAGTTCAGTCGGATTCATCCGTAAGATGGTATGGTAAATCCGAACGAACTTTTTGGCCAACCCAATACTACCCATCCTCCTATGAGATCTGGGTACTAACATTAGTTCATTTCATAAGTGAGGAAACTGAGGCACAGAGCAGCCTAATAGATTGCCCAAGAATACTGAGTGATACAGCCAGGAGGCAAAGCCAGGCAGCCTGACTCCTGGTCCCTTAGCTGTGCTGCCTGGCAGGTAAACAACAGTGATGGGTTTTAGGAAATGTTAGCCTCTATTATTGACAGGAAGAAACTGGTCACCATTATTCTCTAATAGACTAGTAGTTCTCACCTTTGGCTGCACACTTTAGTCACCTGGGGAGCTTTTCAAATTCAAGGAGCCCCCGGCCACACCTCTGACCCAGGAAATCAGTGGGACCCAGGCCTGGGAGTTTTTAAAGCTCTTCAGGTGATTCCAATGTGCAGCCAAAGTTGAGAAGCCCGGGTCTAGGAGAAGATACATTACTGATGGCCATGACTTTCACGAAACATCTCATGAAAGAAGCACTGCGGCCACGTCTTGATTTGCTCCAGAGGTGAGCTTATTCACAAAAGAGCAGTCTTGTTTCAAGCAGAGGCAGTTTGAGCATGGGAAAGAATGATTCCTTCTGAAGATTCTGGTTCTGACACTATTTGAAACAAGTCTGGGGAGGGGGCTGTGAATCCATCTGTGGTCATATAATTCAGCCAGCTGTTTCACTTTATTACCTGGGTGAGTGGGATCGATGCCCTTACTTGAATCCGAGCCCAGTTGGTTTTGATCTCCTCCAGCTGAATCTCACAAGAAGGAACAAAATCAGTGGCAGTTGGGAAGGAAGGCCAGGTCTCAGGCAGATGGCAGAACAGCAAGAGGCTCAGGCTGTGGCCTCTTCTGCTCTCTGTGAAAAGCTGGAGTACTCTTTCTTTAACTGGCCAGAAAAGGGAAGGTGAGAAATCGGAAAGAGGTTTTCTGTTGGAGTGACATTGTGAAATTGAATAGCCTTTCAAGAATAATGCCTTTCAGCCATGGCGGGGTGAGCAGAGCATCCATAGCATTTAAGGAAATCTACCAACGCTGGGTCAATAGTTAATGGTCAACATGGCTGCCATTCCATCTGAATCATGCTGGGAAAGTGAACCTGTGGGTCGGGGCATTTATTTTAGAATTGGCAGCCTGTTCAAACAAGACTGAAATCTGTCGAGGAAATGGTGAGCACAGTCATTTCGCCTGGACACTCGAGTTTGTCTCAGAAGTCCATCAGGCACGCTGGGAATCCCACTGGTAGAGGCGAGCTAGGGCATTTCTCGTCATGGCTGTACACAAAAGCTAATTACACAGGGGCCTTTTTCTCTTTGTTCCTGTTGTCCAAGTGTCTTCGAGAATTGCATTTGTGTGACAGCTGTCTCAGGGCATATAAAAGGGATGCTGGTGATGGGAATAGATGCTGTCTACCACTGTTTAGCAGAGACAAACAATATACAGATTCTCTGGGATTTGTCATATAATCTGTGACCTGAATCATTTCCCAAATGGCAAAGATTGGTGCATGTGAGCTCAGTTGTGTCTGACTCGTTGCGACCCCATGGACTGTAGCCCACCAGGCTCCTCTGTCCATGGGATTTCCCAGACAAGAATACTGGAGTGGGTTGCCATTTCCTCCTGCAGGGGATCTTCCCAACCTAGGGGTCAAACCCACATCTCCTGCATTAAAGGCAGATTCTTTACCCCTGAGCCATTGGGGAGTTCCCTAAATGGCAAGATATATGCTAAATACAGAAGACGATTTCATAGCTGGAACTGGAATATAATCTGCCACGTGCCCACCCCCCAGTTTAAGAAATGGGACCCTAGCAGTTACCTAGAGACCTCTCCCCTCTGCCCTGCTGCAGCTGCATGGTACCCGCTTCCTTCCAGAGATAACCATTGTCCTGCCTTTTCTTATTTTTTAGTATCTGTGTGGGTACCCCCTTCCTTCCAGAGATAACCATTGTCCTGCCATTTTCTTATTTTTTAGTATCTGTGTGTGTGTGTCTCCCTATACACTGTATTGCTTTGAAAACCAAGTAGTGTGCACACACCTAGCTGTGGAAGGAAAGGGAGACCGCCCTTCTTGTCACTGAAGGTCCCAAGGCGGGGGTGAGGGTGGGGGTCAGTTGAGCCAGGCCTCCGTGAGAAGTTGGGCTTTAGGTTCCATGAAGTTATTCTGGGGAAGTTGATGGGCAAGGCCACGAATGAATCTGAGGAATAATGGGGGCTTCTCCACATCAGGACCCCTGACGGTGCTGTTGTATAGGGCCAGGTACTAGGTGCTCAGTAGGAAGTTGGGGGGAGATGGGCACCTCAGCATTTTCTTCTTCTTAGCTCACTGGGGCCTGTTCCCAATGCACAGTAATAGATCAAAGCAGAACGCTACTGGGGAGTGCCTGATGGGTAGAGTGGGGCTGACATCAGCCAGTGGTCAGGAAGAGCAACACAGGATCTGAGGATTTGAGCCCTGCTGGCTCACTCTGTCCTCAGGTTTAACGGCAGCAAGGGTCTAGTGAGGACAGCCCTCAGTGTGCCAATCTCTGGAGTCTCCTTGCTCCTCTCTGGACTTCTTTCGATGCCTGGTTATCATCCTGGGCGCCTCCTTCTCTCTCATCTTGGGTTCACTTGACCTTTCCTGGGTTAGAGTTGCTTTCTTAAAAAAATCTGTTTATTTTTGTATTTTGGCCATGCTGCACAGCATGCGGGATGATTCAGTCCTACGAGGGATTGAACCCGGGCCTCCATACTAAAAACGCCAAATCCTAACCACGAGGCCACTGGGAAGTCCCCTAGAGTTGCTTTTCCTTCGATCTTGTCTTCCTCTTATTCTGGTAATGCACATCCTCCAGTAACTTTGTGAGGAAAGGTTCATGGGAAGTAAATGTTTTGAAGCCCAGCTGGCCTAAAAATGTCTGTCCTACCATCACACTTGATTGGCAGTTTGAAAATAGAATTGCAAGTTTGAAATCCAAGTCCTGAAGGGAAATTAACACATTGCTGTTTGTTCTCTGGTTCCATTGTTTCTGTTGCAAAGTACTAAGTTCTTCTGATTTCTGATAGGCTACTTGTGACCTGATTTTTTTTTCCTCTCTGGAAGCTTGTAATGTCTTTTTTGTCCCCAAGGATCTGAAATGTCACACTCATGGGCCAAGACATGGGTTTCTTTTCATTCATTGTGCTAGATGGTCTCTGACATACTATGTGCCATTTCCCTCTGACACTTCAATTCCTTCCGTTTTGCTAATCTTTCTTGAATCCAAAAGTCTACAAGCAGTAAATGCTGGAAAGGGTGTGGAGAAAAGGGAACCCTCTTACACTGTTGGTGGGAATGTTCTTTTTGTTCTCCATGTTCTCTTTTCATCCTGCAGGTAGCATTCAGGAGCTGGACTCTCCATAACAGTTATTTGATTTTTCATTTTCTCCTCTTTTCAATCTCTTTATACTTGAATTTTTAGAAGATACCTTCTAACACTTCTTTTTTAAATTTCTCATAATATTCTTTAAATTCTGAAAATTTTTTGGTTTTTAATTTTCTGGATTTTGTTATTTTTCACTTTTTTATTTTCTCTTTTATCTTCTCTAAGAATATCATTAATACACATTTGCTGACATTTGCTTGAAGCTCAGGCTTTCTCCACCTTGCTCCCTTCTTTTTTGCTTGTTTTGATCTTTGTAGAGGGTTTTGCCTGCAATGCGGGAGACCTGGGTTTGATCCCTGGGTTGGGAAGATCCCCTGGAGAAGGGAAAGGCCACCCACTCCAGTATTCTAGCCTGGAGAATTCCATGGACTGTGTAGTCCATGGGGTTGCAAAGAGTCTGACAAGGCTGACTGACTTTCACTTTCAGAAGGTTTTCACAAGTGTTTGATAATCCTTGGTTGCTTGGGGACTAGAACGCTGTTATGAAGTTCTGAGCAGGTGGGTGGACCTTGTCAAATTTATTTCCCCATAGAATGATCCAAGTTGGGTATTTGGTGGAAAACCCCAATGTTGGTCTCTTTAGGCCTTCCCCCTTGGTCTACTTTGATGTCCTAGAGAACCTTCCAGTCTCCTCCTGGGAGTGGTGGATCTGGAGTTCAGCCTGGCAGCTTCTGGGGGGAAGAGATCTGGGGTGAGCGCTATCTTTGTTCAGGGTTCAGTGTGCATGTCTGCTCAATGACACCCCTATTTTCACCAGACTACGCATGGCCTCATGATGCCTCCCAGGCCAGATGGCCCTATATTTTATCCTCTTCAGGAAATAAATCTCCCTGAATGTTTGCCTTGGTGGGGAAGGGGCAGTCACTCCGTCGAATGGGATGAGAAGCTAGAAGTTAATAGCTTCTAAAACAGCTTTCTTTCCGGCCTTTTGCACTTTTGCTGTCCTCTGTTTCCCCAGCTCTGGAGGAGCGGGGTGCCCATTTTCAGCTTTCCTCCCTAATGGCTTGAGATCATTTTCTTTTCCTTGCCTCCTCAATCGCTTAGCCCTCTTCTCTCTGCTTTGCAGATTCTGAAACTTTGTTGCTCCTTACTCCTCTTTTCTCCTAAACTTATATTTTTAAAACAGCAGTTCCTTTATGTGGTCTTGATGGGGTTATAGGAGAGTGAAATTAGATGCATGTGTTTACCAATTTATCAACTTAAGCTGAAACTTCTTGTCATTTTTTTTTTTACATCATTGGATCCAGTACACATCCTGCCAAAGGCCAAGTCCACTAACAAGGTTTCTGACCATTCAGCCAACACCTTTGTGCCAGGTGCCATCCAGCGCTTGGCATGTGTAGACATCCAAGTAGGAATGGCTGTCATCCTTAGTTTACAAAAGACGAAACTGACCTCAGCTTCAGCCCGTGCACCCAAGGTCACTGCTAAAAGAGTGGCAGTGCTGGGATCTGAGTGCAGTCCAAGATTTGCTTTTTGAAACCCTGTGAAAGTTTTTAACAAGCCCAGTAATTTCCTTATCCTAGGAGCTGATAGGAACGAATGCCTGTGAATTCTATGAGGAGCTCTGAGTTCATTGGACTTTGAAGGAGCAAAAGATTTTGACATGTATGGGGCTGAGTAACCTAGCCTGGGCTTTTGAAAAGTGAAGGGGGGCACCCACAAAGCCTGAGAAGCATCTGCTTTCCCCAGCCATAGCACCTCATGCCTCCTGGATAGCTGGGCGTGCGGCTGAAGGTCTTTCATGGGCACTGTTGTACCATCTGTCTGTAGAACAAAGTATACATGATTTTCTGGCCCACCCAGGAGAAGGTGTGTCCTCTGGTGAGACTCTGTGGTGACCAAGGGCTTCTTTTCTGTCTAGCCCCAAGTCTGGGTAACTCTATTGTCCATTCAGTGTCCTGAGCACCAGCATCTCATTTTCTTATTGACAGTTTTGCTACTGCTCTGCAGCATTATGAAGGCATTGATTTGGAAAAGACATGCAGCCAGAAATAGAAGCTTTAAAGTACAGATTTAATTATTTATTGTGGTTTTTTGCAACCCCTATTCCAACCAGAATTTTCAGACCAAATTATGTGTCCCAAAGAAGTGTACTTCAGAGCTGAAGTGTTGCCTAAAGCTTTAAGGTGGGGCTTGATAGGTTTGCATATTAAAGTATTAGAAATATTGGTAAGCAATGAGACTTTTTCCCCAAATGTGGAGAGTGTTGTCATTCTTGTAGCTGGTTTCAGCTTCAGTGAGCTTTCTAAACATGGCTGCTTGCTTGATAAGAACACGATTCTGTTTGTATTCTTTCCCATAACTAAAGGTAGTCCTTTGTCTAGAAGAATGTAATATAAAACACAAATGGTCAGAAATAGGTTTTTTAAAAAATACAAAGCACTATTAACCTGCCTCTGCCTATGAACCCTTGAAATTAGCTGGGGTTACATTTTAATACAGCATTTTGAGCCAAATTATTTTTAGTCTCTGTGGAGAGAACCCTTTTCATTTAAAGGGATTAAAAGAATGCTGGACCAATTTCAGTTGCTTTAAAATGCACATTTGGGGCCTTTTTTGTGTTCTCTAAAGTTCTAAAGAAAAGAACATTTTAAGGGCACTCTGTAAACTGCTTTACAGTATTGGCTTTCAAATGTAAGTACAACTTTACCTAGGAGAGAAAATGATGGATAACATACGCCTTGAATATTTTCTTTGGGAGTAATAAAGTTTTACCTTTATATTTTGATTTCTTCTTTTAAACATTTTTCATCATGGGAATATCATCTCCTCTGTTCTTATTACCCAAAGGAAAATATTTAGATGTCTCATATCAGAAACATCTGCTATACTATAGCCAAACTTTGAATCAGAAGAGAAATTTAGAACATCTTGTCAGCATAGACCTGCAATCCTGAGGTCATCATCTCTTTAGACCTTGCAGGAGGGAGCTTCTACTGAAAAAAGCCTAGACTTCGGAATTGTAGGTTTCAATTCTGCCCATACCTTGCATTCTGGGAAATGTCATTTGACCTCTCTGGGCTTGTTTCTGCAGCAGTAAAATGGAAATAAATCTCAACTTACATGGTTACTGTACAGTTTAGAGAGAATGCACATGGGGAGTCTCCTGTAACAACTGGTATATAACTGGGAGCTCTAGTCATAATATAGCAGTAATTGACAGTGTTTACTGCCTACTAGCCTCTGTTCTAAGGGTTTTATGTGTAACTCTTTAAAGCCTCATGAAAACCTCCTAAGATAGATATTATGTTAATATCCCCATTTTATGAGAAAACTGAGGCACACATGTTAACATCCGCCTTTTACAGATGAGAAAACTGAGGCCCGGAGAGTTTTGTGTGCTCTGTGTTATAGAGCTAGTAAATGCATGTTGTATGCAACAACAGTAGGTGCCCCATAAGTGCTTGTTGAATGAGTATGTGAAGGAATTTCCATAACTTACTAAGATGGGAACTTTTTCTGGAGGTCCACGCTTCCTCCACAAAATGTGTTTTCTTCAGAGCCCCGTACTCAATTCTCCTGTGCACCTCCTTTCACCTTAGAGAGCTGGTTCCAAACCCCGCATCAGCATTTATACTGAGTTTCCTGCAGCACAGATGGTCCCCATAGCCAACCTGAATCTAATCGCCTTGAAGGGACTATGAAAGATTCACTTGGTAAATACAGATCTTTGAAAGCAGCACCCCTCGAGCAAGAGCTGGCCCCGTGTTTCTATAAAGGACCAGACAGTAAAGATTTTCAATTCTGCAGACCATAGCGTCTCTGTCACAACTTCCCTGTTGTAGGTTGAAAGCAGCCACAGACAATAAATAAATGGATGGGCTCAGCCGTGTTCTAAGAAGGCTTTATTTACAGAAACAAGCTGGCTGGCCACATTTGACAGGAGAGCTGTCTTTTGTCAACCCTGCTACATAGCAGCGCTTTTCCCTGCTTTGCAGTGCCTAGGCATACCTTTTTAGATAGAGATGCTTGGGTGCTACCCCAGTAAAAGGCTGATATTCAGAAAAAGTAAAATGATTTCTCTCACACAGTTGTGAAAAGGAACACAGGTTAACAATTCTGTTTTACTTGGATTAAGGAATTCGGCAGACACTGTAAGCAATTCAAAGGGAATAAATCAAAAAGCATACGCGTATATTGAGTGAAGGGATTGAATTGCATAATGGCGGTAAATCTGATTTTTTTCCTGCAGGGTGGGGAGGGAAGTCAGTCAAAACTGGACAATGACCATTGTAATGTCTACCAGTCACCTATCATTTAAAGAGTTGCATGTGTGGCTTAGTGATAAACAATCTGCGTGCAATGCAGGAGACGCAGGAGATTTGAGTTTGATTCCTGGGTCAGGAAGATCCACTGGAGGAGGAAATGGCAACCCACTCCAGTATTTCTGCCTGGGAAATCCCATGGACAGAGGAGCCTGGTGGGCTACAGTCCATGGGGTTGCAAAAGAGTCAGACACAACTGAGTGACAGAGTGAGTGAGCATCCACACACCCCTAAAAGCTCAAGGGCAGTGAGAGCTTGGAACATGATGATCTGAAGGGGTGTGCCATGTGTAGACAATGCAGAGCTCTCCTTTGAAACACGTATTTCATACACCTCCAGGAGACTGGTCCTGTAGGTTCTGTGTTATGCTTAGAAATCTGCATACTCAAAGTGATGGTCCAGCAGGAAGACTTCCTACCACACTTTGAGTAACATCCTATGAAGGTTTGTTGTTCGCCTGCTCTTTTTCCTTTTTTCTGCTCCATGCTCCTCTCCTCTGATTTAGGGAAGCCAACCCCATCTTGTGAGGTTCTCCCATACAGTTGACCAGACAGGTGACAAATAGTTTTTTTGTTGTTGTTGTCGGATGCAGTGGGGACAGGGGAAGTTTGGATATTGAGCAACATTCATTCTCATCTTCGATGTTTACTGTTTGCTCATGTCAGGGAGAGGGACTGAAAGGATGGAGGGGGAGACTTAACCTGAATTGATAATAAAAATAGTTTGGAGGAACTAAGGAAAGGATGCTTGCCACAGAGGATGAGTGAACCTTGAATGCTCTTGGTATAGTTGGAGGAAGGTAGAGAGAGGCTGGGAGAATTAGGCCAGTGCTGGAAAGGGCTGTAGGGTGGACACAGACTGGGAAAGCAGGAAGCATGAGTTTTAAACAATCAGGAGTACAGAGACTTCAATAACACATTAGGGAACTCAGAACGCATTAAGTTGGCCTTCGTTTATACGTTTGCTTTCCCGCACATCTTTAACCGCCAGCCCTGTCTTGGTCCATCAGATGCTGTTCCTCTTTGGCCAGACCAGCGAACCTGTCTTCTGAGTTTCCGGAGGATGGGGAAGTCCAGAAAAATCAGACTGTCAGCAAGCTGACTTCCTTTTGGCCAAGTTTTCTCCCTGTCTGAAAAAGCAAAGGGGCGGATGGGTGGGTGTCCTTGATACAGAGTATCTGGAAATTATCAGCAAGTGAGGGTGGTTGAGATGGAATTTCCCTCTGACTTGCTTTCCAGTATATCAAAGTGAAGGTGGGAGAGAGGAGTTCAGTGTCCCCTGCCCCTTCAAAGTCTTTCATTCAAACAGTTCAAGCTTCTCAGACTGGAGCCCTAGTCCCAGAGCCACCTTGGAAATGATATCATTTCATGCTAGTGGGAGAGCCTTCATGTGAATTCCTTAGCTTGGTGAGTTCAGCATTTAAAGGGCAGACATTTTCCCATCCCCTCATTCTCCGAAAGATGATGTGCAGGGGCTTTCAGGGAAAAGGGCCACAGGGACACCAGGGAACACAAGGGGAAAATGGCTGTGTGGAGTTGGGAGTTGGTGGTGGCAGGTGGAAGGCATTCCTGGTGGCAGACACTGGGGACAAGGGGTTGGTGATACTGCAAGCTGAATGGCCTTACTTCCTGGTGTCTAAATGCTGGCTTTGAACACAGTATGCTCCTTCAACACCTGCATCTTATTGAGAGTTTCATCCCTATTTTGTCTTCTTGAGAGTAAATCTCAGAACTTGCCTGTGTTGCTGGCAATGTCGAGTTATTATTCACTCTGAAGTCTAAGCCAAAGATATGAGTGTCAAGAGCTTAAGTGATAAGAATGCCCTGGCCGTAGGCACTGCTGCCCCTGGGCTATCCCAGGTCTCCTGCTTGAGCAGGAGGCAGAGGTGGCAGCAGCCATGGCAGCTGTCTGGGCCCTACTTCTACCAGGAATGTTGCACCAGGGCCTGCCCTGCCTGGATCAGGGATGCCTGTGTATGCCCCGCAGACTGCCACCCAGCACCTGCTATGTTCGCTTTGCTCACAGTATTTGGTGCCTCCTGAAAGAACCCGGCAAGTGTGCTGTTCCCTTTTTGCAGGGGTTATTCTGCCTGCCCTCACTTTGTTTCCACTCCAGGGCACCTGGGATGGGAAGGGTGATCAGTGTTATTCACCTCAGTAAGGCATGCCCTCTGCCTTGAGTCCCTCTCAGCAAGTGACTCAAAAAGTCTTTGAGTTGTTTCTGAAATGATCCTTGGCCACTTAATTTTAGAGTTAACCACAGAAGTTGAGAAGGAGCTGATAGCTGTGGGAAAGGCAGGAGCCTGTTTCCAGGCAGGACAGATTGTCCTTTGAGATTCGGAACCCTTACTTCCTAGTTTGGACTGGAAATCCAAGCAGCTCTGTGACTTCCACCTTCTGTGTTCTTATTCTCTGTTCTGTATTCATGGACTGCTGGCTCAGCATACTGAGACTCAACTGCAAAATTGTATACAGTTGAAGAATGGAATTTTAGGATTGTTTGGGGCTGTCCTGCATTGTATACATCATCTTTTTATTGGGGGGTTGTAGATACCAATGGGCTTCCCTGGTGGCTCAGATGGTAAAGAATCTGCCTGCAGTGCAGGAGACCTGGGTTCAATATCTGGGTCAGGAAGATCCCCTGGAGAAGGGAATGCCAACCCACTCCAGTACTCTTACCTGGAGAGTCCCATGGACAGAGGAACCCAGTGGGCTATAGTCCATGGGGTTGCAAAGATTCAGACATGCTCAACTTAGTGACTAAACAACAAACAGATGTAGTACTCTGCTTCTAGATCTTTGAAGCAAGTCCTAAAATTTTCAGGCTGCAGGCCTTGGCCAGTATATCGGTTATCAGTCTTGAAATTAGTTTTTTAAAAGAATTTGAAGTTTTTCCTGCTTACTTCTAGGATCTAAACTTTCTTTAATTTGCCTGGGACTGAAAGGCTGCAAGTAACTGAATTTCCTTGATACTAAATAAAAAGCTGTAACTTTGGTTAAGACTCTGCTAGTACATGATATCTTGCTTTAGATCAGGATTGAGTCCTACTTGGAAAGGTCGAAGTGAAGTGTTTAGTTGCTCAGTCATGTCTGACTCTTTGCGACCCCATGGACTGGGGCTCACCAGGCTCCTCTGTCCATGGAATTCTCCAGGCCAGAATACTAGAATGGGTAGCCATTCCCCTCTCCAGGAGATCTTTCTGACCCAGGGATCGACCCCACGTCTCCTGCATTGCAGGCAGAGTCTTAACCCTGTGAGCCACTGGGGAAGCTCTGGAAAAGTAGAGATGATAACCATGTTGGCAATTCACCTTCAGTAGAGTGTAATGTAAGATGATGGCGAGGCAAAGAAAAACAGCCATATTTCTTGCATCTGTTTAATTTTGCTTTCAATAACTCATTCAGTTGAGGCTTGGTTCTTTTCTTTCTTTCTTTGGTAATGAGCACATGATAGCATGATCCATTAAGCAGTGTGCAAATAATAGTTGTGTACTTCTCTGTTTCTGGGAGAAACTTGCCTACTGAGGTTTAGAAGAAGCTGGTTTTTTTCCTCATTTACACAGCAAGCAATGTGATTTGGGAGGTGGAATCCAGAGATCTGAGGTCAGAGGAGTCAAATTCTTATCAAGATATTCTAGTCTTAAATGGCTGACTTTGAACAAATTGAAATGGAATTAGTTTTTTTTTTTTTTAAATTTCAATCTGCACATTTGGGGACAACCCTTTCTTATGTCACAGGAAGGTTGTAGGGTTCTACGGGGAGACTGTGTGAGATAGCACTTTGTAAACATTGAAGTGTGACCCTGGTCATTCAAAAAAAATTTTTTTTAAATTTTATTTAATTCATTCATTTTTCAATTGAAGTATACTTGATGAAAGTGAAAGAGGAGAATGAAAAAGCTGGCTTAAAACTCAGCATTCAAAAAACAAAGATCATGGCATCTGGTCCCACCACTTCATGGCAAATAGATGGGGAAACAGTGGAAACAGTGGCAGATTTTATTTTCTCGGGCTCCAAAATCACTGCAGATGGTGACTGTAGCCATGAAATTAAAAGATGCTTTCTCATTGGAAGAAACGCAATGACAAACCTAGACAGCATATTAAAAAGCAGAGACATTACTGACAAAGGTCCATCTATTCAAAGCTATGGTTTTTCCAATAGTCATGTATGGATGTGAGAGTTGGACCATAAAGAAAGCTGAGCGCTGAAGAAATTGATGCTTTTGAACTGTGGTGTTGGAGAAGACTCTTGAGAGTCCCTTGGACAGCAAGGAGATCAAATCACTTATTCCTAAAGGAAATCAGTCCTGAATATTCATTGAAAGGACTGGTGCTGAAGCTGCAATACTTTGGCACCTGATGCGAAGAGCCAACTTGCTGGGAAAGACCCTGATGCTGGGAAAGACTGAAGGCAGTAGGAGAAGGGGATGACAGAGGATGAGATGGCTGGATGGCATCACTGACTTGATGGACAGGAGTTTGAGTAAGCTCTGGGAGTTGTTGATGGACAGGGAAGCCTGGAGTGCTGCAGTCCATGGGGTTGCAAAGAGTCGGACATGACTGAGCGACTGAACTGATAGTTGATGTACAATACTGTAGAAGTTTCAGATGTACAAGACGGCGATTCACAGTTTTTAAAGGTTATATTCCACTTAAAGTCATTATAGAATATTGGCTGAATTCCCTGTGTTGTACAAGATCATGGTTCATTTTATTTATTCCCCTTTGCAAGTGTGACTGGCAGACCCGATGATTTCTGAGAAGCTTGGCTTTCACTGGAATGACGAGATAAGTTACTGGAGCGAAGGGCATGTGGTGAGTAAGATCAAAGGCCTTCCTGGAGCTCAGCTTCCTTTCCCCCAGTTAAGCAAGAATAGGACTGAACTTCAGTGGCTGAGAGTTTTAAATCTTGCCATACATTTTAGGAATTTTTCTTAACTTGGCTTCCAAAGCACCCCATTCTCTGGCTTTCCCTTATAACTCACTGGTTTGCTCAGCCTCCTTTTGTAGGTCATCTGCTCCTCAATCTGTATGTAGTTGGGTCCCAGATCTCAGTGTGTGCCCCTTTTCTTGAAAGTAGTTCCCTCAGTGACCTTATTCTATGTCACGACTTTTTAAATACTAAGTAAATCCCCCAAATTCCCAGACTTTCTCCTGAAATCCAAACCCCTGTCCCGCTGCCTTATCTATTTCAATGTCTCCAACTCAATGTGTCCCCAGTCTAACCTGATCCTCTTCTTTCAACAACAAAGACCCACCAAGAACCAGTTCTACTTGCAGTTGTACCCTTCCTTAAGCTCCCACTTCTTTCTTTCCCAAATTATTTTCTAGATATTTCTTCATGTTCTTCCCCTTCCTCACCAAGGGTGACATGAAGGAGAAATAGGTATCCCAGTTTTAGAATTGAAACACGTTGTCACCCACTTATTTGAAGGCTGAGGCCACAAGTCCAGGGTCTCCCACCCAGGTATCATGGATTCTTGTTTTCTCAGCAAACAGCTGTGTGAACTTTGGGGTGGGACCTTTCCCAGCCATCTCAATGGAATTATTTATAGAGTCATAATAGCCCAGGCTGGCTCCAGGAAAGAGGTGCAACCAAATAATATATCAGCCATAATTTTCCATTCAGCATTTCCATTTTCTCTCCAGTCAACCACAATCCTCAGCCCTCAAGAGTGCTGTTATTTAAAACTGTGAATCATAAAGCTGTATCAAGTCTACCAGCCAGAGGAAATGTTGCCAGATGGTTTCTGACCAGGTACATCTCTTGAGACCCTGAAAACCAGCTTCATGATGCAAGGTGCTTTGGAAGGGCAAATTATTATATTTATTTTCAGGTTATTAAATTATTTATGCATGCTAGCAGTGGAGATATTTCTCTGCTTTCCAACTAATAAATGTTGACTGCTCTTACTAGGGTCTCAATAGGACTGAGTAAGCTCACAGTGACCTGTGAGTTCTGAGTAACCTTAGAAGTAGGTTTCAGTATTAATGGCCTCTGAACTAAAAATTGTTGCCTAGAAATATTTCCTAGACCCTAAAAGATTAAGGTGAGAAGAAACAAATCAAGGCAGAATCTGGCTTGATTATAAGTACTGTATTTAATCTTTCTGTAGCTTGCTTACTCAAATTAAAAAGCAAAAATATAATAAGTGGCCAGTCATTGCAGGTGATGGTTCTCAACCTTGGGTGCACACTGGTGTCCCCAGGGTGCTTGGGGAACCCTGCTGCCTAGGTTCCACCCCCCAGAGAGTCTAATTGAATTGGTTTTGGGTGGTAACCAGGCATCAGGATTTTTGAAAACTCCCCATGTGCTCAGATGCTCAATCATGTCCCACTCTTTGTGACCACATGGATTGTAGCCTGCCAGGCTTGTCTATCCATGGGATTCTCCAGACAAGAATACTGGAGTGGGTTGCCATTTCCTCCTCCAGGGGATCTTCCAGACCCAGGGATTGAACCTGCGTCTCTTATATCACCTGCATTGGCAGGTGTATTCTTTACCGCTAGCACCACCTGGGGAGCCCTATGTGATGCTAATGTGCAACCAAGGGTTGAGAATTCTCCTAAGAGGGACTTAAAAATACTTTGTAGACATCTGTCCTAATTTTTTGTTTTCAGGAGGAGACAGAGCCTCCTTGGGATTTTCCAGATCTTTCACTTATTTGTGGGAGATATGAAAATGAAAAACAGTTCCCTGTCACCTGTAAACATGATACTTTTGTAGACTTTGGAGCACTAGCCACATGTCCATCACCAGTTCCCATGGCATGGAGCAGATACATTTCATGCCCTGTTCAGTGTAAGAGGTTCTTATTAGCATCTCCCATAATGTGTGTAAGTCCTGAGACCAGCTCACCATCACCTAGTTGGTAAGTGGCAGACTTGACATTTGAACCCTGATCCCATATCATCCTCCGTTGTTCCCCATCTGCTGGCTGCAAGAGAGGACATCTTTGCTAAATAGCCACCATATAATTCCACATGAACAAGAAAAATAATGTTAAAGGAGACATTTGTGGGGCTTAACTGTATGAGCAGCTAGGTCTACATGAAGGTAGCTACGGTGCATTGATGACTCAGTGAAAGACTGAAGATTAAGTGGATGGGAGAAAGAATGGAGTAGACAGACTGGGACGGGGGACTCAGAGCACAGGTGGAAGTGTTAGTCTTGAACAGGTGGAAGGACACATCTTAGGGAGGAAGGAGCAGTGTGGTTACAAGAACTTTTAGAGGTCTGGCAGGAAGTTACGGTGAGCTTTATTTCTGATGACTTCCATTGTTCTTTGTGAAGTCCCCTACATAGGCACAAGTTCTATTCTGAGAGCATGTTCGGAAGTCCAATTTATAGGTCCAACAGAGTTAACGGAGGTACCCAAGTAACACAATCAGCCATATAGTACTGTACTGTAATAGGTTTATAATACTTGTCACATACATAATACATAAAAAGCAAACAAAAAATAAACGTGTTTAATCTTACAGTGTGATATCTTGAAAGGTACAGAAGTACCAGCTACACCACAGCTTTTACACTTGCTTCCAGATATCCTGGCCTTGAAATAAACTGTGCTACTGTAGGGATAACCACTAGATCATTCAGGTATGACCTAAATCAAATCCCTTATGAATATACAGTGGAAGTTAGAAATAGATTTAAGGGACTAGATCTGACAGACAGAGAGCCTGATGAACTATGGATGGAGGTTCGTGACATTGTACAGGAGACAGGGATCAAGACCATCCCCATGGAAAAGAAATGCAAAAAGGCAAAATGGTTGTCTGAGGAGGTCTTACAAATAGCTGTGAAAAGAAGAGAAGCAAAAAGCAAAGGAGAAAAGGAAAGATATTCCCATTTGAATGCAGAGTTCCAAAGAATAGCCAGGAGAGATAAGAAAGCCTTCCTCAGCGATCAATGCAAAGAAATAGACAAAAACAACAGAATGGGAAAGACTAGAGATCTCTTCAAGAAAATTAGAGATACCAAGGGAACATTTCATGCAAAAATGGGCTCAATAAAGGACAGAAATGGTATGGACCTAACAGAAGCAGAAGATATTAAGAAGAGGTGGCAAGAATACACAGAAGAACTGTACAAAAAACGATCTTCATGACCCAGATAATCACAATGGTGTGATCACTCACCTAGAGCCAGACATCCTGGAATGTGAAGTCAAGTGGGCCTTAGAAAGCATCACTATGAACAAAGCTAGTGGATGTGATGGAGTTCCAGTTGAGCTATTTCAAATCCTGAAAGATGATGCTGTGAAAGTGCTGCACTCAATATGCCAGCAAATTTGGAAAACTCAGCAGTGGCCACAGGACTGGAAAAGGTCCGTTTTCATTCCAATCCCTAAGAAAGGCAATCCCAAAGAATGCTCAAACTACCGCACAATTGTGCTCATCTCACACGCTAGTAAAGTAATGCTCAAAATTCTCCAAGCCAGGCTTCAGCAATACATGAACCGAGAATTTCCAGATGTTCAAGCTGGTTTTAGAGAAGGCAGAGGAACTAGAGATCAAATTGTCAATATCTGCTGGATCATCAAAAAAGCAAGAGAGTTCCAGAAAAACATCTATTTCTGCTTTATTGACTATGCCAAAGCCTTCGACTGTGTGGATCACAATAAACTGTGGAAAATTCTGAAGGAGATGGGAATACCAGACAACCTGACCTGCCTCTTGCAAAACCTGTATGCAGGTCAGGAAGCAACAGTTAGAACTTGACATGGAACAACAGACTGGTTCCAAATAGGAAAAGGAGTACGTCAAAGTTGTATATTGTCACCCTGCTTATTTAACTTCTATGCAGAGTACATCATGAGAAACGCTGGGCTGGAGGAAGCACAAGCTGGACTCAAGATTGCAGGGAGAAATATCAATAACCTCAGATATGCAGATGACACCACCCTTATGGCAGAAAGTGAAGAGGAACTAAAAAGCCTCTTGATGAAAGTGAAAGAGGAGAGTGAAAAAGTTGGCTTAAAGCTCAACATTCAGAAAACTAAGATCATGGCATCTGGTCCCATCACCTCATGGGAAATAGATGGGGAGACAGTGGAAACAGTGTCAGACTTTATTTTTTTGGGCTCGAAAATCACTGCAGATGGTGACTGCAGCCATGACATTAAAAGACACTTACTCCTTGGACGGAAAGTTATGACCAACCTAGATAGCATATTAAAAAGCAGAGACATTACTTTGCCAACAAAGGTCCGTCTGGTCAAGGCTATGGTTTTTCCAGTGGTCATGTATGGATGTGAGAGTTGGACTATAAAGAAAGCTGAGTGCTGAAGAATTGATGCTTTTGAACTGTGGTGTTGGAGAAGACTCTTGAGAGTCCCTTGGACTGCAAGGAGATCCAACCAGTCCATCCTAAAGGAGATCAGTCCTGGGTGTTCATTGGAAGGACTGATGTTGAAGCTGAAACTCCAATACTTTGGCCACCTCATGTGAAGAGCTGACTCATTGGAAAAGACCCTGATGCTGGGAGGGATTGGGGGCAGGAGGAGAAGGGGGAGACAGAGGATGAGATGGCTGGATGGCATCACCGACTCGATGGGCATGAGTTTGAGTAAACTCTGGGAGTTTGTGATGGACAGGGAGGCCTGGCATGCTGCGATTCATGGGGTCACAAAGAGTCGGACACGACTGAGCAACTGAACTGTACTCTATGGAGTAACGTGCAGTCAAGTCCATAAAAGCACAACCACTTGTAGAGGATGCATGCACGTGACAATGTTCACCAGATATGTGACCTTATGTGATTGGACATGTGAACACACGTTTGCATCCTTGAACGTTTGCAACTTGAAGGTTCGTATATAGGGGACTTGCTCTATTAAGAAATAAGTTATCTGTGGGAACTTCATGAGGCGGGGTGGGTGGTTTGAGGGGATGTTTGAAAAAAACCCTTGTGGAGAGTGGGAAAGAGATACTAGGGAGATAATAGAGGTAGTGTCAAGAATTCATGAAGGATGGAAAGTATGTGAAAGTGTCACTGCACACTGTGTTTCTTGCTCACTACTAGTTTTTCTTTCAGTGCTCAGCATTGTGCCTGGCAGATTTTGAATAAATGGCTGACTTACCAATGAATAAATTAGTAACACTAAGGAAGTGAGACATGGGAAAATGGGAGGGTATGGACACAGAGTGGGATATTAATTTAGTCTTCTGGATGGTGAGTGTTTCCAGGTGCTGACAAATTTTGGGCTATGGCCACAGGAGTAGATGGCAGCAGTGATATGGAGGTAAAGACCATTTCCGTTGGGGGATACCTCAGGCCTGAGATGCTAAAAGTAAGAAACCACCCTGGATGATAGGGAATGGGTGGGTGGGTGTTAGTTACTCAGTCGAGTCTGACTCTTTTTGTGACCCATGAACTATAGCCTGTGTCCATGGGATTTCCCAGGCAAGAATAGTGGAGTATTCTTCTCTAGGAGATCTTCTCGACCCAGGGGTGGAATCTGGGTCTCCTATATTGCAGGTGGATTCTTTACCATCTGAGCCACCAAGGAAGCCCCGTTAGGGCATGGAGTGGAGAGTAAAACTGCGAACCACTTGTCAATCTTTAAAAACATACAGAGATTGGTACTCTATAGGAAGAGGTAGAGTGTGGTCTGAGCATCAGCTGTTCACAAGTGGAAGGACAATGGCCTGGAAGTGGCGTTGGGTCATAATAAAGATTGTAAGAAGCTTCATGGCCATGAGTGTGTTGGGTATAGGAGCAGAGGCCACAGAAGACATGGGATCCTCAGAGGAGAGCTGGGTTCTGCAGAGGGCAGGAGTTGAAAGGGACATTCCAGGGAGAGGAGCTTATTCTTTAACAAAGGAGCTGAGTTTCACTGAGAAGACTACCCCCCCCCCGCCCCAGGAGACCTGCAGTTGCAGTCACTAAAGCATTGGTATAAGTTTGAGACATCCAGACTTTACATGATAATCTGGCCCTGACATGCCTCAACATGTCTCTGAGAATCTTGGCTGTGTTTACTCATCTGCAGGTGGTTAGCCGGTTAGCCGGTGATCTCTGCACACCTATCGCCACACCCTAAGTTCATCATTCACAAGATGTTTTCAACTGTATTACCTCATTGTGATTTTGACAATCTGAAAAATGTTAACATCTCCAAGATGCATAGATTGAGAACTCTGACCCAGTGTGCTTTCTTCTTCCTAAATTCTGTACATTGCTAAATTCTGTCCCCACTTGTTTTTCTAGACCACCTGCCAGAGTGGCTTTCTTGGGTGCGTGCATGCTAAGTCACTTCAGTCGTCTCTAACTCTTTGCAACCCCATGGATTGTAGCCCACCAGGCTTTTCTGTCCATGGGAGTTCTCCAGGCAAGAATACTGGATTGGGTTGCTGTGCTGGATTGGGTTGTTGTGTTGTTGTTGTCCTTCTCCAAGGGATCTTCCAGGACCAGAGATCAAACTCACATCTCTTACATCTCCTGCATTGGTAGGTTCTTTACCACTAGCACCACCTGGGAAGCCTGGCTTTCTTGGGAGACAGGACTAACAGCAGCGGAGGAGGGTTATGAGAGCCTTACTGGGAGAGACCCAGAGCACCTCTGCCTGTGGCCGAATACAAATGAGAACCTCTGACCTAAGGAAATTAGTGGAATGAGGGATGTTTTGCATTTTTATAGCTGTTTTTGATGGCCATTCACTTTTAGGTCTTAGATAATCTTTGGCTTGGGCTAAGAAGCCTAAATATAGACAAGAACTATGCTGTGTATTTCAAATTTTTCTCTTTTATATTCTTACTAAAGTTTGCAACAGTTTTGTTCAATAGAAATAGAACGTGAAAATACTAATAAATAACCAACAAGGACCTACTGTATAGCACAGGGAACTATAGTCAATATTTTCTAATAACCTATAAGGGAAAGCAAACTGAAAAATAATATATATAATTGAATATATATATATTCAGTTATTCAGATATATGTATGTGTGTATATATATATATATCTGTGCTGTATCACTGTGCTGTACACCCAAAACTAACACGACATTGTAAATCAGCTGTACTTTGATTTTTAAAAATGTCAAAAAATGGGACTTCCCTGGTGGTCTAGTGGTTAAGATTCCATGCTTCCACTTGCAGGGGGCATGGATTCGATCCTTGGTCTGGTAACTGAGATCCTATATGCCACACAGCATGGCCAAAAATAAGCAAAATAAAATTTGTTCAAAAACATTTAAAAAGTAAAAAAAAAAAAAAAATATATATATATATATATATATATATATATATATATATATATATATAATGTGAGCCTCATTTTTCTGCTGCCCACATTGAAAGATAAAAAGAGGTAAAATGCATGAAATGTTTTTCATTCTTATTTTGTAGTCTGTCTCTGAAACCCGGTGTGTAGGTCACACTTATGGCCCATCTCTGTTTGCATTAGCCATGTTTCAAGTGCGTGGTGGCCACGGTGGCTGGTGTTTCTTCCTATAATGGGTAGCGCAGACCTGACAGTATTAAGAGGGTGGTGTGTCATGTGGAGAACCTTTAACCACAGCTCTCATATTTTGTTACTGTTAACTGAATCGTTTTGATTAAATTTGGGGTGATACATTTCAAGTGTCTCAATTACGTCCGTAGTCATCACACCGTTCATTTGATTATCCTTCAGCACCTTGTCGCTTTTTGAATAGGTTTGGAGGAGATCTTGTGGAAAACCACTGCTGTTTCTGAAAGAACCTTGGAGTGGCAAAGCTAATCAGAAATAATTCATCTCACTGTGATGCAGGACTGCATTCATGTGGCCACATATGCATGATTACAGATTCAAGGCTATAGTTACTTCTCTTAGGAAATTGGGCAGGAGGTGTGATACTCAGCACAAAAATATCTAAAAGCACTAGAACTTGTTGTAGCTTAATCCTGCTCTGACCTAAGGACCTACAGTGCCCTGAAGCTAGTAGTACACGTGTAGGTAGGACTTTCTGAAATCTGGCCCTTCTCAAATGGCCGCTTTTCCACCCAGACTTGTTTCATCTTTAGATCTCTGCTCAATTTAGTATTTGTTGCTGTACAATGGTGGTAGAGTTTCCTCTAGAGCTGGAAACCAGGCCGTTCTCCTCTAAATGGCATTGGTGGGGGGAGGAATAGTTTGGGATTAACATATACTACACTATTGCGTATAAAGTAAATAAACAATGAGGACCTACCATCTAGCACAAGGAACTAGAGGAAAAAATAAATGTCACTGGGTTTTTTTTTTTTTGGTAAAGGGAGAGGCCAGAAGAACTCAGGAATTGGTCTAACTATATAGTTATGGTTATAGTTAGAGTTAGAGTTATGAGTCTGACTTCTAGCTTCTGCAATATTGTACTATGGTAGGTTTAGGATTCTTGTGGTGGTGCTTGAGAAAAAGAATGAAGCATTTTCAAGCTTTGGATTGTTTGTTACAAAGGAGAAAAGAGCAAAAAGCGATCATTTTTAGCTAGTTAATGTCCAGTTACAATCCACAAGGGCTTCCCACGTGGCACTAGTGGTAAAGAACCTGCCTGCCAATGGAGGAGACATAAGAGGCCCAGGTTTGATCCCTGGGTTGGAAAGATCCCCTGGAGGAGGGCATGGCAGCCCATTCCAGTATTCTTGCCTAGAGAATCCCATGCACAGAGGAGCCTGGCGGGCTGCAGTCCATAGGGTCACAAAGTGTTGGACATGACTGAAGTGACTTAGTGGTTGTGTGTGTGTCCACACACACAATCCACAATGTCCAAGTCAGTTTAGAAAATGGTTGTGTCCTTTCTCTAGTCTAAAATGTGTTACGTTTGTGATGCTCTGTTACGTTTGTGATTTTGATTTATGGCTGAACGTGTACTTGTTTCTAGGAGAAAATAGGTATCAGATATACCTCTCTGGTCTATAGCTATTTTATATTCATGATTTTTAAAAATCAACAGACTGTGGGTTTAAAGGGTGGTAAATGCACGGGCTTGCCTAAGAAATATTATTATAAATGGGTTTGGTGTTTTTGTTTTGTTTTACTTTTAGTTTGTGTTTCCATTTCCCATGGTAGGACCACATTTACCCTAATTTAGACTCAAAGTTGGGCCCAATAGTGAGGATTATGCCACAGTGGTATGCTTGGGTAAAGACTGTTTCTGGCTGTAGCAATATCCTTAATATAATGTGGTTTAAAACCAAAATATGTCTTTAAATGGGGACTTTATATATATAGGGCAGTTTTTGCACATAGTTCAACAGTTCTGATAAAACGGTTATCTTATGTTTATAATATACCTTTAGACCATTTAGGGGGCCAGCATTTCTGTCCTTCTAAATCCCCCTGATTTTTTCCTTCTGCTTTTTATAGTTTTCTTTTTGGTATAGTCTAGGATAGATTTGAAGCTGAAACTCCAATATTTTGACCACCTGATGCGAAGAGCTGACTCATTTGAAAAGACCCTGATGCTGGGAAAGATTGAGGGCAGGAGGAGAAGGGGATGACAGAGGATGAGATGATTGGATGGTATCACTGACTCAATGGACATGGGTTTGGGTAGACTCCGGGAGTTGGTGATGGACAGGGAGGCCTGGCGTGCTGCGGTTCATGGGGTTGCAAAGAGCCGGACACAACTGAAGGACTGAACTGAACTGAGGATAGATTTGGGCTTCTGTGGTGGCTCAGATGGTAAAGAATCTGCCTGCAATGTGGGAGACCCGAGTTCCATCTCTAGGTCAGGAAGATCCCTTGGAGAAGGGAATGGCAACCCACTCCAGTATTCGTGCCTGGAGAATCCCATGGACAGAGGACCCTGGTAGGCCACAGTCCATGGGATCGCAAAGAGTCAGGTATGACTGAGCAACTAACACACACACACAGAGTAGATTGAGATGATCTATTATTATTCCTGAGTCACCTGGAGAAGACCACTATAACACTGCATCGCTATCATGCAGAAATGTCCCATCTGTGACAAGTCAGTAGTGCTCCTGTCCATAAGTACACAGTGCAAGAGCAGGAGAACCAAGAGCTGAATTCATCTTCATTTATACCTTTCTTAGGGGCAAAGTGAGACAGCTAGACTCCCCCCAACCCTGGCATTTTTGCTTCTGAATTTTATGATTTTTTTCCCTTTAAATCAAGTAAGTGATCAGTTTGCTAGATTCTTTATTAATCATAGGTGTAAGAACTTTTTAAACACAAACTGCTTTAAATTTTCTTATTTTTTTTTAATCCACTGATCTTAGAAGTATCTTCCATCTGAGTCTTTAAACATCAGTTATGAGTTTATTTTTTATTCTAGCCTCCTAATGGTGGTGGTCTCAGGGCATTTTGTGGCAGGAAGCTTGGGTGAACATATTAAAGGTGAACTGGTGAGGATCAGCCTTTGAATTGCCTTAGTCCTTTTGAAAATTTCACTTCCCCACCTATTTGCATAGAGATCATTCAGTGAGCATTGTTTCTTTGTTTGGAAGTTTCTCCAAAATGGGGAGGTTGCTATGGTTTTAAGACATCACCTCTATTGCTCTCCTAACTTGGGAGATGCAGGTTGAAGAAAGAGCAGTTACTTCTTGGCTGTGTGATCTATTTGTCATTGTTGTTTAGTCGCTCAGTGTCTGACTCTGTGACGCTATGGACTGTAGCTCGCCAGGCTCCTCTGTTCATGGAATTTTCCAGGCAAGAATACTGGAATGAGTTGCCGTTTCCGTCTCCGGAGGATCTTCCCGACTCGGGGATTGAACCAGCTTCTCCTGCATTGGCAGGTGAATTCTTTACCACTGAGCCACCAGGGAAGCCCACATGATCTGTTATACCTTAGGATAAAGTTGAATGTTATTTGCCTAAACTCTCAGCTTTCATTGGTGTTATGATGTTACTTGTCCAGGATAATGGTTCCAATAGGTGTTACACTTCCAAAGGCTTTTGCAGATCTAATAAATCTGTGCTGTATCTTAAGCAATGAAATCTGTAGTCTTAGGACTATGTAGAAGATACATCAGTTAGAGAACATTCTCTAGTGAATTGGTTCTAAAATTACACCTACCTTAATTGGTGTAAACTGCTTGCCATCTAATTGAGCTAATACCATTAAGGTTTCATCAGTCTGGCATTCTGAAGTCACCCCAGACAATTGATCTTCATTTTGTATCTGTAGCAGTGATGATGCTAATTGGTAAAATTCCACAGCACAGGGCTGTAGGATTCCAGAATAGTGTTTCATTGGTTGGTTTGTATAAGACTCTCCTTTTACATCCAAATCAGTGGCTATTAACCCTTTTTAGACCATTTTATTTCTGAGCAATGCTGCTACAAGATAATCTACAAAGTAGAATAATCAGAATAGTAAGTTTGAGCTGGGGGCAAAGAAAATTGTGTTAACAAGCAGAGCCAGAGTTCATTTTAGCTGCTAATTCTGTTGAGTTACTGTACTTTCCAGAGTTCACTTCCATTTGCCTGCTGGCAGCTAGAAAGGAAGGTTTGAAATGGTTGGCCTTTTGGCATTTAATTAATCTTGGAAAAGGTTGAAGTCCGGTTTGATTTCATGACTGAATGCCGTAATAGTCGTTGACTGTCATTTGTCAGTGTTACACTGTCAGGAAGCTATCTCTACCAAGTGTGACACGTGTGAATAGCTCTTATCAGGGAGGGGACACTTTGAAGATTTGAATATTGAGTGATTTCATTATTGTCATCACTATTAATGAGAAAAAATTTTGCTCTACTATTTAAGAATATAAACCAGATTGTTAACTGATAAAGAGGAAGAAAAATCATCTGTAGGAGGGCAAACCTCAGGGGGGTATTCAGCCACATAGGGAGAGAAGACTAGAGTCATTTGGTTTAGATTTTCTTTTACTGAAGAAGTCTTTCCCACTGTTTCCTGGATCAAGGAAAATCCAACCTCCAGAGATGGGGCACATATAACCCCATGAAGTAGTCTAAGGCAATGTACTATAGGTTTATTTACAAAGACATTTTATTGTTTTGTTCTTTTAAAAAGAATTGATTGACGTATAGTTGATTTATTATACAATGTTTTGGTAATTTCTGCTGTATAGCAAAAAATTTTTCTTTTTCATATTCTTTCCTACTATGATTTATCACAGAATATTGAATATAGTTCCCTGTGCTATACAGTAGGACCTTGTTGTTTATCCATCCTATATATAATAGTTTGCAGCTGCTAATCCCAAGCTCCCAATCCTTCCCTCCCCTCCCCCTTGGCAACCACAAGTCTGTCCTCTATATCTATGAGTCTGTTTGTGTTTCATAGATAGGTTCATTTGTGTTGTATTTTTAGATTCCACATATAAGTGATATCATATGATATTTGTCTTTCTCTTTCTGACTTGCTTCACTTAAGTGTGATAAGCTCTAGTTGCATCCATGTTGCTGCAAAGCGTTATTTCATTCTTTTTTATGGCTGAGCAATATTCCATTGTGTGTGTATATATATATGTGTGTGTGTGTGTACACACACAACTTCATTCATTCATCTGTCAATGGACATTTAGATTGTTTCCATGTCTTAGCTTTTGTATTTAGTGCTACTAGGAACATAGGGGTGCATGTATCTTTTTGAATTAGAATTTTGCAAAGACATTTTCTTGAACATGCCTTCTTAAAACATTTATATTTTTGGTCTTGGTTTTGTTTTGGGGTACAAAGCAGAATAAGTTCACTTGTATTTGCATGTGATAAAAAATTTTTTAAAAGAGATCTTTAATGATTTCCTGATGCTAAAGCCAGCTCAGTTTAAACTGTTAAGGAGAAGATGTATTTTAGTTTTCTAAGAAGCAGGTCATCCTCATTCATTCAACCATCAGCTAGTTATTGAGTACATCCTTTGAATAAGACCTTACTACAAAGTTAAATAATACCTGAATTTGGCTTTAAGAGCCATAGTCCAGTAATAGAAGCTATGTACACAAATGGTGGTTACAAAGTGGACCAGTACTCCTATGCTGCTGCTGCTGCTGCTAAGTCATTTCAGTCGTGTCCAACTCTGTGCGACCCCATAGACGGCAGCCCACCAGGCTCCCCCATCCCTGGGATTCTCCAGGCAAGAACACTGGAGTGGGTTGCCGTTTCCTTCTCCAATGCATGAAAGTGAAAAGGGAAAGTGAAGTCGCTCAGTCGTGTCCAACTCTTAGCGACCCCATGGACCGCAGCCCACCAGGCTCCTCCATCCATGGGATTTTCCAGGCAAAAGTACTGGAGTGGGTTGCCATTGCCTTCTCCTATAGATGGTAATAAATTTAAATTTTAAAAGTGCTTCTGATGTTTTTCAGTGAAGTAATTTTTACATCAGAAAACTTTTGTTAACTGATTAGTATAGAATTTATAGTGTTGACTGAGGTAGAGATTCAGCTACTTCTCCAAGTAAATCTAGATGGTGAATTTCATCGTGAGAAATTTCTTCAACATTCACAAAGAAAGTATGTTCTCTGACTTTAAAAAAAAAAAACTTTTTTCTTTTTATCCATTTGTTATGGAATTTGAAATTTGGATATTTTGTTCATGTCATTGTGAACTAATTATTGGGTCATATAGCTAATGGAGCATTTCTTATTTATGAGTTAGTGTCATCCAGTCTCTTAGGTTTTGTTTTCCTTTTATATTTCCAAATACTTTCTCAATTTGGATGAAGTAGTCTTCCCTGGGGGCTCAGATGGTAAAGAATCTGCCTACAATGCAGGAGACCTGTGTTCAATCCCTGGGTTAGGAAGACCCCCTGGAGAAGTGAATGGCAATCCACTCCAGTGTTCTTGCCTGGGATAATCCTCAGGACAAAGGAACCTGGCGGGCTACAGTTCATGGGGTTGTCAAGAGTTGGACAGGACTGAGAGGCTAACACTTTCACTTTCATGCAGACCATAGGAAACATATATTTAATACCTATAGTTTGTATTGTTGTTTTGTTTTTAAAATGCGTATCATTTTTAAGGATGTTTTATTCTGGGTTTTTAGATATCTACCTCTTTGCTAATATATATATTTTTAAATTTTGTGACCTAACTCCTGCCTTCAAATTTTATTATATTTGAGATGACTTACAGATGCCTATGTCAGAACTCGTTCAGTCATATTAGGAAAAGATTGATGTCAGATAGCACTATTATCCTAGTTCATGGTGGTTAATACTTGGAAAGTAAGCTAATCAAAATATTTAGAATGAGTCATTCTCACTTTTTTACTTTTATTTAAAATTATCTTTTGGCCACGGCTCGTGGCATGTGGGATCATAGTTCCCTGACCAGGGATCAAACCTGTGCCCCCTACATTGGAAGTGCAGAGTCTTAACCACTGGACCACCAGGGAAGTCCCTTGACTGGCTTTTAGGAATGGGCAGGAGAGAGTCTCCATGATAGCAGCATTCCTAGTTCCTCTGTCTGCTTGGGGACTTATTCTCAGCATCCAGAGTTTTTGCCTTCTTGCCCCCTTTCCTTCATGAGGGGCCTCACATTTATTGACACAGCTCTTTACAGTATCCAGAGGGTCCTCATAAAACTTCTTTCCAGCCTCTTGGTGCCTTGTGAGATAGGCCAGCGACATCACAAAACTGAGACTCAGAGGTGTAAAAACTAGCACTTGAATGTCAGCTGTCTGATGCTGCTAACCCTCGGCTGCCTGTCATATAAGCTGATAAGAAGCTGTGGTCAGGAGGGGTCTGGGAAGTGAGCCCTTCTGCTCACTTGAACAAAGGTGAGGACACTTAGCTCAGACAAAGGCCACAAGAGAAGCAGGGTGTGGTCCAGCAGGCAGGGCCATAGCCCTGGTTCTGACTCCACCGTGAACATGCAGGCAGGGGTCACGGTCTGGTCCTGGAACTTTGATATCTGCTGACTGGATTCCATACAGCTTCTATTACTGCCCTCTCTGATCCTCCTGGTTTGATAGCAACCTTCCACAGAGGGTCCTTCTACGATTTCTGGGGCTTCCTCGATGGCTCAAGCATTACAGAATCTGCCTGCAATGCAGGAGACTCAGGGTCGATCCCTGGGTCAGGAAGATCTCCTGAAGGAGGAAATGGCAACCTACTATGATTTATGATTTCCCACTACAAAAATAAAGGACATCTTTACCCTGAACCCCAAAGTTTGGAAAAGAGCTAATTAATCTAGTCAATGAAATCGATTTGAGGTTAATTTTATTTATTTTATTTTTACTTGGCAATGCCATGCAGCATGTGGGATCTTAGTTCCCTGACCAGGGATCGAACCTATGCCCTCTTTATTGGATGTGCAGCATCTTAACCACTGGACCACTAAGGAAGTCCCAATTTTAGATTAATTTTAAAGGAAACATGCCCCAAGACCTACTTTGAATTTTGTACTCAAACTTGAGTGGAGGAAGGATTTTCCAGCAGAGGCACCTTTAAAGAAAGTAAAGTGTCGTGGACTATCTCTTCTGTTAAATTTTGTTGAATTTTGGCATGACTTTTGGGGGCAGAGGCAATGTCAGAAAAAGATGTTGCTTCTGAACTATTTCCATTTTCCTGAGAAAGATGGTGTAGGTCTCTGGTTAAATCACTTGTGAAACTGACACCACTTCCCATCCTTTATTGATGAAAATTAATGATATTTCACTTTTAGAAATGTCCTTGCCAGGAAGAAAAGAAAAATAAAGCAGGCTTAGGAAACCTTGAGAAAAGTGATACTGATAATGTTTGTTGAAAACTTACTGTATGCTCCACACTGTGTCATCTCATTTAATCCTTTGTAGAACCTTGCATTATACTACCTTTTTAGATAGTAATTTAACAGAAAAGGAAACTGAGGTAGAGAGTGTGTGACTCCCCCATTGCAAACTCCAGAGAGGGGCTATACAGACCTTAGATGGTGACTAGTACCCTCATAAATTTCACTGCCAAGCTTCCTATTTCTGGTCAAGGATTCAATTAGTCATTTCCAGATAAAACTTTGAAAATTCCTTGCTGAAAGCGCCACTAATGTGTGTGTGTGTGTGCGCGCGCGCGCATGCGTGCATGTGTTTAGTCATTCAGTTGCGACCAACTCTTTGCAACTCCATGGAATATAGCCTACCAGGCTCCTCTGTCCGTGGGATTTCCCAGCAAGAATACTGGAGTGGGTTGCTGTTTCCTTCAGGGGATCTTCCTGACTCAGGAATCAAACCCGTGTCTTCTGCATTGGCAGGCAGATTCTTTACCACTGAGCCACCAGGGAAGCCCTACTATTGTGTACATACTTGCTAATTAGGAGGTTATTTTCCAAACTTCTACAGATTGTACTCTAGCCTCAGACAGGCCACATTTGAGCCAAATAGTGCAAAACCCTCTTGCTGTTGATTAGCTGAGCTAAGAATATCTGCCCTCTTCACACTTGAATAAGTCAAGCCACTTAACCATAAGACAGAAGCCGTTTCTTTTTTGTTTTCTTTTCCCCTTGCTCAAATTGTTTCATAACCAGTACTCTGAGTGAATAGCTATTATTCACCCTTTCCTGGTAGAGAAACATTTAACACTGCAGATTAAGCTCTGTTCCAAAGAGTTGTTGCTGTTCCCAGTCAAATGTTTTAACACACTTAGGATCTGTGAGACCACTAGGCTAATCTCCAAGGTTGTGTTTGGATGAGAATTAACACAGAGACAGTAGAACAATGTGGAAAAAGATGAAACTCTAGCCCCAAGGCCATTGATGACATCAATATTGAGGTCAATGCTGAGGTACCTGCTGGAATGCGCCAGGCCGGGGATCTCCCAGGCCTTGTACCCCCTTGTGACCAACAGTCAGGATGAGGGCCAGGCAGGGATTTTTTTCCCCATTCCTTCTCTCATCAGACTATTGTCCTATTGTAGAAACATCCCAGGGCACATTGCCAAGCTGTCACAAAGCGTGTGCCTGTAAGAAATTACCCCTTCATAACTCAACATCATTGTTGCATCCTGACTTTCTGAGAGGATTTTCCTTAGCTGGCCACACTGGGAGTTCCTGTGTCCTGGCTGTGATTTCAGCTTACTGCTGCTTTATCCTGCCAACTGGCCTTTGGGTATCCTAATGGGCAGATTTCCTTCCTGTCAAATTCCAAAAGTGCTTGTAAGTCTCTTATACTTCAACTAAAACAAACAAACCAACAAAAAAACCCCAAAGTGCAGTTTTTAATTCCTATGACCCATGAGTTCCCGTGAATCCACTTACTCTGATGTGGCTTTAAACCTCATACACTATGGCACATATTTGCTTCCGCTAAGATTTCCCCCAGAGAAGGCAATGGCACCCCACTCCGGTACTCTTGCCTGGAAAATCCCATGGACGGAGGAGCCTGGTAGGCTGCAGTCCATGGGGTCGCGAAGAGTCAGACATGACTGAGCGACTTCACTATCACTTTTTACTTTTATGCATTGGAGAAGGAAATGGCAACCCACTCCAGTGTTCTTGCCTGGAGAATCCCAGGGATGGGGTCGCACAGAGTCAGACATGACTGAAGTGACTTAGCAGTAGCAGTAGCAAGATTTCCCCAGTTGGCTTCCATTTTACATGTTCAAGGCGGTGTCTATATCTAAGAGATATGTAATCTTGCACCTTTGGTCCTGGACTTAGAAACATCATGACAGGCATTGCCTCGTTTCCATTCTGAGTCCCTAGGGTGGCCCAGTTCAGTAGAGCTTGTTTTCCTTCACGCACTGCTTTATGATTGTTATGGTTGAGGACACTGAACTCAGATTTTCCTTCCTGGTTGCCTCTTGAAGGGCTGCCATCTTTCCCCACAGGAGAGCAAGCCCTTGCTGATAGGAAATCTCTCCATGTGCACGTGGCATTGTGCCAGCATCGATGGCTGCCAATGGTTTTGTCTAGTTGCGAGCAGCTGATTTTCCCTGGATGGTGGACTGGGCCACACAGGGGGCCCATGGCACAGTAGGCTCTTCACTGAGAGATGCTTCTTTGTGGAGAAGTTCCTCTGCTGTGCTTGGGGTTCCCACACACATTTGTGACAGTTGAGTGATGCAAAAAAAAAAAAAAGCTTTACATGTTGCTGTGGTTTGGGGCTTATTGTGAGGCAGAGGACATGTCAAGATTAGGGTATGCTGCAAGCCCCTTAAGAGGTAATAGATTGCCCCAGCCCCAAGTGGGCCAGCTGGCTGTTACATTGGTGCTGTACACCCCGCCCCAGGAAACCACTCCCCCCACTCTCTAGAGCCTGTTGAAGAAAAGTATTAAGGATTCCACACTGTGTGCCCTGACTTGGCTGGACATGGCATAGGGCCCTGGCTAATAACTCTGTGAGGGCGAAAACAGGGCAGCTCTCTAGAACTGGGCACCCTTGGGAGCTGAATCTCTCTCCCCTCTCACTCCCCAGTTCTGGCAAAATGCTGTAGCCTCTGATCTTCTAGTTTTTGATTGAAATTGTGTGGAGTTTTGTCCTTAACTCTATGTGGTGCACTCTCTAAAAACACAGAGGGCAGGACACCCTCTGGGGTACAAGGAGTGCTACTTATAAAAAAGTTTTTCAGTAGAATAGAAAACACTTGGATACATGCTCAGAGCGAGGGTAAGCATTGTTTTGAGAAACCCTCATTTACATTGTATATACAGGGTTTCGATATAAATCTTATATCTTACATAGATTGATCATGGTCAAGTCTGAAGCCCTTGACTGTGAGATGAATCTCAAATTGTCTCCCATTCCCATAAACAGAGTGCCTGGTGGCTCAGATGGTAAAGAATCTGCCTGAGATGCAGGAGACCTGGGTTTGATCTCTGGGTTGTGAAGATCCCCTGGAGAAGGAATTGACAACCCACTCCAGTATTCTTGTCTGGAGAATTCCATGGACAGAGAAGTCTTGGTGGGCTATAGTCCATACAATTGCAAAGAATTGGACATAACTGAGCAACTAACACTTTGACTGTCCCATCAACTTGCTTTTCCAAGTGGCCCAGCTTCTCTCCTGCAAAACCTCCACTGTGCAGAACCAGTCTTAGTTATACAACCTGGGGCACTGCTAGGTCTTAAATCATCAAAGACAGATTAAATCATGGCCACACTGTACTCTCTGAGGCGAAAGATATACTCATGGACTTAAGATTTTTTTTATGAGTTACAACACATTGGTTTTTCTATTAATTCTCAGTTAATAAGAAAACTGGGCCCCAACACAACACTGGAAGCACTTTGGTTCATTGGCGTGTCTCCCTAGAACCCAGGAGGAGGGTAAAGTGGGCAGCAGGCCGGGACCTTCTCTGGGGAAAGGGCAGGCCTTGGCGCCTTTGGTGTTCATGCTGTGATAGGCGGGGCCTTCCTAGTAGGAGTGGTACAATACCCTGGGCCTCTGACCCAGAACATAGGTAAGGAATTGTTCTAGCAAGCTCCTCCGAGCCACATCTAGAAAGTATCCTCAAAGACATATTTGTTTAGTCTTTAGAAGGAGAATGAAATGAGAACAGTGGCAGTTGCAGTTGCTTGGGTGTTGATTGTTAGGCATGGGCCTAAGTGACTTAGTTCATATTATCTCATCAGATCCGCTTAACAACCCTCCTTGGTGGCTGTCATCATCCCCCTTTGAGGAAAAAGAAAACTGGGTGTTAGAGAAATTGAGTAACATCCAAGGTTGCACGCCTGAGTGCCAAAGCAGGAAGCCCAGCACATTAAGCCAGCACTCACATGCCATGGGGAGCAGGGTGGCCTCTTTATACTGATTGTATAGTCCCTTCGTCTGGAATGTTCTCTCCTGCTTATCCCTTGCTGTCAGAATCTATTCCATCTGGCAGGCACCAGCCTGAATGTTAACTGTTGTGAAGCGATTTCCTGTTCTCTGTACCCACAGGGGCATGGGTTTGTCCTTCTCGTGGCATGGCACATTCTGCTGCGTGTTTGACTTACTGTTGTCAGATGTAGTACCTGCTCTTACAATGCAGTTCTCAGTGGATGGTTCTCTGGCTGCTGCTTTGGTTTCAGTGAGGAAGTACCCACTTTCCTCCTCAGTGGGGCCTGCTTTGGCAATTTCAAGTTCAGGCTCCACCTTTCCTTCATCTCTGAGCAATGATCCTTGTGTTTGTTTTTTTTTTTTTTCCATTTATTTTTATTAGTTGGAGGCTAATTACTTTACAATATTGTAGTGGTTTTTGTCATACATTGACATGAATCAGCCATGGAGTTACATGTATTCCCCATCCCGATCCCCCCCTCCCACCTCCCTTTCCACCGGATTCCTCTGGGTCTTCCCAGTGCACCAGGCCTGAGCACATGTCTCATGCATCCAGCCTAGGCTGGTGATCTGTTTTTTTATTTTTTATTTTTATTGGAGCATAGTTGCTTTACAATGTTAGTATCTGCTATACAGAAAAATGAATCAGCTATATGCATGCCTATATCGCCTATTTTTTGAATTCCCCTCCTATTTAGGTGACTACAGAATGCTGAGTAGAGGTCCCTCTAGTGCTATATAGTAGGTTCTCATTGTGCTCATGCTCAGTCATGTCTGACCCTTTGTGACTCCATGTGAGCCTAGCCCACTAGGCTCCTCTGTCCAGGCAAGAATACTGGAGTGGATAGTCATTCTCTTCTCCGGGGGATCTTCCTGGCCCAGGGATTGAACCCAGGTCTCCTGCATTGCAGGCAGATTCTTTACCATCTGAGCCACCAGAGAAGCCCCTCATGTTCTCATTACTTATCTATTTTATTCATGGTATCAATAGTATGTATATACTAATCCCAACCTCTCAATTCCTCTCATATGATTCTTGTTCTTGAGGGATGAGAATATTTCACCTCACAGGAATCACTATGAAGTGATTTTATATGACAATCATTGATTTTATGATTGTATTTGTCAGACCAGTTCTTTTAGGAACTTCAGCTGTACTGGGATTTTTTTTTTTTTTAATATATACCCAAGCAAAAATGAACAGATCTGGTCCACTTTTTGCTGTTAACATATATTCATGAGTTTTGAAAGGGAATGGAGAGGAAGGCAGGAAAAATAGAAGGAGGTTTAAATATGCCAGTATCAAAACTGGATTTTTTTTGCATTTTGAAAGTCTGAAAGGTAATTGAAACTTGATTCACCAGGATTGGATGTCTAGAGAGCTTTCTTTGTAAGGTAAGGAAAGCTATAATTTCTTGAGCCCCTGCTCTGTGCTGGCTCCACATTCAATGTGTTTCTGCTCCTTCTGGCTTCCCCCCACCCACCTTTGAAAACTCATAAGCAGCATTAAGAACAAAATATGGGAACAAATGGGCCATTCCCAAGATCACATCTTGTCACTGTTTTTAGAGGGATGGAAGCTGGCTCCGTGAGGTGGTGCACAAGGGTACATCGGCCCCAATCTGATAAAGCTGGCTTGACTCCAGGCCCACCTTCCCCTGGGCTTCCCAGGTGGCCCAGCGGAAAAGTCTGCCTGCAATGCAGAAGACCTGGGTTCGATCCCTGGGTCAGGAAGATCCCCTGGAGAAGTGAATGGCTACCCACTCCAGTATTCTTGCCTGGAGAATCCCGTGGACAGAGGAGCCTAGCAGACTCCTCGGGTCGCAAAGAGTCACACATGACTGAGCACTGTGCACACACGCATACCCCCCTATCCCCAAAGTTCTTTGTCTGCAGCATTTGTTGTTCAGGGAGAAGCCCTGGAGTATTCTGTGTGGGATAAGAGAGAGACTCTTTCAGTGAGTCTCTCCTGAACAAGCTCTCTCCACCCCCTTGCCAAGGCTGACTTGATCAAATCACTTGCACTTTTGAGATGAATTGCTGTTTTATTGCCTGTTAAGGGTATTTTTTTCTCCCTTAATGCCAAAATTTAACTATGAAATATGCCTTTTAAAGTGACATTTCAGGGACTCTGACATTTATCTGGGAAGGAAAGATTAGAGCAGGATCCCACCTCATGCTTCTCAAATTACATTAAGCAGAAGACCTGCCTGAGAGTTGAGACAGACTCGGCTCTGGAGTAAATCACAACAGTGAGCAGTCCTTTCTTGAGCACTTTCTACCTTTTAGGTAGGGTCCCAAGCCTGTGAGCCCGTATTTCACGTCATCCTGACTATCCCTCCATGAGCTAAGTCTATGATCCCCAACTGACACATGAGAGATGGCGGGCTTTGCCCAAGGTCACACATTAGGGCATCACCTGCATGCATGTTAAGTCACTTCAGTCGTGTCCAGCTCTTTGCAACCCCATGGACCATAGCTCACCAGGCTCCTCTGCCCATGGGATTCTCTAGACAAGAATACTGGAGTGGGTTGCCGTGCCCTCCTCCAGGGGATCTTCCCCACAGAGGGGTGGAACCCACCTCTCTTGCCTCTCCCGAATTGGCAGGCAGATTCTTTACCACTAGCACCACCTGGGAAGTGACATTGTGACAGTTGAGTGATGCAAAAAAACCCAAAAAACAACAACCCACCGCTTTTCATGTTGCCATGGTTTGAGTCTTATCATGAGGCAGAGGACATGTCAGGATTGGGTATGCTGCAGGCCCCTCAAGAGGTAATGGATTGCCCCAGCCCCAAGTGGGCCAGCTGGCTGTTATGTCAGTCCTGTGGGCCCCAGGAGACCACTCCCCCTACTCTCTAGGGCCTGTTGAAGAAAAGTATTAAGGATTCCCCACTGTGTGCCCTGACTTGGTTGGACATGGTGTGCAGCCCTGGCTAATAACTCTGTGAGGGCGAAAACAGGGCAGCTCCCTAGAACTTAAATGTCAGATTTAAATGTAGGGGATTTAAACCCTAGGAGAAATTATGACCCAAGTTGGGCTTTAAAGGATGGCTAGAATATTGATAGGCAGGAAGGAGTGCTTTTCCGGTTGCAGAGAGTGTATGAGCCAAGGAATAGAGTTGAGGCTGTTGGCTCAAATACAAAAGAATATACCAAAAAGATCGCAAGTGAGGGACATTTCCAGCCACGTGGTTGGTTGCTAAGTCTCAGGAGAAAGGACTTCATGCTAAAACGTGGAATTGAGATGTTCAGTTCAGTTGCTCAGTTATGTCTGACTCTTTGTGACATCTTTGGAATTGAGACATAGCCTAAAATAAACTTGAGTTTCCCTGATTTTACTAAGGAAAGGAAAATTGTTGGGAAGGAGGTTGGGTATGAGAGGAAAGAACTTGGTGACAAGAAGACAAAGCACAGGTTAAGGAGGGAAAATTGGGAATTTAAGCCAGTTTTGCTTTCCTGGTAATGATGAAAGGTTAGAAGTAAGGGCAGAGGCTGCTTGGTATCTTTGCTATAAAAGACCAACGAGGTAACTCGCCAGAGTTCACAGTATCCCAGGAATGCTCCATGCTTCTCTCACTCCAGTAGTATGAATTTTGCTCTTGGTGTGGGATGGATGCCTCCAGTGGGTGTGATAAAATGAGTGGAGCCCAGACTACTCCCTGCTTTTTCTCAGACTGTGCTGACCTCAGTAAACTATGCACAGGAGAGAGATTTGGATTCAATAGGGTGACACATAGGTTAAAATTATTCTGAGTCACCTGTTTAGGGGATCATTTTGCTGAGAAACTCTGATGCTTCTGACCTTGAGTTTAAGAAGCAGCAGCACTGTTACTCTGGTGGTGGTCTGTGATACCATGGGCTTTCCTGGTCGCTCAGATGGTAAAGAATCCACCTGCAATGTGGGAGACCTGGGTTCAATCTGTGGGTTGGGAAGATCCCCTAGAGAAGGGAACTCCAGTATCCTTGCCTGGCAATTTCCATGGACAGAGGAGCCTGGCAGGCTACAGTCCATGGGGTTGCAAAGAGTGGGATACGATATATAATGACTTGGATTCTGAGATATATAATCTCTTTTTACAACCTTCTGTGACTGCAGGACAGTGATTGGGAATGGGGAGAAATCACACTGACATCAAAAGAAATCTTTGTACAGTATGCCCATAGCTTGGTTTTCACTAATTCAATGTGTCTTTTTAAAAAATTTATTAATTTAATTGGAATATAATTACTTTACAATATTGTGATGGCCTCTGCCATACATCTACATGAATCAGCCATAGGTATACATGTGACTCCTCCCACCTGCCTCCCCACCCCATCCCTCCTGGTTATCACAGGGCACCGGTTTTGGGTTCCTTGTGTCATATATCAGACTCCCGCTGGCCACCTATTTACATATGGTAATCCTTTTCACATTTGTGATGTTTTCAATTTTTAATAAATTTTTAATTTCAGAGTAAATGAAGTAGTATCACTGTACACAGTCCTGATATTTTAATTTGTGACATTTGCAATTTCTTGATGATTTTTTAATTTCAGAGTATATGAAATGTTAATCACTATACACAGTCCTGATAAATCTACCCATGTTCTCCAGAAACTCTCTTACACCCACCTCTGTAAAAGAAATTGTTTAGAGGCCTTTAAAGGGGACACTTTGAAGGTGTCTGGATGGATTGATGAATGATTTGGATTCTAGTCTTGGCTCTGGGTTTTGTTTTTTGGTGTCAGTCTCTAACTAGCTGTGTGATCTTGGGCAAACATTTTGGTTCTCTGGGCCTCAGTCTTCTCATTTATCAAATTGTGGGAGTTAGAGTAGGTGATGATATTGATGAAGTTAATGGCTCACATCGATTGAAAGCTTCTGATGCAGCAGGTAAGTACATCAAGTACTTTATACATCTTAACCCAATTCTCCCGTCAGTGCAGTCAAGGAGGTACTATCACCCCTCACCTCACAGGTAACTTGCCACACACTTGGGTAACTTGAAACAAATCTCTCAGAAGGTAAGTGATGTAGACATGATTATTCTAACCCAGGAAAGCTGCCCCTGAGCCTGTTCTCATGGCCACCACTACCGCCAGCCTCTCACTCCTTCCCTGCTGACATAGGTGACTTCTAATGTGGTATCCGGTGGGCAGAGGGCTAGGAAACGTCCTGACCTCAAGTGTTTGTAGTGAAGCCACCCCACTCATCTGCACTCATCCTCTGACAATCCCAGGTTGAATCCGCTCTGGCGGCTCATTGCTCCCCTGATGTGTGGCATCTCTTGAGATGCTGGTTCTTTTAGGAACTTTAAGTCCTGCTGCCCTAGAAGCCCGTTGCTGCCTGGCTGAGTCCAACCCCCCTTGACCAGAATCCCCGTGGAAGACTCCCAAGCAGACCTGCTGTGGAAGGAGCTTCCAGACCCTGTGCCTGTTCCAAGAGCTCAGGTTAAAACAACTTGTTAGCACGGATTTGAAATTGAATGAAAACAAGCCTTTTCTCGAGAAGGCAGAAATTTGGCCATGCAGAAAATGAGGAGATGGGTATTCTCTAGCTGCAAAAACTATATTTTTTCCCCTAAAAGCCAGAGCAGACTTCTGGATTCATAACTATCTAGATGCTTAACAGAATGAAAGACTCTTCCAAGAGGCAATTTGAAACGTAAAAGGATTTTAGGCAGTCCAGGTTCTTGGTAGCATTCATGGCTGTGGAAATATTTGAAAGAGTTAAGAAGATCAATATTAATAGAATAACAATGGAATAGATGTGATTTTTGTATAATATTTCCTGCTTATCAGGCGTGAATGGCCGCTGAGTACATTAGCCATATTGTCTGTTTCAGCCACTCATCAACCTTATGAAATAATAGAGCCATTGTACATGTGAAGAGCTCGGAAGTGTAGGGTTGTGTTTTTTGGTGTCTGCCCAATTTTTGTTCAACTTAGAGTACTGCGTGTCTGTCACCTGGCAGCGAGTTACTGAACTGACAAGTTTCAGACTTTTTATTAGCCAAATGGACTTAAAACTATGGACTTTAAAATTATTTTTTAATTAAAATCTTTTTTGTAATGAAGTATAGTTGATTAACAATGTTGTGTTAGTTTCAGATGTACAGTAAAGTGACTCAGTTATACATATACATGTATCTATTCTTTTTCAAAATCTTTTCCCATTTAGGTTGTTACATAACACTGAGCAGAGTCCCCTGTGCTATACAGTAGGTCCTTGTTGATTATCCATTTTAAATATAGCAGTGTGTACGTGTCAATCCCAAACTCCCTAACTATCCTTTTCCCCTGCCTGCCCCCTCCCATAACCATAAGTTAGTTCTCTAAGCCTGTGAGTCTGTGTGTGTTTTATAAATAAATTCATTTGTATCATTTTCAACAAATTCTGCATACAGGCGATATCATATGATATTTCTCTTTGTCTGACTTACTTCACTCAGTATAACAGTCTCTAAGTTCATCCATGTTGCTTCCAGTGGCATCATTTCGTTCATTTAATGACTGAATAATATTCCATTGTGTTATGTGTACCACATCTTGGCAGAAAACTCTCTGACATAAATCACAGCAATTATCTTTTTTGATCCATCTCCCAGAGTAATGGGAGTAAAGACAAACAAATGAGACCTAATTAAACCCAAAACCTTTTGCACAGCAAAGGGTACCATAAACAAAATGAAAAGACAGCCCACAGAATGGGAGAAAATATTTGCAAACGATATGACCAATAAGGGATTGATTAGTCTCCAAAATTCACAAACAGCTCATGCAGCTTATAACTATTGGTCATTCATCTGGCCATCGGTGGTGCATTTTCAAATGAAGCCTGTAAAGCTTTGGGGAAAGTCTTCTGGCAAAAAATATGGATACAGGACCATAGAGCTTTTGCTCTAATAGCATTTGTATTGCATGTTCACTAATGAAAGGAAAAGCCCCACAATTTTGTGGAGAATGGAATGTGGCTGTGGATCTTATTAGTAAATTTGGTGTGACCAGTTGGCTCATAGAAATTAACATGTAGAGCTGTGTGGTTTTGTGAAGATGGCGTTTGCTTTTGGGCTTCCCAAGTGGTACAGTTGGTAAGAACCCTCCTGCCAAAGCAGGAGATACAAGAGACGTGGGTTCAATGCCTGGGTTGGGAAGATTCCCCTGGAGAAGGAAATGGCAACCCATTTCAGTATTCTTGCCTGAGAAATCCCATGGACAGAGGAGCCTGGTGGGCTACAGTTCATGGGGTCACAAAGAATCAGACACGACTGAGCGACTGAGCACTCATTTGTTTTTACTCTTTCCCTAAGGTGGTAGTGGCTTTAAGTGGAAGGATTGGGAAGGGATGGGTGTGTGTAAAATAGGAGGCCTCAACCAGAGATATCAGAAACCAGACGAGAGTGATGAGTGTAGCTGGAGAAAAGTTCACACTTACCATTGCTTGGAAGAGTTTTTGAAATTCCAGATTGTCTTAAAGGAGGGCGTGAGCTTTTTTGTGCTTGCCAAAAGGAGTATAATTTTAAAAGATCAGATGCTCCAGTGGCTTCACAGTTTAAGCACATAATGATGTGATTTATATGCTGTAATTATTTGCATTCCTATGGACTGAAATGTCTGTAAATTTTTAATATTGCATTCAAGTGCAATTTGAATGGGGTGTTACTCGATTTTAAAAATTTCACCTTTCAGAGAGAGCAAGTGAGCTGGCACCATTGCAACATCCTTGCTCTCTTTACTTCCAGAATATTCGTTGCCAGAGATTGATACCCATGGGAGAGCAGCTTGTTGCAACTCAGAGTTCTTTACTAGGGTCACTTACATCCCTGTGTGCTCCACTTAGAAAGAACAAAACTGATGTGTGTCTTAAAGATAACTCAACCCCAAAGCCATCTGCCCTTCAGAGAGAATTAAGATGCTCCGAGGAAAAGATAGGCATTGAAGTTTGGAAAGGGCTGTCCTGACTAGAGCTTTTCTTCTGATGATGCTCAGCTAGAAATGCAAACATTTGAAAAATTATCCTCACTGCTGTTCTAACACAGAAATTTTGACAGGTTGATTTCACCAGCTAGAGTCCTTTGGTTATACTCTGTCAAATTATTCTCCCACCTGGATTAAAGGGAGAGGACACACACAATTAACACACAAACCATCATAGTAAATTTGTCCTGAGTTTTACTGAAGTACATTTCTGTGATACAGAATTTTGTGTCACAAGATTCTGTTTTTAACACTGTTAATTTCGAAAAGATACCAAATCTGTTGATAGAACAAGCATTTCTTCAGTGGGTACTGTAAGTAGGGTGCCATAGTGGGGGCTACGGGAAATGTAAAACACAGTGGCTTAGTTCCTGACCACCACTGCTTGCACGTTATTAAGATGACAAAGTGTTGGGATTGACGTACACACACTACTATATATCAAATGGATAACCGACATGAACCTACCTTGAAGCACAGGAAAGTGTACTCAGTATTTTGTGATAACCTATAAAGGAAAAGAATCTGAAAAGAAGCATATATGTATGTCTCTGTGTGTGTGTGTGTGTGTTTATATATATACACACACATACATATGTAAAACTGGCTTCCCTGGTAGCACAGTAGCTAAAGAATCTGCCTGCAATGCAGGAGACCCAGGTTTGATCCCTGGGTTGAGAAGATCCCCTGAAGAAGGAAATGGCAACCCACTCCAGTATTCTTGCCTGGAAAATCCCATGGAGAGAGGAGCCTGCAGGCTACAGTCCATGGGTCATAAGAGTTGGACACAACTTGGCGACTTAAACCACCACCATATGTAAAACTGAATCACTTTACACCTGAAATTAACATGATATTGTAAATCAATTATACTTCGATATAAAAAAAGAGAAAAGAATGAAATTATATGACATGATAAAAAAATGACAAGATGGACACTTGGAAACTTTCAAGACAGATCGAAACTACAGTTTATGAACTGACATGGTTGTAGCAGTGTTCATCGAATAGGTTTTATTTTAACTCTTTGCTTTGGAGTCTTTATTCTCAGGGTTTGACTACTCAAGAGCCCTAGACACTGGATTTCAGCACAGATGGAGTTCTATAGTTGGCAGCAGGTTGTCAACCCTGATTCCTGTACATTAGGGTGATGTTGTTAATAAACTCACTTAAGAGGAACTTCATGTTTGGAGAACCAACTCAGGCCCAAGTCAGATACACAAAATAAAATGAATTAAACTAAGTGTCAGGCAAGTTACTTTATAAAAGTTACTAATATGGTATAATCAAAAGGACTTGGCCTCTGAACCAGGGCATTGGGTTTTAGCTCTGTCTTGGGGTTGCAAAGAGTTGGACACGACTGAGCGATGGAACTGGTCCCTTACAGAACGTGGGACTCTGCACCTGCTCCTTCATCTTGCAAATGGCCTCTTGCAAATGTGTGTGCCTCATGGGGTTATTACAAGTATTCAGTGGAATTTTCTGAATGAAAATACTTTCGAGATGGCAAAGCACATTTCAGACATGAGGTGATATTTTAATGTTACTACCTACATAAGATCCAGGAGCCATTTTCTTCCTCCTGCTGTCTCTAATGATTATATAACACCATTTCTTTCCCTACTCTTTTTCTCCTTGTGCTTTGCAGTCCTTCCTCACAATACATCTCAATCAAGATAAAGATCATCTCTATCACCCCCTTGTGCCCCCTCCTGTTAGTCTCATCCCTTCTGTGGATAATCACTCTTATGATCACTATCAATGTAGGTTAGTTTAGGCTCTTGTGATTTAAATGACTGAAGAATCAACAGATGCCAATATTATGTTATCCCTGTGGTGTAATGGGGGTCCCTGGTGCAATCTCAGACTTGTCTGCTTTTTTTTTTTTTTTTTTTTACTGTATCATTTACTTAAATTTTAAAAAATTGATACCCTCTAGCACTTTGGAAGGTGCTTGTTTCACATGTACTTGATCCTCAGGCTCTTGCATCTTCCCAAATGGTTGTGTTAACAGATTGTGACACAGCGGGATGCCTTTTCCTATACAGTATTCTCCACAGTTACCCATTTCTCTCCCAGCAGCCAAGCTCTCATCCTCGTGTTGGTAGAGTCCCGGCTGCAGAAGTGGGAGCCACTGTCAGCTGAACTGGCAAGTCAGATGAGGGTTGGGTTTTAACCCGATGTAGCGATAGGGGCAGTGTAGACGTGAGGGTGTCCGAAGGATCCCGCCAGCCCCATTGGAAGATTTAATAGAGAATGGCTTCGGTCCATAGAGTGGAGTCTGTTCTGGAACCTACAGGTTACATTAGGGTTGTTACTTCATTTATTTGAGGTCCCTTGGCAGTGAGCCTCAGGTGTGGTCAAGGGCCCAAGCCACATTTTGAGGGAGGAGCTTAGGGCAGCATCTGACCTCCTGGGAGTTGCCAACAGTGTATTCTCCCCACCAGGCACCTCAGTTTGGGGGTCAGGACTTAACGCTCATGTAAGCTGGTTCTGGCTGCCTGACTGAGGTTACCCCAGGGCTTCTTCTGGGCAAAGGCTTGTGCTGGCGATGGCACCCTCTTAAGAGGCAGTGACTTGGTTTTTCTTCCCCCAGAATGTCCTGGTGCTGCACAGATTATAGAGCATCTAAAGCGAGGCCAAGAAGGTAGACTGTGTTGCAGCCCCTCTCTTTTGTTCCCTGAGGAAGGGGAAGGCCAGGCTGATCAGTGGGTTGCCCAGCTCACAGAGGGTGCAGATTTGATTCCTGGTTGGGGAACTAAGATCCTGCATGCTGTGTGGTGTGGTCACAAAAAAAAAAAAAAAAAAGAGTAAGCACCATTCAAAGGAGATAAGTACAGTGGAGAAAAATAAAGCAGGGAAAGAAGGAAGTGAGGAATGCTGGAGGACCAGGGTTCTCACTTTAAAGAGTCACTAGGGAAGGGCCCACGGAGGAGCAGAGACTTGAATGAGTGATCTTGGAAGTCCAAGCAAAGGGAAAAGCAAGTTCAAAGTCTCAGATAAGATGAGGCATGGGGCCATGGTCTTGCCCCCGTCACAGCCGGTTGTGTCAGAGTTCACCTGACCTGATTCTGGGTCCCTCACATTCTCTCCTCCACAGATTTGAAATCAGTGTCCTTCAATCTCTGTTGGATGTTCGCATTAGGTGGTGTTCTCAAGGGAGGCTTTTGTCACTGTGTGGAGAGACCCAGTCTACACACAGGGAGAAGAATGTGGCAAATGTACAACGGAGGCACAAGCCAAAGTGCTTGCTTCTAGAGGAGGGAAAGGGCACCTCCCTGGTACCTGTCCTCAGAGCTGCCCCCCCTAGGGTGCCCAGGGCCCTCAAGGAAACCCCCCCTTTTGCTCCAAGTGGCTGGTAACACTTTTCCCTGCAACCTCGTAGTCCAGGGTTGTGATACTTTCTGGTTGAACAATGCAAGGTCAGATGAGTTGAAAGAAGAGTTTAGCAAAAATAACAATAGCCATTGGGCTCAGAGGTCACAATATACCCATGGTGCCTGCTGGCCCACGCGGGCAGCAAGGCAGTCACTCACAGTGTGTGCCAAGCCTTCAATGGCTCTTGACGTTGAGTGCCAACATAGAAGGTCTGACAGCTTCCCCTGCGCCCAGGAAGGAGTGTCATTGGTCCTTAGCTCATGTGGAGTATGGGGGCCTCAGCTGATCTCGTCCCTTACACGTTCCTTGCAGTCATTTTCAGCCAGTACTCTGTCAGTGGGGAAGAATCTCTGCTTTTTGCTGGGAAGCCTTTACATTTTTTTGTATTTTCTAATTTTTATTGGCGTGTGTACAGTGTTATTGTTCATTTCAGGTGTATAGCAAAGTGAATCAGTTATACATATATCTACTCTTTTTAAAGAGTCTTTTCCCATATATGGGAAGCCTAGTTTTCAAAAGAAGGTAGATGGTGACTGTCAGGGAAAGAGGGGACTTAGATTAGTGGCCCCTGAGTTTGGGGTGCCTGGTCACTTTTCGGAACGGCTCATTTGCCAGAGCCCACGGCAGTCGTGTTTGTTTCTAAGCACAACATGAAGGCAAGCAGTAACATTTGATGCGGGTACCACACCTGACTGTCAGTGTGTGTTCAGTCCTTTTTATTTGTCCAGACCCCCACCCACCTCACCCATCCCAGGTCCTCTCAGCAACCTCAGGACCTAAGGTCAGGTGCCTGTTGATCTGTCCTCCATGAGGCTTGTGCTATGAAAGCACTCTCTCTGATCACATTTAGTCATCGAAAGCAGGTGCTCAATGCCATAGTTACTAACACACGAGGGACACATCTGGGGTTGGGCTGGAAATGGGGCAGTGACTTGGTCGCCAGCAGAATGTTCTGGTGCCGCAAGGTCCACAGAGTGTTTAAGTAAGGCTGACCCAGGTAGCCGGCTCACAGCCCTTCCTTCCAGTGGGAAGGGGTTCCCACCTTCAGTGGGGAGGTATTCACAGAAGCTTAGGGTGCAGGGTACTGGGTTGGCAAAAAAAATTGGCATTTTTCTTACCATGGTATAGAAAACCCAAACGAACTTTTTGGCCAACCCAGTGAAATGGCAGTCATATGATATAGATGGTGAATCCTAATCGTGTTAAGGAAATGATTACTATCTTGGAGCATCAGGGAAGGCCTCTGGGTGCAAAGGGCAATTTAGTTGTGTTTGAAGGGCCCGGAGGGCCTGGCTGGGCAATGATGGGGCAGGAGGGTCAAGCACACAGAAGCAGCCTGTGACAGGCAAGGGTGAGCTTCAGGTAAATAGTGGAGCTGTATTTGTCCGCACATAACCAAGTCCTAATCACACAGCTCTTCTGAGGAGCTATGTACTTACTTTAGAGAGAAAAGATTTCTGATGCAATACACCATTACTAGTAACATTTTATTGGACACCTTCTTTTTTTTACTTTCAATGTCAGGTTTTTAAAAGAATCTTTGCCTCTATGTGAAAAGTATGAGGATTGCCTCCTCTGTAGCTTTTATACATTTATCTTAAAACCAGCTTCATTGGTGCTGAAAACCAGCCAGGAATGCCTGGCTGAGAAATTGTGGAGAGAGTGCCTGTTTGCCTGGGGAAGATGGTGGGATTAGAATAATTGAGCAAACCTTCCTTCAACTGCCATTTCCCCTTTTTAAAGAACACAGCTCATGTTAGTTGTGATGTCATTTCACTGAGCAGGTATTGCTTTTGCTCTTCATGTGACAGAGGTATGTGGCCTAGCATTTATGCTGGCAGATCAAAGGAAATGTTGTGGGACTTCCCTGGTGGTCCAGTGGTTAAGACTTCACCTTCCAATGCTGGGGGTGAGGGTTCGATCCCTGATTGGGGAACTGAGATCCCACATACCTTGGGGCCAAGAAACCAAAACATTAGACAGAAGCAATATTGTAACCAATTCAATAAAGATTTTAAAAATGGTTGGGATGATCTCATTTCATTTCCAAGGCAAACCATTCAACATCACAATAAATCCAAGTCTCTGCCCCAACCACTAATGCTGAAGAAGCTGAAGTTGAATGGTTCTGTGAAGACCTACAGGATCTTCTAGAATTAACACCGAAAAAAAAAAAAAGAAAAAAGTCCACACACAAAAAAAGACTTCTTTTAAAAAAAAAAAAAAAAGGAAGGAAAGGTTGCTTGGAGTCTGGGAAAGTGGTTGCCCTGGTTCCTGTGTTGCTGCAGGTACTGTTCATTCATGTATGAAAATCTAGGGAGGTAATCAGCCAGAAAAAGCACAAGGCTTCCAGGGCACTAGGCAGGCTCAGAATGACTCTTCAGGCAATTCTGCATTTGCTGCTGGCTTCCCATCCATAGGACTTCCTTGTGTGGAGACAACAGTCTGTTTCCCTCCAACTTTCCCCATTACTGGCTTAAATAGAGACCTTTGAGGACTGGCCTGCAAACACAGGCACCAGGTCTAACACAGTTTCCAACAGAAAATGCATTCTGAGTTGCACACAAGTAGTGTATCAATAATCTTCTGCAATGCAACCCCATTCATCCATTGGAACATGCTTAGTAGGGGACTTAGGGGAGGGAGGCCCAGGCCCTAAGAAAGAAGAAAGGGGAAGACCATTACTCCCAGGGGCAGTCTGTAAGATCCATCTCTTCCCATCCATGCCTTTCCCCATATTTCCTGTATGTTGAACATTAGAAATTGCCTAAAAAGCTCGTGGAAATTGGTTCAGAAAGCTGGTTTTCTCATCATGCCCTCTTAAGGTGCACTGGTTTGCCTTGGAAACAAACAGAGATCATTCTGTCGTTTTGAGATTGCATCCAAGTACTGCATTTCAGACTCTTTTGTTGACTATGGTGGCTACTCCATTTCTTCTTAGGGATTCCTGCCCACAGTAGTAAATATAATGGTCATCTGAGTTGAATTCACCCATTCCAGTCCATCTTAGTTTGCTGATTCCTAGAATGTTGATGTTCACTCTTGTCATCTCCTGTTTGACCACTTCCAATTTGCCTTGATTCATGGACCTAACATTCCAGGTTCCTATGCAATATTGCTCTTTACCGCATCGGACCTTGCTTCTATCACCAGTCACATCCACAACTGGGTGTTGTTTTTGCTTTGGCTCCATCCCTTCTTTCTTTCTGGAGTTATTTCTTCACTGATCTCCAGCTACCTACCTGGGGCAGTGTAAAGAAAACCAGGCTTCTCTTTCCATCACCCATTCACCTGGAGGGGAGGACCAAGGACTGGGTAATATTGGGCCAAGAGGACCCATGCTCTAGAAGGTGGTCCACTTTGTTCATACCACCACAGGAGGCAGAGATGGTGATGGCTGGGGAAACTGCCTTGAGGTAGGACAGAGATGAATTTAACTCAGGCCTGTACCACTTAGCTTTGTGGCTTTGAGCACATTGCTGAACCTTTCAGAGCCTCAGTGTTCACAGCCTGCTGTTTATCTGCAAAACAGATGAGTAGTAAATGTGACAACCCTTTACAGTCGTCACAATGCATGTGTGCTCAGTCGCTCAGTCCTGTCCGACTCTTTGTGACGCCATGGACTGTAGCCCTCCAGGCTCCTCTGTCCATGGGATTTCCCAGGCAAGAAGATTTGAATGGGTTGCCATCTCCTCCTCCAGGGGATCTTCCCCACCCAGGGATCAAACCCATGCCTCCTATGTTTCCTGCATTAGCAGGCAGATTTTCTACCACTGCACTACCTACTCAGCAAATGCCATTCATCACAGGCCTGTACACACAGTTAAGTGTGTTTCTGGACTGTGCCCTTAGTTCATGAAGGACTGATCACATCCCCCTTCTGGGCTGTGGGGCAGTCAGATATGATACCGCTGCCCCAGTTGGTGACTCAGCCCATCGCTTTGGGTCACGCCTACTTTGAAAATCAGATGACTTCGCAGCTCCAGAGTGGTTCTCTTCATGTGTGTTTCAGCCATGGTCTCTCATTCCTCTTCTCTGGGGGGAAACCCAAACCCAAAAGTACCTTAACTTTCCCCAGAACATGCTATGGTTCTCTGTTTGCATGTCAAGCTTTACTGATTCTTCAGCTTGTTCAGCATGTAGATTTGTATCTGATGTTTGTGAGTGTTAACCTTTCTGGCTCATTCCCATATACACATCTGGTTTCCCCCCCCCCCCCTCCTGATTTTCAAAGTATCAAGCTGTAGCTGGAACAGAACATGTTTCCATTTCTCTAGCTTTTCCTGATTGAAATGGGAGAAATAATGGACAGCATTTTTTAGATAAATAAATTGGAAACCAGCCTGCGGACTTGAGTTTTTAATTGTAGCAGCCAAATTCTCAGGGTTGAGAATCCAGCCTGGCCTCTGTGCCAGGATGCAGGATACTAGTTTGTGAGCTTTTCTTTGTTAAGTGTGGAGGGTTTGGGAGAAAGAAACTTAAGCAGGCCGCTTAAGAGGATGTGCAGGGAAGGCAATGGTTGAGGGCCAGGACTGTGAGTACCTATTCTGCCACTTGGTGGTGACCACCTCAGGCTAGTTTCATAGAGTTATTAGGAGGACTGAGCTAGATAAAGCATTAAAGCACTTAGCCTCGTGCCCGTGCCCAGCACATAGTAAGCGCTCGTCTCTCCCACCCCCTGCCGTAGTACATTTTTTTTTTAAAAGAGAGAGAAATTTTGCTGGTATAAGCATTGCTCATTCTTTCGACTCCCAACCATCAATTATAGACCTCATGGAGTTACAGGATGTTAGGGCTTTGATTTATGTTTCCATTAGTGGTGATGGATTTAGGTGGGACTATTCCATGCTTTCTCACTTAGGCCCCCTTGTGATCAAAAGCAGACATGGATGAAGCAATGTGCTGGATAAGAAGCCAATGGGCCAAAGACTTGAATTGTATCCCAGTGCAACTGCCCGGGCCTTGTAAGAGTTAAGTCCACCACACGGCTTCCTTAGTGCCGACCCATCTCATGGCCTCCGAAGCTCCCCCTTGCTCACCTGCCTGTCATCCTACATTCAATCACTTAACTATTTACTGAGCACCTACTATGAGCAGGCATTTGTTTTGGCTCTGGGGCTACATGAATAAAACAGGGCCCAATTCCCAGTGCTCACGGAGCTTGCATTCGTTTTGGGGAGACAGACTGAGAAAGTAAATTAAGGGACTTCCCTGGAGGTCCAGTGGTTAAGACTCCACGCTTCCACTGCAGGGGGTGCAGGTTTGATTCCTGGTTGGGGAACTAAGATGCCACATACCATGCAGTGTGACCAAAAAAATAAATAAAAAAGAGTAAATTAATCAGTGTTCAAAGGAGATTAGTACAGTGGAGAAAAATAAAGCCGGGAAAGGAGGAAGTGAGGAACGCTGGAAGGCCAGGGTTCTCGCTTTAAGAGTCATCAGGGAAGGGCCTCCAAGGAGCAGAGACTTGAATGAGAGATCTTGGAAGTCCAGGCAGAGGGAAGAGCAAGTTCAAAGTCTCAGAGGCAGGAACCAGGTCAGGAGTGGTGGGGGCCGCAAAGAGGCCTGTGGAGCTGAAGTGTGGTAAGCATGGAGAAGCCAGTGGCGGTCCTGTCAGAGGAGTATCAAGGGGTGCAGGTCAAGTAGGGCCTTGCAGGTCAAGGCTGAGAACATGGGCTTTGGTTCTGAAACCTGGAATGTCTGGAAGAATTTTTTTGTTGTTGAATTTTTAAAAAAATTATTTTTAATTGGAAGGGGAGGAGTTTTGAGTAAAGGATTTCGGTTTGAACAGATCACCCCAACTGGGTTGAAAAGAGAGCATGGGGGCAAAGCTGGAGGCAAGGAGAGACAGCAGAGATGGTGGCTTAGCCTAAGTCATACTGCTGGAGATGGCAAAGTGTCTCTTTGTACTTTTCTGAGATGACTGAGGTTAATCCCCCTCCCCCACAATACTCTGCTCCACTTCTGAAGTTTTCCTGTGTGTCTTTTTTAAAAAAAATATTTATTTATTTGGTTGCCTGTGTCTTCGTTGTGGCATGTGAACTCTTGGTTGCAGCATACAGCATTTATTTACCTGGCCAGGGATTGAACCCCAGCCCCCTGTGTTGGGAGTGTGGAGTCTTAGTCACTGGACCACCAAGGGAAGTCCCCTCTCTGTGTGTCTTATTTGGTGTGTACAGTGTAGATATTTGATGTTGAAAGTTACTTAAATCACTAATAGGAGTGGGTTTTTTCTTCCCCCATATATCATCTCAGGAGGAAGTTAGGACCACTAAAAGAACACCACCATCTCATCGTTGATGTAAGAATCTTGTTATTGAATACCACATGCACATTTCTCCCACAGATGATGTTTTTACTCATTTAATACTAGGTCCTCTGGCATGATGTCTTATCCAATTTCACCTGCAAAGAGGCATGAGTTCCCTCTAACACCCCACCCCCTCCACCCCCATCAACACATAGCCAGATAGAGCACAGGCTTTCAGGATTTCTTCACCAACTGACTTCCAGCTTCTTCTGTTTCCTTTTTACCTGTATGTATAAGGCACATGCGGAGAAGGCAATGGCACCCCACTCCAGTACTCTTGCCTGGAAAATCCCATGGATGGAGGAGCCTTGTAGGCTGTAGTCCATGGGGTCACTAAGAGTCAGACACGACTGAGTGACTTCACTTTTCACTTTCATGCATTGGAGAAGGAAATGGCAACCCACTCCAGTGTTCTTGCCTGGAGAATCCCAGGGACGGGGGAGCCTGGTGGGCTGCTGTCATTGGGGTCGCACAGAGTCGGACACGACTGAAGCGACTTAGCAGCAGCAGCAGCATAAGGCACATGGATAGGTGTAGATGTTTGAAAGATGATGATCCCATATAGAAATTATGCAAAGAATGTTTTCACTTTTGAAAAAAAACAAAAGGAACTCCCACAAAGCTACATCTGCTCAACAACACAATCCTGAGAGAGACGTGTGCTCTTCAGTCACAGATTGGCATTCTGGGTTGTGTTTAAGGAATCATTGTTAGGACTAGTTTAGCCGGCTTCGTTCCCATGCGGTGACTCCCAAGGCCTTGGGACAGAATGTCTGATTGACCTGTTGTCCGGGAAAATCAGGCGCAGGATGTGGGTGAGGCTTTGGTGGAGACAAAGGAGGTAAAGGACCTTATTTCCTCCCATAAGACCCTTTGAATCTTGATGGACACACAGTTAACAATACAGGGCAACACAACAAGATACAAGGCAATACAGGGCAATACAATACAACAAGATAAATGCGTGGTCAGCACCAACTGTCTGTCAACACGCATCAATAATAGACTTGTAGCTCTTGTTTATACGGTTAACCCTATGTGAACTTCTTTTAACATATCTTTTCTTATTAGCGTGGAATTTGATCCCTATTTTCAGAGCACTGATCCAGTCCTAGATCACCTGAGAAATGGAAGTAAGGGACGTGGTGTCTGCCCACAGCTTTTCCTTTGGTTGGTTGGCCCTTGCTAAGGAGGCTAAGGTTTGGGACTCCTGCCACCCTCTCGGCTTTCTGTGTGTGAACTGGCCCAGCAGATTTTAAATATGAGTGAGATCAACTTGGGGGTTCCATGGAGGAGGCCTGGCATAAAGGGAGTCCCCCCCAACATTGAGCTTCTGTCACTTTAGCCACTGCAGCTGGTCCTGATTTCTAAGCACATAAATCTCCTTGTAAGTACTGGCCCCCATTCTTAACAGGCATTCACCTATGTGCTATCTATTTAAATATCTGAGTCATTGGCGAAACCAGAGGTGCGAACTACATCCAGACAGTCTTAACCTCCGGTTTGCTCACTTCTTTTTACATGCTCCTGGCGACTGGAAGTCAGAGTGAGATGCTTCCTATTAGTGTAAATAAAAAACTTGTTTGTTTTAAACATTTACAGGAACAGTAATACTTACCAATAAAAAGCCACGCCAAGAGGCTCAGAAAAAGCTGCCTGATATAATGGAATGTTTCTCAATGTGCTAATAAACATGGAGGGTTTTTTTTTATTATTATTCTGGGGCCTTCCTTAAGAGATTTGTTTAAGAGGGTGGAGACCTAAAGTCCAGAATCTTTTAGAATAATATCCAGGAAATGTGAAACCAATTCAGGGCTGCCCATTCTTTCTCATTTCCTAATGGGATATACAGAGTCCCTAATAACATGTTTGCAAATTTCCCATGACCCTTTGTTGAATAATGGAAGTAAGTATCAGGTGGAACTGCTTGGGCTGAATTCAAAGGGGGTGAGTTTTTCAGCTAGTAAAAGGCTGTATTTTGATAAAGTGGTCTTTATTATGAGTTGAGCAGTGGCAGAGCCCTGATTTTCTGTAATAGGCCTATTTTAGGTGTCTCTAATGTGTTCAGACCCAGTTTTTAATTCAGAAATCACTGTGACCCTATTGATCCATTTCCACCACTTTCTGCGCCTCTAGGACATTAGAGAGATGGTTCAGTCTCCAGCCAGCCACCTGCATGAACCAGTCCCCGGCTGGACTCCCCTGGGCTGAGCACAAAGCCCAACCACACCGGCCCCTGGTAAAAGCTATTGACCAGTGTGGTCTGCTTCCACTTCCTGAGATATACCCCTCCCTCACTGTCACTTCTAGCCTCAGCCCTCACCTACATCTCAGACTCCCTCCCGGACTCCAGTCCCACATCCACAACTGCCTTCTGAACCTGTTACCTGCATGGCTTTTGGTCACCTCAAACACCACAGAAAACAGGACCTGGACCATATGGTCTTCGGGTTTCCTGTTGATTCGCAAACTCAGTCTTAACAAGTCAGCATTTAAGAGCATCTCAATTCTCTTATTTTCCCCTTCACAACTTCCCTAAATCTTTTTAATGATACCACTAACCTCCCTGCCATGGAATGTGTGTCCTCTTCTGTACATATACACATTCACCCATTCACATATAAACATAAAAGTGACAGATTAGAAGGGTTGAATTGGCTAACATACTTGCCTAGGAAGAAATTGTTGTTTAGTCACTAAGTCCATGTGACCTCGTGGACTGTAGCCCACCAGGCTCCGAAATAGCACAATGCATGTGTCTTATTGCTCTTAAGATGACAGTGTCATCTTCGTATAAAAAGTAAAGCTTGTTGATATGCTGGTGGCCTTACGCATTCTTGGATGTCTGGGTATAACTACAGTGCATGACCCTCTTTCTCTTTCCCAGCAAGCACTTGTCACCTTGGAAAGCTGGCAGAACAGTCGACTGGCCTTGAATCCAGAAATGAGTTGACCTTCCTGTCCCCACAGCTCACAGTCACAGGGAGGAACTAATAAACTTCCTGGTGCTTATTTGCCCAGTGGCACATGTGAAAATGCATTTCAGAGAGAATAGGCATGTCAAGTTTGAAATTCGGACTTGTATCAGAGTGTAGTTGCTGGAGGAAGCCCTGGAAATCAGGTTTTCCCACCTCCTGATCTTACTAAAGGGGGAACTGAGGCCCAGAAAGGTTAGGCAGTCTGCCCAAAGTCACAGAGCTTATTAGTGACAAAACTGCATCTGAAGTGCTAATATTGTAACCCCAAGTCTAGAGCTCTTGCATTCACCTGCTTTTTATTTTATTTATTTTTTTTCCACCTGCCTTTTAAATATGTTGAATCTCTTTCTGCTGCTCATCTGATGTGAGTCCTCAAGCCCACTGAAAAACCCCAATAAATCCTGGTCCTTAGGCTATTTGAACATATTAAACATTTACACAAATAACTCATAATAATAGCGTAAGTTGTAAATATGACAGCTTCGCACTGTTACTTCTTCACACTTAAGAAGTAAACTTCCATCAGCTCATGGGTGGAAGCTGCTGGCTTCTCTTTCTGATTGCTTTATCCATCTCTCCGAAATCAGGTCAGCAAACTGCAAAGACTTGCTCTCCCCCGCCGTCCTCTCATCACACACACAGACGTAAGAATGAACTGAAAGCAGGGTTGGTTGGATACTTTTCCTTTTAAACTCTAACTTCCAAGGACCTGGGTTTTCATTATTGATGATGTGTATGGAGTTTCTGTGTCAGGCATTTTTTCCTGAGTTACAGAATCATCTGGAATGGGGGAAGAACATATCCCCATATCTGGGTGTCGTGTGGAGTGAATTAACCTATAAACCTCTGGGATAATTGAATTGTGGCTTTCACTTAAAATGGCTGAGCTTTCTGCCCACAGGTTTCTTCTGCCTGTTCATTTCCGTTAGTTGCAGATCCTGTGTTTTCTATCCCATGTAGCTTCTTAGGGAAGGGTGCATCTTCTAGATAGCTTGTGCTTCTATAGTTCAATTTTCGGTTATCTTTTCCCCCTTAATTTCATAATACGTGGCTTATGATCCCCACCTTCTACATGATCGTCTTCACATTATCCTAATGATGCCACAAACTCCTATTTAGTATATTTTATAGTCAAAGAAAAAGAAAATATGTGAGCTTTGCTCTGTCAAACCCAAACCTGGCACAGCCTTTCATGGGCACAAGAGGAGTGGCTACAGTTTAATCAGGAGGTCTGTGGTCTGCATGCAGAAAGGGAGTAGGCTCAAGAAAATGCCTCTTGATGAAGAAGATGTGGTGTATATATACAATGGAGTACTACTCAGCCATAAAAAGAACAAAATAATGTGATTTGCAGCAACATGGATGAACCTAGAGATTGTCATACTGAGTGAAGTAAGTCAGACAGAGAAAGACAAATATATGATATCACTTACATGTGGAATCTAATAAAAGTACAAATGAACTTATCAAAAAAACAGAAACAGAGTTATGGATGCAGAACATAAACTTATAGTTATTTGGGGGTAAGGGGTAGAGGAGAGATAAAATGGGAGATCATATACATGTGGGCATATAAATTGAGATTGACATATACACAATCCTATATATAAAATAGATAATAAGGACCTACCGTATAGCACAGAGAACTCTACTCAATACTCTGTAATGACCTATATAGGAAAAGAAGCTTAAAGAAAAGAGTAGATATATGTATGAGACTCACTTTGCCGTACACCTGAAATTAACACAATATTGTAAATCAACTATGCCCCAATACAAATCTTAAAAATAAAACAATTAAAAAAACACCTCTGGGTGTGTGAAATGGACGGCACTGCTATGTCCCTGTCCGCTCTCTGAGGATAAGGATGCTGTGAGGAAACTTCCCAGTGTTCGCAGTGCTGACCTGTCAGGAGCAAGGGGGCTCATTCCTCCCTGCTACCTGTTCTCCCTCTGTATCCACTTCAAGATGAACATAAACCTCAGGAAATCTCTTCCAGAGCATTTCAGATGGTATAGTGGCAAACCCATCTATGGTTTTCTTTCAGTATAATTTTCAAGTAATGTGAATGATCACACCAAACCTTTTCTAGCTCTGATCTACCTTCTCTGATGCTACCATTACAGTTTTCTCAGTCTCCTCACCAAGCCTAAATTAGTAGTACCAGGAGGTGTTCTGCTCCCCGTACATTTTGAGCTGTGTTGCAGGCATGCAGAAAATATTGAGCCACCATGAGATGCTGAGAGTTAAAAAAAGACCAAGATTCAGCCTGGCTGCTGGTGGTGGGCACCAGGCCTGCCCTCGTTGTTTGTGGTCGATGTAGGAGCATGGAAGGTGGCAGGGCCTTCACCAGGCCATTCAGCATGGTTTCAGCTCTAATCTGTCCCCTCCTTGGCCGCGCTACTGGCTGCTTGCAAATTGATTCTTCTGAAAAGGAAGCAAAACTTCCATGAGAAAGCCAAGTCAGTGACATGCTGCTTGATTTCAGAATTTAAGGTCTCTTAATAGCTGAGACTCAACATTGCATTGGTGAGCTTTGAAGCCACTTATTCACTGCAGCCTAGTGCATAAGAGAGAGGTCAAGAGAACCTGTTCTTTACTTTGCACTCTCTGGGTGCTCATCAAGGCACATGTAGGGGTGAGTGTTGCTGTGTGTGTTAGCAGAATCCAAGGAAAGAAAATCCTGGGACTTCCCTGGTGGTGCAGTGGTTAAGATGCCACAGTTCCAATGCAGAGGGCGCAGGTTCGATCCTTGGTCGGGGAACTAAGATCCCACATGCCCTGTGGTGTGGTCAAAAAAAAAGAAAGGAAAGAAAGAAAATCCTATAGTATGTTTATTTTTCTTGCTAAGAAGCATTATTATAGTAGGAAAGATGTGAGTAAGTGCTCGTTTGTTGTGTTTTATGGGGCTTCCCAGGTGGTGCAGTGGTAAAGAATCCACCTGCCAATGCAGGAGACACAGGTTCGATCCCTGGATCAGGAAGATCCCATGAAGAAGGAAATGGCAGCCCATTCCAGTATTCTTGCCTGGGAAATCCCACGGACAGAGTCACCTAACAGGCTACAGTCCAAGGGGCCACAAAGAGTCAGACATGACTGAACACACACACACACACACTCACATGCACATTGCCTCTTTAAACTTTGCTTGTGTTTTTTTTCCCTTCAACTACCTGGCAATCTTCTTCCAAGGCTCATCTCAAGTCCACCACCACTATTTCTAGTAAATACAGTTTTACTCACTTCCGGGTCCATTTCAACCTAACCCCTTTCCCCCCCTTGTCTGCTTATTCTTTTCTTCTTGTTTCTGCCCAGTGGCAGTCTTTAAGAGGTACCCTTGGAGGTCTGCAAAAATAGTCCTTTTGCAAAAAAATTTAAAAGAGGAATATTTTATATTTTACATTATATGAACATTCTAACAAGTTGATATTATATGAGGAGACATTTTATACTCAAAGCAATGACTGCATTTGCAGAAATTTATTTTTTGAAAGAAAAGGAATAAAAATGTTAATACTGTTTGCCTTAAAATCGGGATTTGTGTTAACTTTGTCATACTGCATATAATCTTTGTTAGGATATTAAGTGAACTTCATGAAATCACTGGCCACAGAAGTAAAAGATAATATCAAACTCTTATACTTGGTGAGTAGTATACAGTTGCATTAAAGCCATCATGTTCCAATAATAACTGGCAATAATAGTATATAGAATACAGCTACTCAGTGTACGTATAAAGGGTAACTAAATCTTTGGGAGCAGTCATATGAAATCACAGGTGTCTGGATGAGACATATTCAGTCTAAAGAGTGCCTAGTTTAATGGGATTTTTGGTTTTGTTCATTACACTTACATTATAATATTAATATTTACATCTTTAGGCAGTTAATGCCAAAGAGGGAAGTAGGGGAGAAAGATTCTCTTTAGTTTCATTTTAAGTTACCTCTCAGTATTTACTTGATGGAAAAGTTTTGTAACTGTTTGGCATGTGAAAGACTTTATTGTAAAATGAGGTGTAAGACCCAGAAAAATGAAATGTGTTTGTCAATGAATATTAAGTATTTGTTCTGTGCCTGGCACTGTGCTAAGCATTGAGTAATAAAAGATGGCACTGTCCTTACTACCTACTGTTCACTGAATTGTTACCCCTAAGGAGTAGGGTTGAATCTTCCATTTTGATTCTAGTGGATGAAAAGCATTCTGTTTCCCTTTGGATTAGTGTGGCAGAAAAGGTGTTCAAGGGAGGTACTTTCTTTAGCAACCACCAGGTGTCAGTAGAGGACTTGGAACTCTTGACAACAAATGTGTTCTTGGTTTTCCTAACTCACTAAGGCCATCCCTCTTTTGACTTTTCAAAGGCGGTAGACCTCCATTGGGCCGCTGTCTCCCAAATATTAGTGTCAAACACTTTCTCCTCAAAATTGCATCACATTCCTTCACCTTATAAAAGTAGCACAAATTTCTTGACCTTTTTCTACTTTAAAGATTTTATTTCTGTCTTTTACAGTGATGGTTCTCCAGAGTAGGGGTAGGGGAGATTCAACAAGCTCCGGTTGTTTCCACTGATCCCATTCCCCAAACTGCTGGAGCCCACTGTCAGCTGATATGGGGAAAGGTGGAGGGTCTGTTCTTTTTCCTGCACAAGGAAACAATTTGATGGTGGAGCTTGATGGCTCTAAACTGTAGAAGGAAGTGTCAAGAGAGAAAGTCCCGGAGATCCACTGGTCCAGGCATTTGATTTGCTGTGTAGCCTGTGTTCACTTACAGACATTAAGGAACGGTATGTTAATTGACAGGGGAAACCTTGGAGAGGCTGGTATTGATTTATTTCATACAGATTTTCTTCAGTTTCTCATCTTGCCTCCTCACTCTCTATTTATCTGTCTGTCTGTCTATCTACCTATCTGTGCTTACTTGCCTGCTAAGCCATTTCAGTCATGTCCGACTCTTTGCGACCCCATGGACGGTAGCCCACCAGACTCCTCTGTCCATGGGATTCTCTAGGCAAGAATACTGGAGTGGGTTGCCATTTCCTTCCCCAGGGGATCTTTCTGACCCAGGGATCAAACCCAGGTCTCCCGCATTGCAGGCAGATTTCTCTGTCTGACTTACTTCACTCCATATGATCATCTCTACTTCCATCCATTAGTTCATTCTTTTTATTATTTGCCTCCTCACTTGTCAAGTGGTAATAGATTTAGTAAAGTGAAGAATCTGTATGTTGCCGTGCCCTCCTTCAGTCCCAACCCAGGGATCGAACCCGCATCTCCTGGGGAGCACTTGTGGGTCATCAGGGGCTAGGGTGGGAGAAGGTGCAGAAGGGTTACCTTGGACACTCAGGCCTCTTTTCAAGCCTTATAAGATGTCAGAAGTGGTGGCAGTTGGAGGGATGTCAGTTCAAATGAGCTGCTCAGCTGTTGGTAAACTGAGGGAGAGACAGACTGGGAAGCTGGAGACACCAAGTCAGCAGCTGGCTTTAGTAGCTAAGGCTGCCAGGGTGCGTGGCCTGCAGGGGTTGGAGAGTCAGACATGATGCACAGCCCCAAGTCTATGCCCTGAAGTAAGTAAGGGCCCGACTGATGGACGGTTCTGTGGTTTAGTACACTGTGGGGATTTCCTTTGGGCCAATCAGAGCAATTTGACAAATCATATTATAGCTAACTCCAGGAACTATTCAGATTCTTCCGACGTTTTATAGTGAATGAAATATCACAAAGAAGGCAGCACATCAATAGGGATTCAAAAATACTTTCAAGATTTTGCTTCTGTAGAGATTTTTGTCATGATAGTCAATGAAGGTCACCTTGTTCTCGAAAACATCATACAGGATATCCTTAAAATATTCCATGAACACATGTGCCATTGAAGAGGTCAGCTGATGTTCTTACTGCGGCCGTGCCCAGCTATGTATTGGGCAGCAGCTCTCAGATCAGACCTGGGAAGGTGCTCAGACCTATATTAGGATGTACTTTCAAACACATCATTGACCTGACCCAGAGATTTTTACAGAAGGTAATGCCTGTGGCATCAATAATGTGGTGGTGTTATTTTTCAGTCACTCAGTTGTGTCCAACTCTTTGCAACCCTATGGACTGCAGTCCGCCAGGCTCCTCTGTTCATAGGATTTCCCAGGCAAGAATACTGGAGTGGGTTGCCATTTCCTCCTCCAGGGGATCTTCCCAACCCAGGGATCAAACCCACACCACCTGCATTGGCAAGAGGCTTCTTTACCACTGAATTACCAGGGAAGTCCAATAATGTGTTAAGCAGCTTTTTTTTTTTTTAAGTTCTTTGATGTTGGCTTGGAGATCCAACCAGTCCATCCTAAAGGAGATCAGTCCTGGGTATTCATTGGAAGGACTGATGCTGAAGCTGAAACTCCAGTACTTTGGCCACCTCATGCGAAGAGTTGACTCATTGGAAAAGACCCTGATGCTGGGAGGGATTGGGGACAGGAAGAGAAGGGGACGACAGAGGATGAGATGGCTGGATGGCATCACCGACTTGGTGGACATGAGTTTGAGTAAACTCCGGGAGTTGGTAATGGACAGGGAAGCCTGGCGTGCTGCGACTCATGGGGTTGCAAAGAGTTGGACACGACTGAGTGAACTGAACTGAAACTGAATGTTGGCTTGACTTCCAGTTAACATGGTACCTGCCTATGGGATTGTGTAAGGGGCAGATCTAATTGTCCACAATCAGAGTGTCTTTCCTGTATGATGGCTTTGGCTCATGGCCTCTGGCCTTTCCCAGTGCTTCAGGGACTCCTACAACAAGTGTCTGCTTGTTCCCGGAAACTGGAGTCTGCAGAATCTAGCCACGTTGCTCGGTGTCGATTCTCATGTCTCTCAGCAGCAGTCTTACTGTCCCTTCTCCCTCCTGCCCTTTTCAGATCACTGGGGTGATCCTGCTGGCCGTTGGAGTCTGGGGCAAACTTACTCTGGGCACCTACATCTCCCTTATCGCCGAGAACTCCACAAATGCTCCCTATGTGCTCATCGGCACTGGCACCACCATCGTCGTGTTTGGCCTGTTTGGGTGCTTTGCCACATGCCGTGGTAGCCCATGGATGCTGAAACTGGTGAGTAGGTCACAACGGAATACTGCTTTCGGGTTCTGTTTTGTAAAAATGCAAATCACGTGAGAGCGAAGTGGCCCTTCTTGAAGCCACAGACGAGACCTTGATATTCATTGACTCTAATTTTAGTCCAGACTCTTACCTAACCTACCCTTTAGTCCCCTAGAGGGACAGACAAGCCCAGACACAGCCTGGCACAAAAAATCCAGTCCTGGTCCCCCGAGATAGGTGATGACAAAGCAGTGGCCAGCAGTTCCAATAAGCCATTTATAGCCATTTATAGCCATTTATAGCAAGATGGCCTGTTCTAGTTTTGAATTCAGTCTTAGAAATCTCCCAAAGCATGTGATGTGCAGCCTTGGTGGGTGAGGCAGCACCTTGAACATAAGCAGCCTTTCATGCCCAAGTTCCCAGTGGAGAAATACTTTTCTGCCTCCTTGAGCTTGGCTGTGCTCGGATGCACGGGCATGCTCTCCTCTACATCTGCGTCCCCTGGCTCCATGTGGTGGGAGCTGAACTAAGCCAGAGCTTCCCCACTCAATAGAGGGTTGATGTGGGACCAAATATTGGCTACCAGGATGTGGTAACAGGACAAACACAGCAGTGATGTTTCCCAAAGAGTAAGGCAGGCTGTTGAAAAACTGTTACTGCAAGTCTCAACTTTTTGGTAGACCAGTTGCCTAATTCTCTACTCTCTTGCCTGTTAATATGGAAGGTTTTCATAGATAAAAGTGACTTCCCTGGTGGCTTCAATGGTGAAGAGTCTGCCTGCAATGTAGGAGACCCAGGTTCAGTCCCTGGGTTGGGAAGAGCCCCTGGAGGAGGGCATGGCAACCCACAAGAATGCCAACCCATTCTTGCCTGGAAAATCCCATGGACAGAAGAGCCTGGTGGACTGCAGTCCATGGGATTGCAGAGTTGGACACAACTGAGTGACTAACACTTTCAATACTTTTCATAGATAAAAGGCCGCAAGAGGCTCTCCTCAAAAGACAACTTTATTTAAAGGGATTTCTCTCAGACTTCTTGTTCTCTGAAAAGGGAGAGTGGAGATTCCATGAGTGCTATGTTGCCTGTCCTTTCTTGTTTAGCCCTAGATTGTAGTAACCCTTAATACCATCTAGTGACAGATATGGTGTGAAGATGATTCACTCCAAAGGACCCATCTTCCTGGTCTCTTTGTTGACAGCCTCATGGAGGCTGTGCTTGATTTGGCCACTTTCTGCCCTGCAGACCATGCAAGAAGCTGATACCTGGCCACCACTGATCCTCCAGGTTGGTGGAAAAGCCGTAGTGAGGCACTTCTGCTGCTGTCACCTCCACTAGCACCCCAAGTCAACCTTCAGTTCTTACAGGCACTAGTGTTTCCTTTGGTCTAGGGTTGGTAGTCTTCAACTTTGATCCATATCTAAGTCACCTGGGCAGCTTTTTAAAAACACCTCTGCTAGGGACCCACCCCCAGCCAGTGGAATCAGAATCTCTGGTGGTGAGGGTCTGGCCACATATTTTCTGAAAGTTCTCCAGGGGGGCGCTATTGCACAGCCAGGGCTGAGACCCTCTTCCTGGGTACAGTGATTAGCAAGGGGAGAATTAACTTCAGAGGCACAGAAAAGAGAGACCTCTGCAATTCCACCTGTCCAGACAAGAAGGGAAGAGACCTGGAGGCCCTGACAGGCCCTGACACTAACTGGCTTAAGTCTTGACGGCAAGGATGTAACCTCTTTGGGCCTCTGTCCCCATTTATGAAAGAACACCATAGGACTAAATCACCAAGGTTTCTTCCAGCTTAAAGACTATGACTGAAGCAGAACAGGGCATGCAACAATGGAACAGTTGCACTCTGGCCTCTTCTGAAGGTGGTTTCACAGCACGCTTCCATTTTCTCCTAACACTTGTGAGCTTACTGACAAGCAAGCCTTTTGGGGAGTAGAGAAGTTTGGGGGTGGGGATTGGTCTTGATTCCAGTTTCCCGCTGTGTTGTCCTGTGGACGTACTACATTTTATTTATTCCTCACCACCACTGTGAAGTGCAGGTTGTATTTTCATATTACGTGGTAAAGACTTGGAGGTGTGTGTGAACCTTGTCCAGGTTCACACAACTAATGTGCACAGACCTGGGTTCGGAACCCAGAAAAGCTTCTTTCCAAAGCCAGGACTGTTTCTACTGCAGTATTTTTCATTTGGAGAAAACTTGAACCCTACCACCTGAATGTAATGCAGGCTGTCCCCAGTAGACCTTTTGAAGGAGCAACAGCTCTTCTCTGGAAGCTTCCAGAAGCAGAGAAGCTCCCAGGGATGCGAAACTGCTGATCTAGCTGAGCAGAGCAGAAGTCACTTGATTAACTGTCTCTCTAGAATGTTACAGTCCTCATTTAACCTCATTAATTGCAAAACAACTAAAAATCACTATTTTCACTTTATGGAGGCTCAGAGCAGTGGCCTGTTGCCTAACAGTTACTCCACAACATGGCCAGGACTCCAATCCAGGAGGATTTCTGACCACAGAGTCAAAAGTTGTTCTTCCCACCTGCCTCCTAACAATTACTCTCTCACAGTACTGTCTCGTGGAGTCTAGGCCTGGGGTGAGACTCTCCCTAGAGTAAAGGGTGTTTCTAATTGTGCACTGTACCAAGTTGAGAGAGGAGGTTGTATACATGGAGCCTTCATTTCATTACTGTGTTTTTGGTAGTGCCTGTGCTTTCAATGTGCAGAGAGACTAACTGGCATTTTAAGGCTGTATTTCCTCCTTTGAATATAGATGCCCCTAGCAGAGAAAAATAATTTATGATCCTGTGCACAGATGTGTACTTTACAAGTAAGCAATATGGCCATGTGCAGGGTACCCAAATTCCAGGGCATCACCAAGGACCATTCCCAACATTTGGGACTGGTGTATTTCATTTCAGGATGAGAAGAAGCAGATTGTAAGACATATGCCTCGTAGGAAAGGAATCAATTCTCTTTCCTTTTATCTGCTTTTCAAAGTCACAAAAATGGAAAGCTTTAATGTCTTGTAAGTACCGTGTAATATCCCTGAACTTGGGCACGCATGCTCACGTGCATGCACACACATACACACACACATACACACAATCGCCTTGGAAAGTACAAGAAGCATGAAATGTATAAGAAGCAGTGAGGGTTTTCGATGCTTGCAAACATTATTTGTCAGTAGCGTAGCCGATTTGCTTTTCAAAAGGCTATGGAGTCCGCAGAACACAGAGGTAAGAGGCCCATCGCTGCAGGGGCTGCATTCAGGGCAGAGAGAGGAAGGATATCATGTCGCCTGTGCATATTCCAGCCGCTCTGACAAAGGAAGGGGGTTTGAAGCCACTTGGTAGGAGATGTGCTTAAGGAAATGGAAGGGGATGCCCGAAGGGAGTGAAGCAGCTGGGTCCCTTCGTGACTGGGTTCTCACACAAAGGGCTGTAGCATAGAAGAGAAGTTGGGCTGCTTCTGGTGTCTCCTGAAGGCAGATCTGACTCCAACCAGTGGAAGTTACAAGGAGGCCCACTGTGGCCAAGGGGAAGAAGGCTTTCTAGCAATCGAAACAGTTTAAAACCTGAATGCGCTGCCAGCAATGGGCAGGTGGTGGGAGTGTTCTCAACTTGCAGACTCCAAGTGACCTTGATGAAGAATGTGGTATAAAGGGCTCATGCCCCCCTCCCCCAGCACTCTCTACCTCGAGGAGCCTAACATGAAGAACAGAGGATGAGAAAAGTGAAAGTGTTCATCGCTCAGTCATGTCTGACTCTTTATGACCCCATTGACTGTAGCCCACCAGGCTCCTCTGTCCATGGAATTCTCCAGGCAAGAATACTGGAGTGGGTTGCCATTTCCTTCTCTGGGGGATCTTCCTTACCCAGGGATTGAACCCAAGTCTCCTGCATTGCAGGTGGATTCTTTGCTATCTGAGTCACAGTAATGGATACTTAGTTGTAAAAAGCCTTTCCAGATTTCTCCTGGTGGAGCCAACCTGAGAGGCCTGATGTTGGTCCCTGGATGCCCATGTGCCCCCAAATGCTTATATGTATTGAATAGATGCAAGCTAACATGGAGGGTCGTGTGGGGACATCTGGAGAAGGGGATTTTCCCACTTTTCCACCTAGGGAATAGAATAACTTGTCTAATTCCCTCTGACAAGAAGGAACTTAGTCCAAGGAGGCAGTCTCCTCCCTCCCACCATATCTGACGGTGTCCATGTCCACTTGCCTTGCAGTACGCCATGTTTCTGTCTCTGGTGTTTCTGGCTGAGCTCGTGGCTGGCATTTCAGGGTTCGTGTTTCGTCATGAGGTGAGTATACACCAAGTGGAGAACTCAGTTCTCTCTGGGGGGAGACTTTTGAAACCTCTTGGAATGTGTAAAGGGTACAGAGAGGCTAGCTGACATCTCCAGTGATATTTGCTAGTTTCCAAATGCCACCTACTGTGAGCTGAAACACCCAGAAAATTCTACATGCAGGAATTTCACCAAATCTGAAACCTTACTTGTTGACCCTCACTGTTTCTTTATTTAGCTGCGACATAAAAGGATTCTCTGGCTTGTTTTAAAACAGTGACCTTCCATTTAGGTTTAATACCTTAAAAGCTGCTGCAGTGAGGCATGAATGTGTGTCTGTATATCAGGATTTCTCAGAGGGCAAAGGCAAACCAGATGAGTTGTTTGCCAAAGACAAAGTGCTCCATTTCCCCAAAGCAGCCTGTGCTCTCCTGTCTGCTCCCCAGAGTCCCTGCACAGCGCCCCCTGCCCACCGGGGTAAAGTCTACACCCCAGTGGTGAGGAGCCCTGTGGCTTTGCTTGGTGGTATGGGGAAAAGGAGAGAAGACAGTCATGATTGAAAGCCCCTACAGCTGCACTTTGTTTTCCATTTACATGTAAAATTTGAGATTTCTGCAGCTGGTGGAAAATCATTTTAAATCCTGTTTGGTGATCATAACTGCCCGTTTCAAGGATACTGCCAGCTGTCCTATGTCACGTGTGGCCGTCTTTCCATGTACCATCACTGAGGCTGCTCTAGACAATGTAGAGATGCTAATGCAGAGACGGGATGCCCTCATACGATCTGTAGCCACTGCAGTATCACTTTTCAGGTGTATATGCTGATGAGAGGTCAGAAAGTGTATATGCTACAAGAAATTCTGATTCTAACCCCCCTCCCCAAATTCATTATTGTCCCTTCTAAACCAGCTGTCCCCAACATTTTTGGCACCAAGGACCGATTTTGTGGAAGACAGTTCTTCCATGGACTGAGGTTAGGGGGGTAGTTTCAGGATGATTCAAGCACATGACATCTATTGTGCACTTTATTTCTCATCTCATGCTGCCACTGATCTGACAGGAGGTACCAGTCCGCAGCCCAGAGGTTGGGGACCCCTACTATAGATAACAGTATAGATAGAAGCAGCTATACCTGTGTTAGGATGGAAAGAAATAGCAAGAGGGAGGTGAGAAAGACAGTGAGGTGGCATGTTTCTGGGGCTCCTGAATTCTGGCATCAGCTGCTCACAGGCCCTGCCTTTGTGCTTGGCCGAGTCTGGTGAGCCTGCCTTAGGCACTGCCCATGCCTTTCCCCTACTGCCCTGCTTTCGCCTTTACCAGACATGGCCTCTCAGATGCCAAGGCGGACTTCTAGAACTGTTTCATGTGGGTGCTGCATTCAAAGTTCGACCCCCCATTCTTATTCTCAGCTGAGGTAAAACCTGATGAATTCAGGTTTTACCTGAATTCATCTACCTGAATTTCAGCCTTGACAGCCCAAGAGGTGCCCCCAATGCCTGTGTGAACCCCAGGCCCAGCTCCCTCCCATGTGCTGTTGGGACTGGGTTCCATGTAGGGGTTTACCCCTCATGGTTCCTGATATGTAGGACCTGAACCTGCTCAGCTGCCTAAACTCTTTTCACTGAAAAAAAAAATACAGTGGGAAGGGGTGGCTGAGGGTTGCAACACCACTCTTTGGTCACCAGTAGTGGTCTTCAGTTTGGCAAACACATATGATGAATGTGAAATACACATGGTGAACACATAGGCAAACACATATGATGAGAATAGGTCACAACCTGGCGGTGTTGACTGAGAAGGGTATAGTAAAGGAAGTACAATGTGCAGGCAGGGCAGCAGTGGGTTGTTTCTTCATCAGGAGTCCTCAAAATGGTCCAGGCTCAAGCCTGTGTAGACATGCCCATGCCTCAGAGACAGTGCACATGCAGTAAAACAAGAGGACACAACTGGATGTGGCGACCGCCTTGACTTAGGAACTCCCTGTGGAGTTTTTTTTTTTTTTTAATCTCTTGTAACTGTCCCATGGGCATAGTGTCCAGTATTTCAGCAAGGAACATGCCTTGCTAGAAGAGTCTCCATGTTTAGCCCTAAACTTCCTGCCAGGTAATAATTGTCATTTGCTCTCCTCTAGGCCTGAGTCATTTCACCAATCAGGGGGCAGTTTTTTTTTTTACCATAAGCAGGGTTGCTTGGTAACACAGTCTGATGCTCCACCTTCCCTGTTTCCAGGGAAACAGAACATGAAAGTTAACCCAAGGTCAAATGTGTTCACAGAGGAGAAAGGGTTTGGTTAACTATTTATTAACAAGTAAAGTCCATGTCCTTTAGCCTTTATTTTTTATTTCAGTAAAGACAGGTAAGTGAAAGCTGGTTTTGCCTCACTCCTGTATGGGAGACCAGGGGTCTGATTTGAGTCAAAATATCAGTCTTTCCACCTCTCCTTAACCCCTTCCCCGCCAATGGCTTCTTTGTCATTCTTCTGAGAAAGGGCAGAAAAAAGTCATAGAAAGAAGGATAGTCATTAACCAATTCAAAGAAAATAACTAAAAAACCATCAGAGCCCTTTCTGAATCTGACTGACCACTTTCAGTGGCTCATTTAACTAGGCAGGGTTCCTCTGAATTGGGGGTAATGGAAACAATTTGTTTAAACTCCTGAGCTGATAAACCTCTTGGTGAATTTTCTGAGCTCTTCTATCTCAGAAAAAAGGCATCCCCTTCCTGGCCTACATTTATTCAGAAGAAGCTATTTTGAGGGTGTAAGTTGGTATAAATCTATGTCCACCTGGGCCGCAGTAGACTAGAACCCCATCCCTCATTGTCTTCCCTAGATCAAGGACACCTTCCTGAGGACTTACACGGACGCCATGCAGAATTACAATGGCAACGATGAGAGGAGCCGGGCGGTGGACCACGTGCAGCGCAGTGTAAGTTCCAGCAAGGAAGTGGGGCTTGCAACTGCCTGCGAGGTTGGGGGACTTGTGGGCTGCCGGTGACACTGGACCGGCAGTGTTTGCGGTTGATCCCCACTCCCCACCTCTTGGCTCACTTCCCTTTCCAAGAGTGGACATCCATACTTGTTCAGGGTCCAGTGATCCAGGTAATTAGTATCAAGGAGCACTCCTATCTGGTTTGCTTTGCAGCTGTAAGGATGTGAGCATCCCAAGGAGAGCAGAGCTAGTTTGCCCTTAAAATTGCCATATGTAAAATAGATAACCAATGGGAATTTGCTGCATGACTCAGGGAACTCAAACAGGGGGTCTGAAATAACCTAGAGGGTGCAGTGAGATGGGAGGTGGGAGGGACGTTCAAGAGGGAGGGGACATATGTATACTTATGGCTGATTCAAGTTGGTGTTTGGCAGAAATCAACACAATTCTGTAAAGCAATTGTTGTTCAGTCACTCAGTTGTGTCTGACTCTTTGCAACCCCATGGACTGCAGCATGCCAGGCCTCTCTGTCCATCACCAACTCCCAGAACCTGCCCAAACTCATGTCCATTGAGTCGGTGATGCCATGCAACCATCTCAGCCTCTCTTGTCCCCTTCTCCTCCTGCCTTCAATCTTTCCCAGCATCAGGGTCTTTTCTAATCAGTCAGCTCTTCGCCTCAGGTGGCCAAAGTATTGGAGCTTCAACATCAGCATCAGTAAAGCAATTATCCTTCAATTAAAAAATAAATTAAAAAAACATCTTAAGCCTTGGAAAGGAGGTAGGCACTCAGTGTAGAACCACCTTACTTTGAGTTGCCTCCCTAAGACCAGCCTTCTGGAAATGGTGTCTTGAGGCTGGGCAGAGAACTCAGTTGAGCTGCATTCGTGGGCTTGGGGGCTACAGTGGGCATGGGGTGGGGAGATCTCAGAGAAACTGGGGATCTGGCACGCATGTGAATGGCTTAGGCTGAGTGGTGATCTTTACAGGGGATATGAGGAAAGTAGGTGTCCCATCAGGATCACTTAGAGAAGTTCTTATTTTTTATGTTTCTGGTTATTTATTTTGGTAGGATTTCAAATCTACCCAGAAAAATTGCAAGGATAGTACAAGGAGCTGAACACCTTTTACCCAAATTCACCAACTGATGATATGTTTTGCTCCATGTGCTTCCCTATCTTCTGTGTCAGCAGTTGGCATATCTTTGCTGTAAAGGGTCAAGCAGGAATTATTTTAGGCTTTGAAGGCCATGCAGCCCATCACAGCCACTCACTTCTGCTTTTGGAGCACGAAAGCCTCCCCAGACAACATGTAACACATAGGCATGTCTGTGTCCCAATAAAACTTGATTTATAAGACCAGGTAGCTGGGGGGTTGTGGTTTACCCACACCAGCTCTCTTCCTCCATGTGCATCTTTTTCTGCTCAAAACCACTTATGTACCTGTTAGTGCAGATCCTGGGGGACAGCTTTGTAAAAGATTTTTGTCTCAGCTCCCTATCGACCATCTCGATTCAGTTGATCTCTATATCAGTCTCTTTAGCAGTGCCCAGTCACACGCTAGCTCATTTTGGTGCTTAGCCAGGCCAGAGAGCAGCTCTTTGGCTTTGTGGAGGTCATAAGGAAACCAACATGACATATCATCTAGAACTCACTTCCTTCGCTGAGTTCACACGGGCTGGTCAGTAAGTAGAATTGTTAGCGGCGTTTCAGCACATCTTGGCTCATCAAAGCTGTGCCTGTCGCCGCAGAGCCTGGGCCCATGTTTTTCTTTTAAAAGCTGCAAGGCGCTAAGTGCGGAGACCACAGTGCCTTTGATGTGCCACCCTTAATTCTTTTCCTTTCCCTGTTAACAGCTGAGCTGCTGTGGCGTGCAGAACTATACCAACTGGAGCCCCAGCCCCTACTTCCTGGAGCACGGCATCCCCCCGAGCTGCTGCATGAATGACACCGATTGCAACCCCCAGGATCTGCACAACCTGACTGTCGCCGCCACTAAAGTGAACCAGAAGGTACTCGCTCCCTCTCGGCCCCAATGGGACTCAGTGGTGAACATCTGCAGAGGGCTTTTTTTGTCTCTGTGACATGATGACAAATAGGTTAGAAATGGTCATCTTGGAGAGAGTCAAGAATCTTCCTCTGTGGTTCTTTCTGGGCAGGGAGAGGCCCTGGGCGCCCCACTTCTGAAGGAGAAAGCTGTGCCTCTGCTCGCCTCGCATTCCTGTCCCTCAGCAAGACTCTCCGAGGCATAGTTAGGAAGGGTTTGCAAGTGGTTCCTGTTAACCCTGATGCTGATGTCAGGGAACACTGCCTTTCTTCTTTCTGGGTGTCTGTCTTCTGCTTAATATACCTTCAAAACATGAAATTGTTCCCAGCTGGGTGCCAGTCCTCAGCGGAAAGAGGGAGTCGAGTTGACAGACAGCATGTGGTTCTGCAAGGGGGGGGCTTGATTTTAGGGACGTCACTGCTATAGGAAAAGAAATCAACGACTTCAATTCAGCTCACTGTCAACATCCTGACTCCTAAAGAAATTAGAGAGAGGAAAAAGCTGTCTAAGAGAAATCTGAAAGTTAGTACATAGTAGAAATGAGGGAAATGAAATTTAGGTAGTCAGAGGAAAAGGAAAATCAATTCTGTATTCCATTCTGAGGACATGGTACAGCTGTGAGGACCATCTCTGTTTTTAAAGATTTAGAGAAATGCCATATAGAAAATATGTTTTGGTGAAACAAAAGGGAGAAAAACCCTACTGTTGAGTTTATCCATGGTTATGCCACCATCAGGTAAAGCTTTTCTTTTCTTACTAAGGTCAAGTGAAGATCTTCAAAATCCTATGGGATCTGGGCCAACTACTGAATAATTCACAGAAAATAGCCATCCTTTCAGGATTTGAATGTAGAAAGATAGTTTCTATAATTTACCCATGTAATGTCGATACCTGTAGCAGAAGTGCTACAAGGTATTGTTGCCATTCTAGAAGCTCAATTTGTCATTCTGGGCTTATTACTTTCTGTCGGTGTGGTGAGGTAAGATGTTCCGTACAGACAGCTGCTTGTCTGAGCTAAGAGGACATCTGTTCTGACTGGAATTTTTGAGGCTTTCCTCACCTCTTGACAGTGAGGTGACTCCTGGTTTCTTCCTGGACGCCTCCACTAATCACCTATCTGTCATTATGCTGCCATTGTATGCAGTGCTGAGCCGACCCGGCCCTCAGTGGATGCTCCAATGTATAAAAGACAAGATGTGCTTTATGGCCATGAGATATTGGTACAGCAGAGCCTCAGGAGATCCTTTGGAGATACAGCAGTCATCACTCTTGAGAAAAGCCTTTTTTAAAAAAAAATTTCACTCAAACTACTTCTTTTGTGAAAGTTGAGGACTTCGAAGTCAGGACCACAGGGCTGGCATCAGACTGCAGTTAAGTTCTGTCTCAGCCACTTGCTGGTCGTGTGATCTTGATCAAGTTACTGCAGCCTTGCTTTTCTCATCTGTAAAATGGAGAGAATAATTCTTGCCCCTTAGGGTTGATAGGATTGAATGAGATAAAGTGTCTAAAGCACAGTTCATGGTAGAGAGTAAGGATAAGAACATTTTAACTGTCATGTTAAATGGTAGCTGTGGTGTCAATGTCATGACAATGACAGTGACATCTATCTTGCACTCTACCACACTGTGCCTTTCATTAGAAATGATGTAGCAGGTCCTCGGAGCCAGGGTCTTTTGTTTGTATTCAAAAGCAAGTTTAGAGGCAGCTTCTATAGTGCATCTCTCTAATCCTGACAGTGATTTCCAGAAAGAAAGATTGGGGAGCATTTTTTTCACTCTACTGACAACCTACAAACTGACCTCGCTCTCAGCACCATCCCCCCAATCCTACTTTACATTTTCCTGAACATCTCAAGATACCTCGAAGAGGTACTTTTCCCTCACTTCCTGTTTACTCTCCTATCTGGCTCCCTCTCTGGAGAAAAGTGAGTGACAACTGAAATTGGCCTAGTTTAAGTTTCATTAGGTATTCTCATTGAATGCCCAGCTGAACTTTGAACTTCTCAGACAAATTACTTCCCAGGTCTGAGTCTCTTGACACCTTATCTATAAGAGGTAGGCGAGGGACCTCCCTGGTGGTCCAGTGGTTAAGAATCTGCCTTCCAATGCAGGACACAGGCATTTGATCCCTGGTTGGGGAACTGAGAGAAACTAAGATCCCACGTGCCATGGGGCATCTAAGCCTGCACATCACAGCTAAAGACCATGTGCCGCAATGAAGCCAATGGTGCCAAATAAACATATAAATATTTTTTTAAAGGCGATGCATATGGGGTGGGACAGTCTTGTCCAAATCACTGGAAGAGAGCAAGCAAAAGGTGAGAACAGTTAAGCAGGATATTTACTGTTTTGAGGACAGTTTTGGTTTTGCTACACATGATGATGAAATGTCCACAGGTTCAGTTAGCTAATAGCACTGACCAAGCCCCTCCCACCTAGGAATTCCTTGACAGTTTTTAAAGCCTCCAGGGCAAGAGGAAGACAGAAAGTTATTCTGAGATGCCTCCTCCCAGAGCCTACCTGGTAGCAGCTGTCTACTCTTGCTACCGAAATGCCTTTTACTTCCAGGTGTTTCCCATCAGAGACCCTGTTGATTTAGACTTGCTGAGAGGCTGAGCAAATTACCTGTGCTGTTTCTGGGTGTTTCTTAGGACACTTAGCAGGTCTCTGTGGCTGGATCTCACACTGGACAACCAGGCTTTCATTTTAAGACATGAAATGAGATCGTTATGGACAGATAAGATCGTGGTTTCCCGGAGAATTTAAGGTGGAAGGCAAACATGCACCGGGGTTGTAGGATCAAAGCAGTTTGGGCAGAGCTAGGCCAAGTCCTGGGAACTGGGCTTGTGGGTCCACAGAGTGAATGACAAGAAAAAACTGGAGACAGAAAGCATTTACTGCAACCTGGGTCTTGTATTGTTTAAACAACAAAGAAGCTAATCACATTCATCTTCTCATCTTAACTAACTCTCTTACTGCTATAATTTAATTGGTTCTTTCTTTGGAGTGAAAAGTAGTGGGGGAACTTAGAGAAGAGTGCTTCTCCAACTTTAATGGACATGTGAAACATCTAGAGGTATTGTTAACATTCGTGAAAAGTTGTTAAAAATGAGTGACCCCAGGATCTGATTCTGATTCAGTAGGTCTGGAGTGAGGCCTCAGATTCTGCATTTCTAACAAATTCCCCAGGAATACTGCTGCTGCTCATAGAAAACCCCACTTTGAGGAGCCAGATTTAAAAGGAATGATTTTGCCACAGTTGTGCTAATGCAAAGCCCTTACTTCATTTTTCTGGTTTCTCTTACCGGTTGGAATGGGCTTATCAAAAATAATGTAACTGACTGAATGGAGAAGAAATCATACTTTCAGTTCAGTTCAGTCGCTCAGTCGTGTCCGACTCTTTGCGACCACATGAATTGCAGCACGCCAGGCCTCCCTGTCCACCACCAACTTCCGGAGTTTACTCAAACCCATGTCCATCGAGTTGGTGATGCCATCCAGCCATCTCATCCTCTGTCATCCCCTTCTCCTCCTGCCCCCAATCCTTCCCAGCATTAGGGTCTTTTCCAATGAGTCACCTCTTCGCATGAGGTGGCCAAAGTATTGGAGTTTCAGCTTCAGCATCAGTCCTTCCAATGAACACCAGGACTGATCTCCTTTAGGATGGACTGGTTAGATCTTCTTGCAGTCCACGGGACTTTCAAGAGTCTTCTCCAACTCCACAGTTCAAAAGCATCAATTTTTCGGCGCTCAGCTTTCTTTATAGTCCAACTCTCACATCCATACATGACTACTGCAAAAACCGTAGCCTTGACTAGATGGACCTTTGTTGGCAAAGTAATGTCTCTGCTTTAAAATATGCTGTCTAGGTTGATCATAACTTTCCTTCCAAGGAAAACATATTCACCTTATGTGTAGAACTGAAGTTCACAGAAAAAAACAAAACAAAACTCTATTCTAAAAACAAACCTTTTCCAAAATATTTTGCAGAGTAAGAAAATAGACCACTTGACTTCTCTCTGGTTTCTATTATTGGGCTTGTGCTTCTATATTTTGAGCTCATGTAACACTGGTGGTCTGAACTTCATCTCCCCACCTCCCCCACATCACTGTGGGGAGGAGATACAGCAGTGAACAATGACCAGCACAGAAAAACACTATCTTAGCTGTTGCCATTTGAGAAAGTGCTATTAGTGCTATTATGAATAGAATATCTACCTCTCTTTTTGCTTTGACTTCTTCTTAACCTGAACCAACCTCCTTTCTGATACCTATTGGAAAAGAGTGCTATGTATAATTTCATTAGTAGAAATGAAATTAGTGAGCAAGCTTCTCTTACAAAGAGAGAATCACAGTTTGAAACTTCCCATGAGCAACAATACACTTCCTTTGCCCCTCCTGCCCCTGCCCTGGCCTTCAAATTTGCACCAGGTAACTGAGGAGCATAGTTTATTCATTGCATTGAAAACATGTGTCAAAGCACTGCTGCTAAAGAAATGCATCTTTCTTTGCAAACAGAATATGAGTGCATAAAATATCACTTACTAGAAGATACAGCATTGGTGGGATTTTCCTAGGCTCCGTGAGAAATGTTAAACCATTACATTTTGAATTTAAAAATGGGAGTTATGTTTTTCATTGTTCTTGTTCTTCAGATGTTATTACAATTCAGTGGGCCTTTCTTGATAAACTACAATCCTCTTCACCCTGCTTTTGAAATGAATGTCTTGATTTTTCATGGGCTTCATGCATTCAAGTTTGAAGCCCTTTTCTAGAGAACTGGAAAAAGACCACGTTTTCCAAAGCTGAATACATCACTTCAGAAGTCTTGGTTGATTTGGCCCAGTTCCAGAAAAAATCAAAATCATATCATTTGTTTTAAAGAAATTGAATTATATCCATTTTAAACTAAACAATTGAAATTGGTAAAATTGGTGTTGGTTTTAATCACAACATGGGCTCTGCCTGCAATGCAGGAGACCCAGGTTCAATCCCTGGGTCAGGAAGAGCCCCTGGAGCAGGAAATGGCAAACCACTCTAGTACTCTTGCCTGGAGAATCCCATGGACAGAGGAGCCTGGCAGGCTACAGTCCATAGAGTTGCAAAAGAGTTGGACACGACTGAGCACAACACAGCTGGGGAATGCAGCAGCTTAATCACAACATGTAGAGATTTCACAGGATGGTAAAGGGACACTCATTTCATTTTATGAATGAGGTTATTGACAGGGAAAGTGACTTGTTCAAGGTCACATAGTAAATCTGTGAAAAAGTGACTCTAGAACATAGGTTTTTCCCTACTAAAAAAAAAGTAGCAATCTTTGTATGAAGAACCCTAAAGTGCCATAAAGTTGGCAGGCATTCAACCACCTCCTTCTAACCAGATTTTACTTTATCTGCGATTTTGTCATTTGTTGTGAAAATGCTAGTAACTGCTTATCATGCTGAGCTTTCCTGATCAAGGATGCAGGATAGTTTTTCATCTGTTCAAATCTGCCTCTGGATCCCTACAGCGTTGGTCTCATAGATCTTACAGCCTTCTTGTTCAATTTCATCCTATGATGGAAACATTAGTGAATGAAAGCGTATATCTTGGATTTGCTTTTAGATACTCCAGCCAGGGGATGAGTTTTGAAGCAATTGAAGTGAAACAAGACTGACCATATGTTCATTGTGATGTTAGAGGCAGGGTCACTTGGGAGTTTGTTGTACCACTCTCTGTTCCTCTTGTTTGTTTGAAATTTTTCATTGTATTTGTGAAATGAAGATTGGGATGTATGTGTGAGTGTGGCAAGATAACCCAGGCCCATTTGGCCTGGATAAAACATGTCTCTGAGACTGTGTCTCTTGTGTTTTCAGGGTTGTTATGATCTGGTGACCAGTTTCATGGAGACCAACATGGGAATCATCGCTGGAGTGGCTTTTGGGATTGCATTCTCCCAGGTAATCCTGTGGTCGGGTCTAGCCTTTCCTCTGTTTCCTGCTCACTTTTCCTGGTCTGCAGATTCTCTGGCGGCCTCCCTGTGCCTGGGGAAAGGCTGATGGATGGGGTCAGAACTCCTTGCTCATTAGTCCTCAGGTCATCTGTTTATTGATTTTCCTTTTTCAACTTAAATGAAGTTTTGCCATCGAGGGAATATCGGTTACAGTTCAACTAATGACTAGCTCCAGAAAAACAACTCGTTTCTTCTGTAGGTCAAATGGAGGTTAGCTGAACAAAGTGCTGCCTTAATTGGAGCATAAACAACTCCAAACATCAAATGGCTGGTTTGGATTTGAGGGGAGAGGGGAGAGGCTCTTTTCCTGGTTGACCTGTCCCTTTTTGATTTCTTAGTTCCTGGGAATTGTGAATGAGATCTCGTCCTTAAAAAAAAACACCAAAAACGTAGCCAACTTCATCTTGTGATCATTATTTTGATCTGAAGGTCTGATTGTTGTTTCTTAAGAGGAAACTGAATTTGTATATAGAAAATGTTATATCCCTTTATCTCCACTTGGCCTCCAGAAAAGAATGAGAGAAGAAATTAAGCAAACTAAGCAGGCCACATATACTCAAGAATGGAACATGATTAAGCGAAATCCAAAATTTTGCCCACTTCCACCAGGCAGTGTGTTGTCCCATGGGCTTCTGATCTCCCAGTCAAATGATAGAGCATATATACCTAACATCAACAACAAAAAAATATAATGCAGAATTTTTTCAGATGAACAGATCATTTTTTCCAACAAAGCCCAGTTAATGTCACCTCAGTCATGTTGCCATGGCTCTGGTTTTACCTGCCTGAATTCTACGTCAGCCCTCCCAGACTATAATTACTATCCCCCTGCCCCCGCAGTCCCCAGACTTCTTTCCTTCTTGCCGAACCAATACAGATACACTTTAATCCTATTTAAATTTGTTCCTAAAACTTCGCTATTGAAATATGGCATGTACAGAAAAGTGCAGACATTGTAAGTATACAGCTTAATAAGTTATCACAAGATGAGCCTATCTGTATACTTACCATCAAGGAATAGCACATTAGCCTGGCAGTTTTTGCATATGGAGGGCCTGGCCTGAGGTAAATCGAACAGTTTTTCTGTGCTGCCTAGGAGAAACCCTTGATGCGGGGCTCACTGACTTGGCTCTGTGGCCCTGTGGGCAGTGAGAGAGGGAAGCCCCAAGGAAGCCTGAAACAGACTCTCTCCACAGAGACTTTAGGTCTCATCAAGGTACTCCAGAGTCGTTGGGATAAAAAAAACAAACCCAAAGCCCAGGAGCATCACAGAGGCAGTAGCATTCACCCACGTGGCTGGTCAAGTGCAGAGATTTGAGATCTGCCGTGTTCACCTTGGGGCAGGGAGAGGAATGGCCATGGGTGGCTCTTGGTAGTCAGATGCACTGAGAGCTGCAGCTTTGAATGGTGCCAGGAGCCTCAGGGAACCTGGAAGCTAACGCAGGCTTCCAGATGCCAGTAGATCCAGGGCCTCTCTGGGACCATGGTGGCCACTTAGCAGATGCCTGTTCAAGAAGAACCAGCCCTCCTGATCCTGGTCACTGACCTGGCACCAAAGCTTCAGCCACACGTGTTCAGAAATTTTAGGACAAGTGTCATAGTGACACTTAGCAAATAAATGTTGGCTAAATCAATCATATTGGCCTATGTCTTGAGCTTCCAGTAATAAAACGAACTTTGCTGAGTAGAGGCCACAGGGAGATCAAAGTAGGTAGGAAAGAATAGAACCCCCGCCCCCTGACTGCTCACTTGCCCCCACCTTCTCCTTACCCTTCTCCTCAGCTGCTCTCATGACATCCATGCTGTCCTTGGTTGGAACAAACCAGTCTTGCATACCTTTTGTCTTAGAAATTAAACAGAAGTGTGGTATAATGTACCTAAATGTGGTATAGTGGACAAGCTGAAGTCTAGCCTTTTAATAGACTTGTGAGTGCTCGGTCCCCTGTTAACTAACTTAGCTAACTTAAAGACCTTGAGTGCTGGTTTTGGACAGTAGGGGTTTGGCAGGCATTAACTACTTCTCTCCATAAATTCCCAGGTGCCTTTACCCTCTCAAGGCAAAGCCTGTTTGTCCAGACTTGATGGGCAGGTCCCGCTGCCCTGTTAATTTATAGCAGGTAGTTGAGTGTGTTTTGATAGGGTACCTCCTCCCTTGCATCTTTGGCAGCTACTCTTTTATTCGAGGGGGCTTGGGGATGGAACACACAGACACACACACAGACACACAGACACAGACACACACACATACACACACACACACACACACACACACACACACCATCGCCTCCCTCACCCCTAACATGAACTGGAAGCCAAGCATCCAAGTCCAGACACTGGTATTACTTTGTGATACTGCGTTGGAACTTGGTTTTTAGCACTTCTGTCTCTGATGTAATCAGTTTCACTAGACTTGGAAACTGTTAGACTGGATTAATTCCCCCAAAGCACAGAATGTTACAGTCCTGAGTAAGGATAGGAGAGCTGTTTTCCAGAAGGGAGAGTTGAGTGGCTTGCTTGAGGTTGGGTGACTAGTGTAGATCCACTACAATTCTGATGATCTCATCTGGTCCACGGCATTCAACATTTAGGCCAAATATAACCCTTGTTCTTGACTTACATAGCACCTAAATGGAAGGCAGTTTGTGCCTTTATAATGAAAGTGTTTGAGTCTGTGAAATTGCAAGGAGAAAGGTACTCATCAAAAAATACCCATCCCTGTCCTGCCCAACCCTCTCCTCTGCAGGGCCTCCTCCAGGGCCCACAGGCTGCTGCCACGATTTGTTATGGACCAGGGGTTCTTTTCCAGGACTTGTTTATCTTTTCTGTATCTAGGACAAGACAAAGCTGTCAGTAGCCTCGATGAGACATGGCCAAATAAGGCTAACAGAATTTTTGCCTCTTCCCCTACTGTTTTCAGGCTCTGAAACAGTCCCTAAAAGTATTTATATGGTTTTGTTTTAAATCGGATTCCTTGGCATGTTCCTAAAGATGGGCAAGTTTTATTTACTTTCCCAGTTAGGCCATCAACATAAAATCTCTACAGGCATTATGAAAAGTGAAAGTGTTAGCTGTTCAGTTGTGTCCAACTCTTTGGGACCCGATGGACTATAGGCCACCAGACTCCTCTGTCCATGGAATTTCCCAGGCAAGCATACTGGAGTGGGTACCCATTCCCTTCTCCAGGAGATCTTTCCGACCCAGGGATTGAACCCAGGTCTCCTGCATTGCAGGCAGATTCTTTACTATTTGAGCCACCAGGGGAAGAATTGAGAAGATTGAAATTTTAGACCTAGTGTTAAGCAAGTTGTCTTTTATAGCTTTGTTACCTGGCCTCTCTTTGCCCCTCAGGGATTAGGGACTGGCCCATTTGGTGGCCACGGTGATTGCAGGGGAAGATAACCCCTGCCCCATTGCCTCTGACAGCCCTGGTCTTGGTTGAGCTAGACTCCACCCTCTCTCAGTCCCTCTCCCCTACCCCTTGGCCTCCACCCTGTTCCTGGGGATCTGCAGAACCCCACTGATGCGATCCCTGTTACTGGAGCTCTCTTTGTGGGAAAGCTTCGATAAGGCTAGAGTCGGCCTTCTGTAAGTCTAGGGCCTTTTTTCTCTCCTTCCCTCTGTAGCTTCTCAGTTCGTGAAGGTCCTCCCAGAGGCTTTCGTGACCCAAAAGAAAGCAGAATATAGTACAGACAAGGCTGAGTGGTAGAAATAAAATGTTACTTCCAACAATTAGACGAAGGCTAATTACAAAGTCTTTTAGATGACCAAATACCAGTAATCTGATCTCAAACTCCCTAGGCTGTATGGGATTTGGCATTTCACCAGCCAGGAGGAGAGGGAGAGGTGACTCTGGATCTCCGTCCTGAGGGCTTTTTAGCAGAAGAGGCAAGCTCTCCTCTTCCTGTCTCTCTCTCTGGGGTTTAAAGCAGAAGTTTGTCCCTGTGCCCACATACTCCAGCCTTAACACATCAGCCCCAGAGCATACCTCTGTTCTTGAGGAATTTACATATATTTAACCTAAAGAAAGGTTTCATCTAAATAAGAATGAATTTTTCTATCTACAGAATAGTTGGGTCTAGTGGCAAGCGTTTGGTCCTGATTCAGACTGAGGAAGAGCCTGTGTGTTTACCTTTAATAGGCTTTCAGTTACGTACCTAGAAATAATCTGTTAATAAATGGTATTAAGTATAGCATGTTCCCCCCTCCCCACTTTCCTTTAATTTGGTGATAAAGGGAAATGAGAGATCAAAGTTCTCTCTCAAATATGATGAAACACTATAGCAAATGTGAAATCAGTAACCCTGCAAATAATTCAGAACACCCACCATATCCCAGATTCTAGTTTTTCTTGCACCAGAATTAACTAGAATAAAAGCCAATATATGTAAACTACTGTTCTCACAAAGCTTGTATATACCCCAGCTCAGGACTTTTTTAAGGAACAATTTCTTAGTAGATGTTAAAAAATAATTTTTAAAAATTGTTTAAAAATCTTCTCCTATGGACAAACAGAAGAAGGTATGTTCTTGCCCTAGAAATACAAAATACAGTTTGAAAGCAAATAGCTTTTATTTTTACTTATATTTTTAAAGTTATTATTTCTGTGAGAAAGTCTGACCAGTGCTTTAAAAATGATACTGTTTCTGTTTGGGGGTAAAAAGGTGGAGGGACACACTATATTCCCCTGAAAACAGGCATTTTAGATACAAGAAATATTGATACATACTACAGAATGTTTTGGCTGTGTGGCTTATGAACTGCCATGGGGGCCGAGAGCACTGCAAACCACTGAATACAGGAGCGTTGCAAATTGTAAAGTGGCATGGTGACTACTGTAAGTGCTAAAACATACAGGAGGTCAGTGAAAAACAAACCTGAAGTGCTAATAAGCTTTACAAAGAAAGGAGTGTCTAGGAACTTGAGATCAAATAAAGACGTGCCCACTGAAAGCCCTCTCCCTGAAGTTTGCAATGTAAGGCAGGAAGGGAGCCCTGGTGGTGAGAGGCAGAGGAGTTATTCTGGAGAGGAAAGGGTCTAGGCTAGAAAGGGGGCTCTTCTTGGTTAGAAGAAGAGGGTGGAGCCATAAACTCTGTGTGGGCTTCCTGTATGGTTTGAGGGGGGTTCTTTAACCTCTCCTGAATCTGGGTGTTCATTGGAGGGACTGATGTTGAAGCTGAAACTCCAATACTTTGGCCACCTGATGTGGAGAGCTGACTCATTTGAAAAGACCCTGATGCTGGGAAAGATTGAGGACAGGAGGAGAAGGGGACGACAGAGGATGAGATGGTTGGATGGCATCACCGACACAATGGACATGGGTTTGGGTAAACTCTGGGAGTTGGTGATGGACAGGGAGGCCTGGCGTGCTGTGGTTCATGAGGTCTCAAAAAGTCGGACACAACTGAGTGACTGGACTGAACTGAACTGAACCCATTTACTTATCTGGAAAATTGGGATGGTAGTACTGCCCAGGTGTGTAGTAGGGATTAAATAACTCGGTATTCCCAAGTGTTCAGTGTGCCTCTGGTTTTTGGCTGACATCTGATTTTTGAGAGTATCTAAAGTGTGATCTGGTGTATGTTGGTCCTGAAAAATAGCAGATGTAATGAAAAGAGAAAAACTATATGGTTCAAAATCCTTGTACTTATGGAGAGAATTTTATTTTCTCATTTGGCACAATATTCTGGTAGCTCAGAGGGAAGGAATCTTTCTGCAATGCAGGAGACCTGGGTTTGATCCCTGGGTCAGGAAGATCCCCTGGAGAAGGAAATGGCAGCCCACTCCAGTATTCTTGCCTGGAGAATCCCCATGGACAGAGGAGCCTGGTTGGCTACAGTCCATGTGGTTGCAAAGAGTCAGACATGACTGACAACTAACACTTTTCTGGAGGTTACAGCCATGGTTACTTTGGCCACTTGGTATAGGCACAGTACTGTGTATTTTGTGGCACAAAATGATGGCCAGAGCCTTGGTAGGAAATGAGTCCAATAAGATGGTGACTTTTCCTTACCTGACAGAGGTTATAATCTGCAGGTTTCATAGCACAATTTCCATTTGATAAAGGAAAAGAAGAATCTGGAATTTGACCAAGAGAGGTAATCAGGTGGGCTGCAGCCTGCAGGGTTGAGCAGAGAGGAAGAAGAACAGAGTTCAGGTGTTGCCTTGATCAATAGTAGGACCCAATGTGTAATCTGTAAGATAAGGGTGACCAGATAGACTGGGTGAGTGGTTCTGTCACCTAGAAGCCTGGTTAAAACATCAGTGTCTGGGCCCCACTCCTAGATGATGCTGATTTGGCTGGTCCTGGGGCCACAGAAGTGTATGAAAGTCACTAAGTTATGTCCAACTCTTTGCGACCCCGTGGACTATACAGTCCATGGAATTCTGCAGGCCAGAATACTGGAGTGGGTAGCCATTCCCTTCTCCAGGGGATCTTCCCAACCCAGGGATTGAATCTGGGTCTCCTGAATTGCAAGCGGATTCTTTACCAGCTGAGCCACCAGGGAAGTTATACTAGACTTTATACTAGACATTATACTAGACTGTCTCTCAAGGTCATTGCCACCTCTGAACCAATAACACATGGCCAATTGCTTAAGAAGAAGCGACCCTCACCTGGCCAAGAGAAGCTGTAGACATTCAGACTCAAGTGCACAGTCAGAGTCCCGTCCAAAAAGTGCTTATCTTCCTGAGTCAGGAATGAGAACTGTGGTCTTCAGTGAGCAGAACAGATACAGTGAAGTAACAGCTTTTTATCAGATTCACTTGTGTTGGAAGTTAAGTCAAAGCACAAAGTAGGTAGGAGACTGGGAAGGTGGATATTGGTTGTGCTGAAAACCCAGGGGGTAGACATTGGGTGTGCTGCTGCTGCTAAGTCACTTCAGTTGTGTCCGACTCTGTGTGACCCCATAGACGGCAGCCCACCAGGCTCCTCCGTCCCTGGGATTCTCCAGGCAAGAACACTGGAGTGGGTTGCCATTTCCTTCTCCAATGCAACAAAGTGAAAAGTGAAAGTGAAGTTGCTCAGTCGTGTCCGACGTTCTCGACCCCATGGACTGTAGCCAATTAGGCTCCTCCGTCCATGGGGTGTAGATGGGCCCATTTAGGCCTAAAATATCTACATGATTTAGAGATAAAGAGAAGTTCAAACCCACCCCCCACCCCACCTCACAAACCATGACTTACTTCATGACTTACTTACTTGGCAAACTCTCCAAGTCCAGAATAGCACCCCATTGTCTCAGGGAAAGAACTATTATCTTGTCAGCCAGGTATGACTGGAGTATCAGCCTATGCTGAGACAGCTTCCCAATGCATGTGGTTATGGTTCTAAATTCAATTCTGATATTCAATTCTACCATACTAATGCCAGGTAGTTACTACTACCTTGCTGTAGTAACTTAATTTTTTTCATTATGCTCAGAACATAGGAACACATTTTAATATTACTTACGTCAAAAGTCATTTTTCAATGGCCAGAGTGAGCTAGAACTGTAACCTTATGGCCAGTTCAAGACTTTCTAGCTGTCCTCCACCGGCACTTAGACTTCCTGTCTTCACTCCCACTACTGAAATCAGGCTTGACTGTTTTTCCTAGTGCCCTTTCCCCACTCATGTACAAAAGCCCTCAGCCGATAAAAATTATATCTGGGTGGAGGGGGGCAGGTCAAAGAAATGTGTTACCTCAGTGACTTGCGAGCCTGTTGTCTTTTTCCTTCTGCCCACAGCTGATTGGCATGCTGCTGGCCTGCTGTTTGTCCCGGTTCATCACGGCCAACCAGTATGAGATGGTGTAAGGAGGTGAGTGGCGGTGGGGAGGGCTCTCCCTTTGGGGCCTGGACTCCCCCCTTCAAAGGGATGAGGGTACTGCTTGGTCACTTCACTCCTTGTTCTGGGTGGCACTTGGCCATGTGCCAAAGCCTCATTTCTCTGGTGCTGGGCAAGAGATGTGATTATTGCTATCGTGGCAAACATCAAAATGTTCTCTTCTACTTGTTACCTTAAGTCCTTATTAATGGTGAGTCATTTACGTGTTTTAATTTCTCTCTTAGTCTTTCAAGAATGACGGAATAAGAGACCTGTTTGCAAAAGGAACTGCAGCAATCTTTGAAAGACTTCCAAAGAATGTTAGAGCACAGTACATCATACACCCGTCCTAACCCCCACCCAACCCTGCGAGCAACTGCAACTGACGCTCCCACACAGCCTCTGCTCCACCTTTCAGCCTGCATCATGCGTAGCGTTCCATTTTGTGAAGCCCTGTTGTGCCAGAGTGTAGCCAGGTTCCCTGCATCTAGTCCTAGGGGACCCCACCCAAGGCCCTGTGCGTGCCAGCTCCTCCATCTGTACTTGGTCCAACTGCAGCTCATTGTAGGTGACTGGTTCTCCACACCATCACTGGCCCTGCTGGGCCCTGCATGTAGTGTGGGAGGCTCCTGTTAGCCCTTGATCATGATTGATAAACGCTGCACACCCCCTAGATATAGATAAGCAGATAGCTATCAGTTCTTTTGGCTTAATCTCCTTTGGTTGGGTTTTCCCTTTTACTAAGGCTCTTTCCTACCTTCTTCAGGCTGCCTAGGGCATGTAATACTTTGTAATTGTCCTTGAGGAGAAAAGGGCATGTGTCATGCACAGAGGAGATTATCGAGCTTTGGGTGGCCTCCTTGCTCCTTGCTGTTACATGCCTGGGAACGTATAGAGGGTTTAGTGCGCCTGTATAACCCTGTTACAAAGCTGTATTGTTGCTTCCTGTGAAGGAAATAATGACTTCTGTTTTTCCCCAGTTAATTGCTATTGTGTTATTTTACTTCTTTCTATATTTTTTCTTTGCATTGACATTACAGACATCGAGGACCTCATCAAAATCAATTTAAAAATGAGTGTGAAGGGGGAACAAAAGTCAAGATATTTTTAAAAGATCTTAAAAAAATGCCTCTGTCTCGCATGCCAACAAGAATGCATTGATATTGTGAACATTTGTGATACATGTATTAATAAATAGTCATTACAAATTACTGTGTTCTGGTCTTGTTCTTAAAGTTTTTAAACACATTTCTATTCCATTTTGTTCCATAGGACAGGGGTCCTCAACGCTCGGGATCTAATGCCTGATGATCTGAGGTGGAGGCTGATGTAATGATAATAGAAATAAAGTATGCAATAAATGTAATGTGTTTGAATCATCCCAAAACCATCCCCCCCGCCTTCCCCCTAGTCTGTGGAAAAACTGTCTTCCATGAAATTAGTCCCTGGTATGAAAAAGGTTGGGGACTACTACCATAGCGGATTGGAGGTGGACCACCCTACACACTGACACATCCTCCCCTACAAGCTCCAACTCCACTAAATAGCACTAAACAGTATAAAAATTGAAGGGGTAGATTTTTTCTTAATGGACATTCCAGGAACTTGAATCATTTATCATAAACAGGATGTATTGTTGGCTGCAAAAATAAAATCTTCATATTTCAGGCTAGAAACAGAAAGATTTCAGAGTTTTTAAGTCTGAATGTCACTTTAAAAAAGGAAATGAACATCTACTTTTCCCCTTATTGTTCCTAATGATCATGTATTCTTCCCTTCCTTCGTTCTTCTCTGGATTGAATAAACTCAATCTAGAGAAGAGATGACATCATACCATTCAGTTGTTCCAATGCCATGGCTTTTATTAATACTAAAGTATGAAATCCTTATACTTGATTTAAAGAGCATTTTAGCAATAGGTACAGTATATATTATCTGCAATCTATTTTTTTCCTTAATATGTGTGCATGTGTGTTAGTCACTCAGTCATGTCTGATGCTTTATGACCCCTTGGACTGTATAACTCTCCAGGCTTCTCTGTCCATGGAATTCTCCAGGTAAGAATCCTGGAGTGTGTTGCCATTCCCTTCTCCATTCCTTCTTAATGGATCTTCCTTAAAAACTAGTAGAAGCATTAATTGATCTTTTCCCAAATAAGTAGATCTAGAAAGCTCCATCTTCTCTGATGGAGATGGTGTTCTAACTATATCCACATATTATTCTGAACTCTACAGGAAGTAAACCCTAAAAGGCTTACAATATCTGACCCACACCCTCAGATATTCCCTCTTCAAAAGGTCAGCATTTTTAGAGAATTAGAGATCTCTTCTCTATAACCCAAAACTTTTCAAAGTTTCATTTACATTTCTCTTTTGTTATATAATAAAATGAGGCTTTTCTGTAAAATTCTAAATAGAGCCCCATCCATGGTTCACCTTTTTGCAAACTATGCATTCACTAGTATACTAATACTGTTATACTTTGGTAAACAAGAAATCTATACACTTTTAAATTGAATTTGGATCTCACCATTATATAATTTCAGTGTGAAACATTTAAGATTTATTTGAACTTTAAAACTATAAAGTATTGATGTTTCAACCTTACTCAGAAATAAGATATATTTAGCTTTAAAAGGTATTGCTTCACATTATTCCAAAGTCATTATACTAATTCATACTCCCACCACAGAGTAGAAAAGTTCCAGTTTGTTCACATCAACACTTGTTATCCTCAGACTTAGTTTTTTTGCCATTCTGAATGTATGGACGTATCTCAGTTTGACTTCACATTATTATTGGTAATACTGAACATTCACTTTGTCATTGACTACTTTGATATCTTTATTTATTTATTTATTGGCCATGCTGTGTGGCATGTGGAATCTTAGTTCCCTGGCCAGGGATTGAATCTGTGCCCCCTGCAGTGGAAGCATGGAGCCTTAACCACTGGACTGCCAGGGAATTCCCGATATCTTCTTTTATGAGGTGTTCAAGTCTTGTGTGTTTTTTGAAAACTCAGTTATCTTAATTGATTTGTAGGAATTCTTTATGTATTCTGGATGCAAATCCTCACTTGGATGTATCAATATTTATTGCAAATATTTTCTCTCAGCCTATCATTTGATTTTTCACATACAGTCAATTATTTTTTTCCAGCTTTATGGACTTCCCAGTGGCTCAAGTGGTAAAGAATCTTCCTGCAGTGTAGGAGACATGGGTTTAATTCCTGGGTTGGGAAGATGCCCTGAAGGAGGAAATGCAACCCCTCCAGTATTCTTGTCTGGGAAGTCCCATGAACAGAGGAGCCTGGAAGGCTACAAATAGTCAGACATGACTGAGCATGCATACACTACTGAGATGTATTTGATATAATATTGTATAGGCTTGAAGTGTACAAGTTGATGACTTAATCCACTGATGTATTGTAATTGCTACTAAACAACTCATGGATCACTGAAGGAAGAGACAAATGAAAATGAGAGCACAAGTATCCAAAACCTATGGGACACAGCAAAAGCTGTTTTAAGAGGGAAGTTTATAGTGATGCAATCTTAGCAAATAAAAATCTCAAATAAACAGCCCAACCTTATGCCTAAAGCAACTAGAGAAAGAAAAATTCCAAGGTTAGTAGGAAATAACTCATAAAGATCAGAGCAGAAATAAATGCAATAGACTAAAAAAATAGAAAAGATCAATGAAACTAAAAGATGGTCCTTTGAAAGGATAAAATTGATAAACCTTTTGCCAGACACATCAAGAAAAAAAGGGAGAAGGCCCAAATCATTAAAATCAGAAATGAAAAAGAAGTTACAACCGACACCACAGAAATAATCTTAGATTACTACTAACAACTATATACCAATAAAATGAAAACGTATAAGAAATACACAAATTCTTAGAAAGGTACAATCTCCAAGACTGAACCAGGAGAAAATAGAAAATATGAATAGGCCAATTACCAGTACTGAAATTGAAACTGATTTAAAAACTCCCAACAAACAGAAGTCCAGAACAATATGGCTTCACAGGTGAATTCTATCAAACATTCAGAGAACAGTTAACATCTATCCTCCTGAAACTATTCCAAAATATTGCAGAGGAAGGCACACTCCCAAACTCATTTTATGAGGACATCATTACCCTGATGCCAAAACCAGACAAAGATACCACAAATTAAAAAAAATATAGGCCAATATCACTGACGAACATAGACACAAAATTTCTCAACAAAAGACTAGCAAACTGGATCCAATAATAAATTAAAAGGATCATTCACTGTGATCAAGTGGGATTTATCCCAGGGATGCAAGGATTTTTTCAATATTCACAAATCAATTAGTGTGATACACCACATTAACAAAATGAATTAAAACCATATGATCATCTCAATAGATGCAGAAAATGCTTTTGGTAAAATTCAGCATCTATTTATGATTAAAAATACCTCTCCAGAAAGTGAGTCTAGAAAGAACATTGTCAATATAATAAAGGCCATATATTACAGACCCACAGCTAATATACTCAACAGTGAAAAGCTGAAAGCTTTTCCTCTAAGATGAGAAACAGGACAAGGATGTCCACTCTTGCCACTTTTATTCAACATAGTTTTGGAAGTCCTAGCCATGGCAATCAGAGAACAAAAAACAAAAGGAATTCAAATTGGAAAAGAAGTAAAACTGTTACTTTGCTGATGACATGATACTATACATAGAAGATCCTAAACATGCTACCAGAAAACTACAAGAGCTCACCAATCAATGTGGTCAAGTTGAAGGATCCAAAAGTAAAACACAGAAATCTGTTGCATTTCTATACACTAACAATGAAAGACCAGAAAGAGAAGAAAACAATCCCATTTACCATTACATTAAAAAGAAGAAAACACCTAGGAATAAACCTACCTAAAAAGGCAAAAGGTCTGTAATCTGAAAACTATTAAGATGGTGATGAAAGAAATCAAAGATGATTTATAATAGCCAGGACATGGAAGCAACCTAGATGCCCATCAGCAGATGAATGGATAAGGAAGCTGTGGTACATATACACCATGCAATATTACTCAGCCATTAAAAAGAATTCATTTGAACCAGTCCTAATGAGATGGATGAAGCTGGAGCCCATTATACAGAGTGAAGTAAGCCAGAAAGATAAAGAACATTACAGCATACTAACACATATATATGGAATTTAGAAAGGTGATAACGATAACCCTATATGCAAAACAGAAAAAGAGACACAGAAATACAGAACAGACTTTTGAACTTTGTGGGAGAATGTGAGGGTGGGATATTTCAAAAGAACAGCATGTATACTATCTATGGTGAAACAGATCACCAGCCCAGGTGGGATGCATGAGACAAGTGCTCAGGCCTGGTGCACTGGGAAGACCCAGAGGAATCGGGTGGAGAGGGAGGTGGGAGGGGGGATCGGGATTGGGAATACATGTAAATCCATGGCTGATTCATATCAATGTATGACAAAACCCACTGGAAAAAAATAATAATAATAATTAAAAAAAAAGAATTATTAAAAAAAAAATAAAAAAAAAAAGAAATCAAAGATGACACAAACACATGGAAAGATACAGTATGTTTTTGGACTGGAAGTATCAATATTGTCAAAATGATTCTACTACCCAAGGCAACCTATAGAATCAATGCAATCCCTATCAAATTACTAATGGCATTTCACAGAACTAGAACAAAAAAAATCTTACAATTTTTATGGAGACACAAAAGAACCTGAATCACCAAAACAATCTTGAGAAAGAAAAATGGAGCTGGAGGAATCTGGCTCCCTGACTTCAGACTATATTGCAAAGCTACAGTCATCAAAGCAATATGATACTGGCACAAAATCAGAAATATAGATCAGTGGAACAGGGTAGAAAGCCCAGAAATAAACCCACTCACATATGGTCAATTAATCTATGACAAAGGAGGCAAGACTATACAATGGAGAAAAGACAATCTCCTAAATAAATGGTGCTGGGAAAACTGGACAGCTACATGTAAAAAACATGAAATTAGAACATTCTTTAACACCATCCAGTTAGTTCAGTTGCTCACTTGTGTCTGACTCTTTGTGACCCCATGGATGGCAGCATGCCAGGCCTCCTTGTCCATCACCAACTCCCAGAGTGTACTCAAATGCATGTCCATTGAGTTGGTGATGCCATCCAACCATCTCATCCTCTGTTGTCCCCTTCCCCTCCCACCTTCAATCTTTCCCAGCATTGGGGTCTTTTCAAATGAGGCAGTTCTTCACATCAGGTGGCCAAAATATTGGAGTTTCAGCTTCAGCATCAGTCCTTCCAATGAATAGTCAGGACTGACTTCCTTTAGGATGGACTGGTTGGATCTCCTTGCAGTCCAAGGGACTCTCAAGAGTCTTCTCCAACACCACAGTTCAAAAGCATCAATTCTTCTGTGCTCAGCTTTCTTTATAGTCCATCTCTCACATCCATACATGACTCCTGGAAAAACCATAGCTTTGACTAGACGGACCTTTGTTGGCAAAGTAATGTCTCTGCTTTTTAATATGCTGTCTAGGTTGGTCATAGCCTTTCTTCCAAGGAGCAAGCGTCTTTTAATTTCATGGCTGCAGTCACCATCTGCAGTGATTTTGGAGCCCAGAAAAATAAAGTCTGTCACTGTGTCCACTGTTTCTCCATTTATTTGCCATGAAGTGATGGGACCAGATGCCATGATCTTAGTTTTCTGAATGTTGAGTTTTAAGCCAACTTTTTCACTCTCCTCTTTCATTTTCATTAAGAGGCTCTTTGGTTCTTCTTCGCTTTCTGCCATCAGTGTGGCGTCATCTGCATATCTGAGGTTAACACCATACACAAACATAAACTCAAAATGGATTAAAGATCTAAATGTAAAACCACATACTATATAACTCTTAGAGGAAAACAGGCAGAACACTTTGACATATATTGCCACAAGATCCTTTTTGATACATCTCCTAGACTAAAGGGAATAAAAACAAAAACAAACAAATGGTACCTAATGAAACTCAAAAGCTTTTGCATAGCAAAGGAAACCATAGGCAAAAGGACAACCCACAGAATAGGAGAAAATATTTACAACTAATGTGACTGACAAGGGATTAATCTCCAGAATTTACAAACAGCTCATATGGCTCAATATCAAATAAACAAACAACCCAATCAAAAGTGGCAGAAGACACAAATACATTTTTCCAAAGAAGACATGCAGATTGCCAAGAGGCATATAAAAAGATGCTCCACATCATTAATTAGAGAAATGCAAATCAAAACTACAATAGGACATCACCTCACACTAGTTAGAATGGCCATTATCAAAAAGTATACAAACAAATGCTAGTGAGGGTGTGGGGAAAAGAGAACCCTCCTACATTGTTGGTGGGAATGGAAACTGGCACAGCCACTATGGAGAACACTGCAGAGGTTCTTTAACTAAAAATAGAAATACCATGTGATCCAGCAATCACACTACTGGGTATATCCAGAGAAAACCATGGTTCAAATTGATACATGCACCCCAGTGTACATTGCAGTGCTATTTACAATAGCCAAGACATGGAAGCAACCTAAATGTCCATTAATAGATGAATGGATAAAGATGATGTGGTACATATATATAATGGAATATTACTCAGCCATTAAAAAGAATGAAATAAATAGCCAAGACATGGAAGCAACCTAAGTGTCCATTAATTGATGAATGGATAAAGATGATATGGTATATGTATACAATGGAATATTACTCAGCCATTAAAAAGAATGAAATAATGCCATTTGCAACAACACAGATGTACCTGGAGTTTATAATACTAAGTCAGAGAAAGACAAATATCATATGATATCACTTACATGCAGAATCTAAAAACAATGATATAAATAAACTTATTTAAAAAACAGAAACAAAAAAAAAAAAAACAGAAACAGACTCACAGAGAATTAACTTATGGTTACTAGTAGGGAGAGAGAAGATGGGAGGGGCAAGACAGGGGTAGGGAATTCAGAGGTACAAACCACTACGTATAAAATAAATAGGCTACAAGGATATATTGCACAACACAGGGAATATAGCCAATATTTTATAATAACTATAAAGGAAGTACAACCTTTAAAACTGTGAATCACTATATTGTGTACTTGAACCTTATATAATATTTACAACTATACCTCAAAAAAAAAAAAAAAAACTATGGTAATCAAAATAGTGTGGAACTGACAGACCAATAGAACAGAATAGAGAGCCAAGAAATAAACTCATACACTTACGGTCAACTAATATTGGACAAAGGTACCAAGTATATAAAATGGGGATAGAATGTCTCAAAAAATGATGTTGAGCAAACTGTGTATCTACATGCACAGGTATGAAAACTGGACTGTTATACTTTACTCAAAAGTCAAATAAAAATGGATTAAAGACTTACATATAAGACCTAAAACAGTAAAATTCCTAGAAGAAAACAGAAAAAAAGCTTCTTGACATTGGCTTCAGCAATAATTTCTTGAATACGATACCAGTAGTACAAGCAACAAAAGCAAAAATAAACAAGTGGAAGTACATCAAAGCAACAAGAAAAGGCAATCGATGAAATGGGAGAAAATGCCTGCAACCCATAAATATGATGAAGGGTTAATATCCAAATATATAATATATAAGCACACCTACAACTCAATAGCAAAAAACAAAATACTTGATTTAAAAATTGACAGAGGAGCTCAATAGAAATTTTCCCAATGAAGACATACCCATGACCAACAGGTATATGAAAAGGTGTTCAATATCACTAATCGCCCAAGAAATGCAAATCAAACCACAATGAGATATCATCTCAGCTATTAGGATGGCTATTATTTTTAAAGACATAATATTTGCCAGGGGTGTGGAGAAAAATGAACCCTCACCTATTATTGGTAGCAATGTAAACTGGTACAGTCACTATGGGGAAAAGTACGAATGTTCCTAAAAAATTTACAAATAGAACTACCACGACCCAGCAGTCCTACTTCTAGGTCTGTATTGAAAGGGATTGAAATCAGGATCTCAATGAGCTATCTGTACTCCCATGTTCATAGCAGCATTACTCCCAATAGCCAATTCGTGGAAACAACCCAAATGTCTATCATTGGATGCCTGGATTTTAAAATGTGATGTACACAAACAGTGTAATATTTTTTAGCCTTAAGAAAAAAAGAAATTCTGCCATTTGCAACAACATGGATGAACCTGGAGGACAATATACTAAGTGAAATAAGCCAGATACAGAAGGGCAAATACTCCATGATACCACTGCTATTGTGAATTTAAAGTAGTCAGACTCACAGAAGTAAAGTAGAATGGTGGTTGCCAGGGTCTAGGGGAAGGAGGAAACAAGGAGGGATTAGTCAAAAGATAAAAAGTTTCAGTTAGACGAGATGAATAACTCCTAGAATAACAGCATAGAGACTACAGTTAACAATACTGCATAGACTACTTAAAATTTTGCTAAGGGTAGATCTTATTTTAAATGTTCTTATCACAAAAATTAAGTAAGTAAATAAGTCAGTTAGTAAGTTAATAATAGAGTGCAGGAGGGAAAAAAGTATCTTCCCACAAAGAAAATTCCAGGTCCAGATGACTTCACTGGTGAATTTTGCAAAACTTTCAAGAAAGAGATAATACTAGTTCTACACAAAATATTCCATAAAGCTGAAAAAAAAAAGTGGGGGCTGCATAATTCCCAAATCATTCTGCAAGGACATTACTCTTATACCAAAACCTAAACAAGATATTAAAGAAAACTACAGACCAATATCCCAATGAACATGGAAAAAAATTCTAAACAAAACAGTAGCAAAGCGAATCCAACAATATGTAAAAACAATGTTTTAACTCATAGTGCTTTATCCCAGGAATTAGCACTTCTCTTCTACCTTGTTCAGAAAGTTCTAGCCAGAACAATCACACAAGAAATGTGTCTGCAACATGGCTGAATCTCAAAATCATTACACTAAAAAACCAGTCAGAAAAGATCATATGTTGTATGATTCTCTTTATATAAATGTAAATAACAGGCATAATTAGAGAGACAGAAATTAGATTAGTGGTTGCCTACGGGTGGATGGACGGGGGCATGGATGTTGGGGAGAAACTGAGAGTGTTAAAAGATACAGGGTTTCTTTTTGAGGTGATGAAAATGTTCTACAATTGCTTGTGGCGATGGTCGCACAACTCTGAATATACTAAAATCACTGAATTGTGCAATTTAAATAGGCAAATTTTATCATAAGTGCTTGTTTGTTATTTTTAAAAAGGTATATTTTGTGTCACTGAGTTCTTCTGAGTCTTCCCCCAAGAATGGGTGACTGGAAAAGTGAATAAAATCCTTGTACAGAATAGCAAGAATTCTTTCTCCATTTCCTTGTGTCACATTTTCTTAAGTTTCTTCTGGCTGTAACATTATACAAAGATTTTTTTTTTTTGATTCTTTGAATTCTGAGCTTACCTACTTTGCCAAACAGTCATTTCTATTTGACTGAATAGTCATTTCTGTACATGTTAGTATTTTAAAACTCTGTTCCCATAAGCAATTGTTTGCTTTGCCTGGCTATGAGATTGCAAGCTTAAGTCTCTGAAGGGAGTATCCTTGTTTTCAACTTTTCATAGAAGTGTCAGACACAAACAGGAAGTACTCCTATCATAAACATGTTTTTGATGATTTTTGACTAAGTAAACACACTCATATCACTGGCACCAAGATCAAGACATAGAACTTTCCCAACTTCTTGGAAAATCACTCATGTTCAGAAGAGAGTTTTTTTTTTTAACTGTGGTAGAAAACCACATAAAAATTATCATCCTAACTATTAAGTGTACATTTCATTAGTGTTAAGTACATTTGCCCTGTAGTGCAATCAATCTGCAGAAATTTTCATCTTGTAAATCTGAAATGCTATATGCATTAAATAAATCTTTCCATTTTTCTCTTCCCCCCACCATTCTACTTTCTGTTTCTATAAATTTGATTATTTTAGATATTTCATGTAAGTGGATTCATGCAGTATTTGTCTTTTGGTGACTGGCTTCCCTTAGCATGATGTCCTCAATGTTCATCCATCTTGTAGCATGAAACAGGATTTCCCTCCTTTATAAGGCTGAATAATATTCCATTGTATGGGTAGACCACATTTTGTTTATCCATTTGTCTCATGATGGACATCTGGATCATATCCACCTTTTGGCTATTGTGAATAGTGCTTCAGTGAACATGGACATGCAAAAGGAGAAAGTCTTTTAGTACTAAAATATCTAATGTTGATTGATGACATTCATGTCAGGAACTGTTCTAAAGGCTTTATCCCATTTAATTTTCACAGCAACAATATGAATTAGAAAGCACTCTCTTTATCTCCATTTTACAGATTAATAAACTAAGCAATGAGAAGGTTAAGCAGCTTTCCCAAGGTCACCCAGTAGAGTTGGGACTCTCACTCAGTCAGTCTGGAACCAGTACCACACACTTAGCCACCATGCTATGCTACCTCTTGCTTATTTTCTATAATGATGCTATAAAGCAGCGGTCTCCAGCCTTTTCAGCACCAGGGACCAGTTTCATGGAAGACAATTTTTCCATGGACTGGGGAGGGGATGGTGTCTTCAGGATGATTCAAGCACATTATGTTTGTTGTGCACTTTATTTCTATTTTCGTTATATCAGCTCTACCTCAGATCATCAGGCATTAGATCCCAGAGGTTGGGGTCCCCTGTGGTAAGTATCTCCTATGAAGTTTTGCTCATATGTGTGCTCATAAAATGTTCAAGTCTCCTGATTATATGCCCCTTTAATTAAAAACATGAGCATTCCCCCTTGAAGCCCCAAATTTCTTTCAATTTGGACTCATTTACAAACTGCAGTATCATAAGGCATATTTATTAAGTACTCGACCTTCTAGAGCTTCTTTTCTTGTTCTGGCCAAGCATTTCAGATATGCTGCACATTGAAAAGAAGTAATCGAAATTAGCTTCATGTACTCCATTCTATTAAAAGTTATTAGCAATTAATACAGATTTAAGGGAGAGGGGAGTTATTAGCCCTCTTGCCCTGAAAATTAATGCGTCCTTTTCATTATACTCCTAAGGGGTATTTTACCCAATAACATTCCATTTCAGATTAATATAAAATGAAAACTACATTATTTGAGAATGCTGGCTACAAAACGATTACAAACCACAAATCTCACAAAGATTAACAGGGAAGGAAGATCAAGCAGAACAATGAACTATTAATAATTCTAGACAAGATGAAGGTAATAAAATCAATGTGTCAATCATTCTACGAGAATCAAGAAGCCACAATATTTTTTGAGGGCATGGCCAGGCTTATGTAAAGTAAGGGTTGATAATATTTGTTCTATAGGTTAAACTAGGCTTTCAGGAGTGGGTGATTTCTGGATAGTTACAAAAGAAATGAAATATACTCTATAAATTCTAATTTTAAAAATGCAAGGGTCTATATACAGAGATACTGTTTTCTTCCTTTCTAGGCATAACTGTCTTCCCTTTCCTGCACAAGGGGCCCCAACTGCTCAAGGTTAAGCGTGCCAACAACTCCAAATGAACCACTAGGGGGCAGAAGCAGACAGAAGCTGACCAACAGGTTCCCCTGAGAACCCATTCACACTTGGAGTGACTTGAAAGATTGCTGATAATTGCGTCCTATATGTTAAGCTGAATCTGAAATTTTATCATATTTCCTTACTAAGAACCAGAAACCGAGATGAAATTGCCTAATTCTTTTTTTTCTATCCTGATGCTAGAGTTACCATTTGATAAGAAATACTGACCCAGGAGCACTGATAGCAGCCACATGAATACAAGGCACTACTGTTTTGCTTTCTTGTCCTCTCCATTGCCAGTTTTATAGTTTTATAGTCCTCTTTATCCTGACAGCCACTTTATTTATTCTGGCTTATGCTTGTGGTTACCCCCTCAACATTTGGCAACTTGCTCTTATCCCAGAAACAACGTCCAGACAAATTTGATTATATAAGCAACCTATTGCCACACGCATTTAACCTATACCACAGTCATTTCATAACAGGCAGAGTTCATGCCTCCCACTCTGTCATGATGTGTTGAAGTGTAGCCAGAAAAAGTTGCACAAGAACAAACAAGTACCCAATATATGTAATAAAACATGGCATTGACACCAATTTTAAAATCTTTCTCCCATATAAACCCACAGACATATGTTCTGTAAGGCAGTAGAAGGTGGATTATAAAGCACCATAAACAATTTCATCCATATATCACTCATGGCAATTGTTTATATCCTGAGGAGGAATAAACACTGTTGTTTTTTCATTCAGCAGACTGGGTGCTTAATGTGTGTCAGACTAAAGATGCATAAAATACAAACCCTGTCCTCAGGAGCTCACAATCAAATGGGAAGCCAGATACAGAAAAAGAAAGACTGCGTGGATAAACAGAAAGTTGCATTTCATGTGAAATCACAGTGATTTGGATGGGGTATTGCTTAGCTGGGAGTAGGGGGCTGAAACACAAGGGATCAGATATAAACAAATGCTGCACTTCCTGAAGAAGAGTGCCCAGAGACCAGTGCTAAAGAACAAATAGAGCTGGCCAGGTCAAGGGGAAGTGGAAGAAGGTTGGCGCCAAGGCAGGCATTTGAACAAGAGACGAGCTAAGAATAGCATGGGTGTGGTGTGGGTGAGCAGATAGCATCGGCTGTGTGTGTAGCGGGAGTCGTGAGGGACAGAGCTCTCTGGGCCTTATACAACCAGTTGAGAATTGAGGACTTCACCTTGTAGGCAACAGAGAGCTGGGGAACTGTTTTGAATGGGGGAAATTTGATCATTCTGGAAGAAATTGAGAAGCAGGAGATTGAGGTCAGACAGACTAGTTAAGAGGCTACAATTCTCCAGAGCTAAGGCACTGAGAGTGGGGGTGGGAAGAGGTGACACTGGGGGATTCAAATGGGCAGGGTTTGATATGTGAGGAAGAATCACGGATGACACTTAGATTTCCAGTGTGGATGACGAGGAGGGCAGTGGGGCCACCAGCAGTGATAGGGAACACAGGATCAGGGCTGGGAGACAGCAAGGAGTCTGGTTTTAGATAGGCTGAGTTGGAGGTGCCTCAGCACTGTCCACCTGCAGATGTCTGACAAACACATGACTATAAGCCAGGTGAGCCTGAGTTGAACTCCAGAGGTTGGTTAGGCCTCTTGTCATTGCTAGCAGAAAATATGGAGTCAATGAGATTTTTCCTGAGGATGAGTAGACCAGAAAAGCAAGGACTGAATGGTCAGAGAACCCCAAGGTTGAAGGGATGGGTGGAGGACATGGGTCACCAGGCTGAGGCAGAGAAGAAATGGTCAGAAGAAACCATCTGTGGTAGGAAGCTCTGACAAGGACCTCAGATTACAGGCTAGAAGCACCCAAGTTCCTCCTCATATCCAGTCAATAATTATTTGAAAGCTCAGCAGTGTGACAGGCTCCATGCAGGAGGGGGCCACTAAGAAATCGACCACAGGACTCTTGACTTCAGGAGCCTCATAATCTAGTTGGGAAAACAAAACGCACTTCCTAAAAGAGGTGAAGTGAAAGCCTAAGGAAGAGGCAAACAGCTGCGAAGGGCAAGATCTAGAGGGACCCTGTGGGACTGAGGGAACCAAGATTTCTAAAAGAAGCAAGAGCTGGCTGACCTTGGGGGCCAGGGTGGAGATTCTCCTAAGAAAGAAAAGTTGACCACAAAGGCCAAGAAGACAATAAGGTAATGTCTACTGTGGATGGAGCAGCCGCTTCACATTCAAGAAGAGAGACAGATCCTGCTGGAAATGTGGCTCAAAGCCAGGGCTGAAAGATGCCTGAATGACCACTTGGGTCATGCAGATTGTGTACAGGGGAAATGAAAGTTCAGAGCAGGAAAACATTGCCTTCATTAAGAAGCAGCTACCAAGTATGCATTCTCCAAAGAGGAGAAAGAAGAAATGTTTCCAACCCTCATAGAGAAAGGAAAGCAGTGTTTTTATAAAATTAATACAATACTGATGTATCTCTTCTTTTCTACTTTTGAATAGTCTGACAAATCAAATTCTTATTTTCAGAAGGTATCAGTTCAGTCGCTCAGTGTCTGACTCTTTGAGACCCCATGGCCTGCAGCATGCCAGGCCTCCCTGTCCATCACCAACTCCTGGAGTTTACTCAAACTCATGTCCATTGAGTCAGTGATGCCATCCAACCATCTCATTCTCTGTCGTCCCCTTCTCCTCCCACCTTCAATCTTTCCCAGCATTGGGGTCTTTTCAAATGAGTCAGTTCTTTGCATCAGGTGGCCAAAGTATTAGAGTTTCAGCTTCAGCATCAGTCCTTCCAATGAATAGTCAGGACTGACTTCCTTTAGGATGGACTGGTTGGATCTCCTTGCAGTCCAAGGGACTCTCAAGAGTCTTCTCCAACACCACAGTTCAAAGGCATCAATTCTTTGGTATTCAGCTTTCTTTATAGTCCAACTCTCACATCCATACATGACTCCTGGAAAAACCATAGCTTTGACTAGACGGACCTTTGTTGGCAAAGTAATGTCTCTGCTTTTTAATATGCTGTCTAGGTTGGTCATAGCTTTTCTTCCAAGGAGCAAGTGTCTTTTAATTTCATGGCTGCAGTCACCATCTGCAGTGATTTTGGAGCCCCCCCCAAAATAAAGTCTCTCACTGTTTCTATTGTTTCCTCATCTATTTACCAGAAGATATAGTTCCTAATTCTTTTGGTTATCAAGTTTACTGGTTACTGTTATTTTCTGCCTAAACATCAGACTTGAAGAAAAAAAAAAAAGAATAGTATTTCAGTGAGCTTGAGCCTGTGAGATTTTATAAACGTCATGCTTTTAATAGTAGCTTTTCTCCATCAGACAGCCTCAGAGAAATCTATGCTCATAATCTTCAGAAATCACTAAATATGTGTACTTTATCATTCACCTGACTAAACTGTGATAATGGGGTGCTTTACAGCTGAAGAACTTTCTAAAATATGATTGCATTTTAATCCTTAAGCCTCACAATTCAAGAAAGGCTAACAAGTTAATGAAACAGTGGGGGAAGGGCATGACAAGGCAATTCAAAGAAAACAATTGCAAATAGCTGTAAGCACATGAAAGATGCTTCTCATTCATTCTTATACTTCACTAACATTTAAAGAAATGCATATAAAAACAGGTACTTTCATATCTGAAAGTATTTGCTATCATCCTCTTGTCGATGTTAATGGCAGTTAAAGATTGTTGCATCTTCTGGGAAGGACAACTTGGCATTGGCTTTCACATTGTAAATGCAAACACTCTTTGACCCAGCAATTCTCCTCCCAGATGTCTCCTAAGGATATTATTGCTCAAGGGTTTTAATACATGTGTAAAAGTTTCTCTGTTGCAGCATTTTTTGTAGACTTTTTTAAAAAAATAAAATCTAGATCATCTAGTAAGGCGGGGGGTGGGGGGTTGGTTAGGGACTTCCCTGGCAGTCCAGTGGTTAAGACTTAACCTTCCAATGCAGGGGTTACAGGTTTGATCCCTGGCAGGGGAGCTAAGATCCCATCTGCCTTGTGGCCAAAAAACCAAAACATAAAACAGAAGCAATATTGTAACAAACTCAGTAGACTTTTTTTTTTCTTAAAAAGGTCCATATTAAAAAAAAAATCTTAAAAGAGGGGGCTGGTCCGAGTCACTATGCTATCTGCAGACACTGTGCTGTGCTTAGTCACTCAGTCATGTCTGACTCTTTGCAATCCCATGGACTGTAGTTTGCCAGGCTCCTCTGTCCACGGGGATTCTCCAGGCAAGAATACTAGAGTGGGTTGCCATGCCCTCCTCCAGGGGATATCCCCAACGCAGGGATTGAACCCAGGTCTCCTGCATTGCACATGGATTCTCTACCATCTGAGGCACCAGGAAAGTCCAAGAATACTGGAGTGGGTAACCTATCCTTTTTCCAGGGGATCTTCCCAACCCAGGAATCGAACCAGGGTCTCCTGCATTGCAGGCCGATTCTTCACCAGCTGAGCTACCAGGGACGCCCTGGAGAGTCATAAACCAAACTGTACAGATCAGGACATGCTATTGTGGCCTTGGCTATGATCTACAGTCTTGGAGACCCATCACATCCTCCCTCCTAGACTATGATTTTTTTCCTGAAAGCCTGGCCACTAAGTGAAGAGCTGTTTCGTGAAAGAGTATCTAGGTTAATTGTACTGGGGTAAACTGTGTTGTACTCTAATCTAACTTTAAATACCCCCGAACATTTTGTGAATTAAAAGAAGAAATCGATGGAACTATGAAAGCAAGTTTGTGGAAATAATACACATCCTTTTGGAAGTGTGCACATAATTAAGGTTTATCATTCTTACCCATAGTGGATGGTGGGTGGTGGAGGGGGCACAAGGAAGCTATTCCTATTAAAAATTCTGCTTTCTGTGCCATTTTCTTCACTTTTCTGTGGCTCAGTTACCTTGCCCTGAGACTGTTCTTAAAAATAAAGTCATAGCACAAAAAAACACAGTGGAAGTGAACTAAAGGCTAAAACATAGAGTGCTTGGATCACATGGAAATAGACCACCTGAACTCCAGACTGAAGATGTGCAGGAGGTGCCACTGCTTCATCCCCTTCTCTGGGTCCCCATACACAAAACGAGATGCTTTTGGCTTCATCAAAATACAGTACACAGTTTAAAGTAGTTCATTTTCAACTAGAAACTGGTGTTATTCAAGTAATTTGGTGAGTATGTCTTTGAAACCACAGTGTCAAAATTCTCATTATATTGCATTTATTTAGTATGTTTTGTGGAGGAAAATCATTATTTTATACCAATTGTAAAAAGGTAGTGTTCCCTCAAATGGTGTGGCTTTTCAAGGGCAGTTATAGAAAAGACTAGTAACTAAGTGAAGAAGAAGAAAAAACAAATTGCAGTATAATATAATACAATCTCCTTTTAAAAAGGGCATATACCCATAATGCTTACATGTTTCTGGAAAGAAAACTCAGAAAATACATACAAGAAATTGCAGCACTGGTCTTTTTGGAAGGGAGGAGTGTGGCAAGAAAGAGTTATGGGCACTATTTTTAGTATGAAAGCAAGATTTTTTAATAGCTGCTGCTGCTAAGTCGCTTCAGTCGTGTCCAACTCTGTGAGAACCCATGGATAGCAGCCCACCAGGCTCCTCTGTCCATGGAATTCTCTAGGCAAGAATACTGGAGTGGGTTGCCATTTCCTTCTCCATTTTTAATTGCAAAACAGCAAAATAACAAATCCTTCAGTGGTTTCCCACAGACTAAAGAAAGGAGTTAGATTTCGGGTCCGGGCATTGACATAGAGGACCCTGCAGGATCTATCTGGCCACATAGGCCGCACCCATGCCCCCATGTATCTCCTTACTGCTCCACCAAATTACTCACCACTCCCTGAATGCACTAGGCAGCCCTGAACTTCTGTGTTTTTGTGCTAGGTGTCTCCCCTGTCACCAGCATGCCCTTTCCAATCTCACCTGTCAGAAAACTCCCTCTCATTCTTCAAAATCAAGGTCAATCAAAATCAAGGACAACACTGTCTTATTGTTATGTCTTTCCTGATCACCCTGAACCCCGATCCCTCCCCAGTCAGGTATGCCCAGACGTGTTTTCCTCGGGTTGAAAGCTTGTGATTCACATGATATGCTGTGAATGGGCTCCTCCTGGGCCTGCCCAGCTGCTTGGGTCACCATTTTCCAGTCGAAGGAAGCAATGGCTGAAGGTAGGGTATGGGATGCATGCAACACCCACCCCAGGCTGGGTGGAGCATTCACTCACAAATGTCAAGGCATCTCTCCCAGCTTTCACTCAGAGCCAAAAAACTGCTTCCTGAACCCTTTCCCTTAAGACTGTTAGACCTGAAGCCAGGGGCTTATTGGCTTGATCCATTCTAGGACCGGGGAAGATGGTACTCTGACTACCTATGCTATTTTTACTTGGTAAGAGAAGTTAATTCTTCATAACAAGCTTCCTTGGGGATATGTTAGCCAATGCAAACTTAACCTTAGATTCAAAAGAAAACTCCCCATCAAAACATCCAGCCTCAGTTTTTTAAAAAAATACAAGGAGAGAAAAATAATCTATATAAAGAAGTTTCTATGATATATGCAGAAGTTTGCTTCATCTTTCATGTCCTCACACCCAAGGTTAAATGATCACAAACAAAACTATAAGAAACACTCACTTAAAAATAAGCAAGAGCAGCCAGTGAAATTCTGAAAGAGAAAGACCATAAAAGGACACTGACCCTATCAGAATTAAAACATACTGGGATGTCTCAGCAATTTAAAAAGTGCTTGTGAACTTCCCTAGTGGTCCAGTGGCCAAGACTCCATGCTCCCAATGCAGAGGGCCTGGGTTCAATCCCTGGTCAGAGAACTAGATCCCTCATGCCTCAACTTAAAGATCCTGCACACAGCAATGAAGATCTCGCATGCCACAAGTAAGACACAGCACAGCCAAATAAGAAAAAAAAAATGCTTGAATAAAGAATGAGACCAATGGAAGAGAATTAGGAAATCCAGAAATTAAACCATGTACATGATGTTAGTATTTGCTAAAGATATCATCTCTAGTAGGTAGACTTATAAAGGACTTTATACTACTGGGTTGTGAACTGAAAAAAAAGTACAAAGTTTTATCTATATTTCAAACTGTACAACTAAATAAGTTTCAAATGAATTGAGCATTTAAATGTAAGCAAGAAACAAGAAAACCATAAAAGCATGTCAAGAAACATGGTAAATAAAGAATATACACAGTTAACACATACCAAAAAAAACCCCCCAATATAAATGGCCCTAAAACATGTAAAAATATACTGAACCTCAGTCATCATTTTAGAAATGCAAGTTAAAATTACACTGAGGTATTATTTCTCACCTGTCAGGTGGACAAAACTCTAAACGCTTGACAATACATTCTACGGGTAAAGTTGTGGGGCAGCAGATACGCCCACACAGTACATGTGGAAATATAAATGTTATAACCTGAATCGAGGGCAAATTGACAATATCACAATTACCAACACATTTACCTTTTGCACCTATTACACAGATGCAATTGCCCATGTAAGAAATGATACATGTTCGTGATTATTCATTGCAGCACTGTTTGTAATTGCAAAAGATTGAACACAACCCAATTGTCCAATAATAGGGTATTGGTTAAATAAATGTTGCCACATCCACACAATGGAATACTATGCCATTGCTCAAATTGAATGAAAGTATTATTTTCTATGTACTAATATGGAAAAAAATTTCTAGTTTATATTGTGAAAAAAGAGAGGCAGAACAACATCTAGAGTATGCTTCCTTTTGTATAAGAAATGGAGACTATAGGAATAATTACTCATATTTGCTTGTGATTGCATAAAGAAGAACTGCAACACAATTAAGTAGGATTACTGATTGCCTAAAAAGGACTGGTGAGAAAGAAGTGGATGAAGACAGCAGAAGGGATTATGCTTTAATATATGTCTTTCCATATTACTTTAACTTTTGGCTACTGTGAATGCATTTCCTTTGCAAAAATAGAAATAACATTTAAAAACATACTCTGCAGAAAATTTTTGCCAAAGTCAGAGCTAAATAACACAAAGGCAGAGTCTATTTCTTCTAAAGCATAAGCTCCAAGTAAAATGTGTTTCATTGTATTTATTAACTTTGCTTTCTTATTAAGATCTTTTGTGATCCTTTGCTTGGTGTGATAGCTCTGACATATGTCAAACGACGATGTCAATATTGGCTGGATAAGTGTGAGGAATACTATAGTACATTATTAGGTCCAAGATTATAAAAAGTTACCTATAAAATGTATAACATAGATTTCCATCAATTATTCATTGAGAATTTATATGGCATAGGACAGCTGAGTACTTTGTGGGTAAATAAAAATGTGATTCTTGGCTTCAAGAAAGTGACATTTGATGGTCAAAAAGCAATTAATCATTTCCAAGTGTGAACTTAAAACCAGGATTTCCTCTCTAAGATTAAGCCACTAAACATCATGATTGTTAGGGAAACATACTTTGAAATCTTTTTCAGACTATGTGGCCCTGAGGCTGATTTTATCCTCCACTGTACCAACCCAGGTTTTACAATGGTGTTCTGGATCAGAGGGGTATCATAAGTCAAGCTTTCCTTTTCACATCTCTATTAACATCTTTTTCTTCATCTTCAGCAGAGGCTTGCTTGGTCCTCACTCTGTTTTTTGCCAGCATGTCTCCGTCTCCCATTCTCTTTGACGTTGTTCAGTCACCTAGAAAGATGTGCAGTGGCATTCACAGGCAATGATTGGCATCAGATTTTCCTCATTATTCTGCCATAGAGTCAGCACTGAAATCGATGGGAAACCAAGTGCAATCACATAAAATTGATTGCCATTTGGGTCCTATTGATTATCCTGCCAAATCTATGACAAGAAGAATAGCTGCGCTGGATGGCAAAAAGGTAGTGACTACACATGCTTCAGCTGCCATTTGAGGTTGGCTAACATAGCATCTGCCCATTGATCTAGATCAGAAAGTAAGAAAGAGATGCCTTTACAGAAAAGCAGGCTAGTGGAGGGAAAATGCTTGTTCTTGTCCACTAATGATGACCTCTTAAACTTACCTTCAAGGACAATCATTCAACAATGCTCCTTTTTTCTAACCTCGAAATTTGTTTGAGAACTGAGGACCTCTGGGGACCATCTTGGACTGAGGTACTATAGATTACCCTCTCACTACAGACACACAGAGATGCTTGATAGAATAAATGAACAATAACTTGCAAATATGTAGCTTAGTTCAAATAAAGGAAAGCAAATTCTTACAATGCAAAACTAAGAGGAAATCGAAAACAAGGCTCCACGGGTTTGGGCTGGGGATGGGTACAGCATCTGATCCAGCTAAAGTTCCTTGTGGCCAAGTACTGGGATTTAATGGCCATATAGGGACAGAAGATATGGCCTTGGGTCAATGAAAGATGAGATGGAATGTCTTTTGTTTTCTAAAACCAGATTTCCAAAAGAGTGGTCCCTTCACTGAGGGTAGAAGAACCCTGATCGGCTCAAGGATTTAACAAGGAGGTGGTCTCCACCCACAACTTTAAATGGATTTAAAGTTTCTAAGAAAATGAAGCCACAGGTTTCTGCTAGATATGTAGTATGAATTTTCACTACTTATATGGTATGAGAATCCCTGAGCTGAAAAATCAATATTTGCTTCAGACCAATAAAATCCAAGCCACCTGGCTGAAAGAAATGGAAACACATCCTGTAGGGATCCTTCTACAATCCAGGACACATGGGTCTTCAGAAACGTGATGGCTTGAAAAATATTGGTCAAAATATTCTTGATATTCCACTTAATTCTGGGCAGGCTCATGACTGCATTGACCAGAGTACAGCTGAAGTGATGCTACATTATTTTTTTTCATTCTTAAAAAAAATTTAATTTTATACTGGAGTACAGTTGATTTACAATGTTGTGTTATTTTCAGGTATACAACTAAGTGATTCAGTTATACATATACAAGTGTCTATTCTTTTTCAAATTCTTTCCCCATTTAGGTTATTACAGAATATTGAGCAAAGTTCCCTGTGCTATATAGCAGGTCATCATTGCTTATCTATTTTAAATATAAGCAGTGTGAAATGTCAATCCCAAACTCCCAGTCTATCCTTCCCTCCCTCCCCATCCTTTCCCTCAGTAACCATAAATTCATTTTCTAAGTCTGTGTTTTTGTTTTTATAAATAAGTTCATTTATATCATTTTTTATATTCTACCTATGAGATATTTCTTTCTCTGACTTACTTCACTCAGTATGGCAATTTATAGGCCCATTCATGTTGCTGCAAATGGCATTATTTCATTCTTTTTTATGGCTGAGTAATATTTTATTGTGTGTGTGTGTGTGTGTGTGTGTGTGTGTATACAAGGCTTCCCTGGTGGCTCAGCGGTAAAGAATCTGCCTCCATCTGTTTGTGTCATCTTTGATTTCTTTCATTAGTGTTTTATAGTTTTCTGCATACAGGTCTTTTGTCTCTTTAGGTAGATTTATTCCTAGGTATATTTTTTTCTTTTCATCGCAATGGTGAATGGGATTGTTTCCTTAATTTCTATAATTTTTCATTGGTAGTGTATAGGAATGCTAGGGATTTCTGTGTATTAATTTTATATCCTGTGACTTTACTATATTGATTAGTTCTAGGAATTTTCTGGTGGTATCTTTAGGGTTTTCTACGTATAGCATCATGTCATCTACAAACAGTGAGAGTTTTACTTCTTTTCCAATCTGGATTCCTTTTATTTCTTTTCCTTCTCTGATCGCTATGGCTACGTGGGATGGGGTGGGAGGTGGCAGGGAGGTTCAAGAGGGAGGGGACATATGTAAATCTGTGGCTGATTCATGAGGATGTATGGCAGAAACCAATACAATATTGTAAAGTAATTATTCTCCAATTAAAAATAAATAAATTAACAAAAAGAAGTCTTGAACTGACCACCTTGTTTGCTGAACCACTTATGCTAGAGCCCTAAACCTCTGCATAAAGAAGTATCACCATTCTGAGACTGCCATGTTGGAGAGTTCACATGTAGGTGCTCCCACGCTACATGTCAGCTGAGCTGTTAACTGATAACCAGAACCCAGAACCAACTGCCAGCCCTGAATGTGAGCCATCTTGGATGTCTAACCCAGTAAAGCCTTCAGATGACCCTAGGCTCAGTTGGCATCTAACTGCCAAACCATGAAAGAACTCAAGTAAGAGCTACTCAGTCAAGTTCTTCCTGAATTTCTCACCCACAAAAACATGAGCAACATAGTCATTTTAAACCACTATGCTCTGGAGTAATTTGTTTGTAGCAATAGATAATCAGAAAAGGTGGGGGGAGAAAATCTGAGGAAGAGATGCTCCCTAACACAAATTATGAACATGAGAAGAAAGGATCCTCAATGAGGGAGAAGTCCACAAACAATATTCAGGAAGATACTAAGAACTAGAGACATTGTAATAATCTAAAAGAGATAATGTGATGTATGTTAAATGATTAAAGATGAGATCAGGCATTCAGGGTGGTAAAGAATATTTACGTATAACTGAATCACTTTGCTATACACCTGAAACTAACACAACATTATTAAATCAACTATAATATAAAATGAAAAAAATTAATCATTAAAGAAATTTGACACACACTCTGCTAGTGATATGGGCTTCCCTGGTGGCTCAGACAGTAAAGAATCTGCCTGCAATGTGGGAGACCTGGGTTTAACCCTTGCATCAGGAATATCCCCTTGAGAAGGGAATGGGAACCCACTCCAGTATTCTAGCCTGGGGAATCCCATGGACAGAGGAGCCTGGTGGGCTACAGTAAATGGGATCGCAAAGAGTCGGACACAACTGAGAGATTAACACTTTCATTATTAGTGATACTGTGGAGAATCAGGAAGGCACTTTCATGATTGTTTGTGGGGCACAAGATGTTCTAACCATTATGAAGAACAATTGAGTTATATCTATTAAAATTACAAATATAGTTACACTTTGACCCAGCAATCCCACTCTGTGACTCTATCCCATATAGTTCAGTGCTCTTAAAATGACATTCAATACAATATTATCTTTAAGTGTAAAACAACAACAACAACAAAAACTAAAAACAATCCAAGTGTAGGGTATTGGTTAAATTAAATGGTTTTTCCAGTGGTCATGTATGGATGTGAGAGTTGGCCTATAAAGAAAGCTGAGTGCCGAAGAATTGATGTTTTTGAACTGTGGTGTTGGAGAAGACTCTTGAGAGTCCCTTGGACTGCAAGGAGATCCAACCAGTTCATCCTAAAGGAGATCAGTCCTGGGTGTTCATTGGAAGGACTGATGTTAAAGCTGAAACTCCAGTACTTTGGCCACCTGATGTGAAGAACTGACTCATTGGAAAAGACCCTGATGCTGGGAAAGATTGAGGGCAGGAGGATAAGGGGATGACAGAGGATAAGATGGTTGGATGGCATCACCGACTCGGTGGACATGGGTTTGGGTGGACTCCGGGAGTTGGTGATGGACAGGGAGGCCTGGCATGCTGCAGTTCGTGGGGTTGCAAAGAGTTGGACACGACTGAACGACTGAACTGAACTGAACTGAATCATGATATATCCACACAATGGAATGCTACGTAAAGGCATAAAGGAGTGAGGTCATGTTTTTACATACAAAAAGCAAAACAGATCAATGTTAACATAGTGTATAAAGTTGCCTTATGGTAAACAAGGGAGAAAAATCAATACACATTTAAAAATTCTTATATTTGTATAAAGAAACACTAGAAGGATACATAGCAAACTACTTAATGAAGTTATTATTGAGGGAGTAATGCACTGACTTTTAAGCTATACATAAAAGGAGACTTTAAAGTGAGACATTTTAAAATAGGAGTTAAAACAATAATGAAAACATGAAAAAAATAGTATCTGAAGAGGGTTATTTGAAAAAGAGTAATCAAAATTGAAATTTAATGTCTATGTTAAAGATAGCTGAAAACAAACCTGTGAAAATTACATATAATCCAGCAAAGAGAAATGAAGAGTGGGAAAATATAGCCAAAAAAAAAAACTAAGAAACATGGAGGCAAGAATAAGAAGGTACGATACACATCTAATAAGATTCCAATAGGAGAGATTAGAGAGAATGGGGTAGAGGTAAACACAGTGAAACTACAAAATACCAAAAATATGGTAAAACAGGAAAAAAGACCAAAGAACAAAAATTAGACTGAGACTTAACAATAATGTCAAAAGATAACTGAATACTATCTTCAACTGTTAACTTCAACTCTATTGTCAGCAAGATTGAGTTCATTCAAGACTGAGTCAAAACAAAGATAATTTTAGAAAAACAAAGAATGAGAGAGTTGGCATGCATAGAACTTTGCTGAAAAAACTCTAAAGGATATATTTCAATAAGAAGGAAACTGAACCCAAGATAAAGAACTGGGATGTAAGAGTAATATGAGTTGTCATTGCTCAACATGGAGTTCAAATCTACATAAATATGAACCATAAAAACAATAACAATAGAGGTTAAGAAACAAGGGGCAACTAAATACTAGACAACAAAAACATAGAAGATAGGAGGATTATGCTTAGAGTTTGTGTTCCCAGATCTTTTTTTCAGGTGGAGGGTAAAGATACTTTTTAGGCCAAGTATGCATGTTAAGCATTTAAGGGTTTGCATTAAAAGAAAGAAATGGAACGATAACTTACAAATGAGAAAAAAGAAAGAAATTTTTAAAAATCAGTAAAAAATAGAAACCACAAGAAGGCATGATACACAGAAAATGAAAAAGATGTTAGAAATAAAGCTATTAGTAGTCACAAATATATGCAGTTATTCAACTCAGCTATAGTTTCTCACCTCAGATTTTTTTCTATCGAGAATACTTTTTATTACACAGGTTTCATATATACAACAATTATTTAGGGAACACTGAGAGGCAAGGAGTTCAATTCTAAAACTCCTTGTTCACCCACACACACATCTTTGGGTTCAGCCCAACAGAAATGAGACAAAGTTATTGCTTTGTGAACTGAAAGCTTCAATTAAATAGGTCTTTCAGAGTCAAGAACAAAGCCCAGGATCCTCTTAACTCTTAATAGGAGTGTACACATGAATAAAACCTAACGATGTACCTTAGATTACCCTGTCACCTTTAAAAATTAATATTAAAATCAAATCCCACTTCTCAAAACATCATGAGAAGTACACCCATTTATTTACAGACCCCATTAAATTATACATAAATAAAATCTGTACATTCAATGCAGTTTCTTAAAACACAGAGCCTCCTCTGGGACTTGGGCATGACAGACAGCAAAAAACAATGCTTCATGCCTCCCTTTTCAAGTTTCTTCGAAACACCAAGCTGTGAAATAAATATGCAGAATAAAGCTTCTGTACCTTAAAAAAAAACATGTCATTTCAAAGAGTCTCCTATTTGAAGAGTTAACTTTCAAAGATTTTTTTTTTTTGAAGGAAAACATAGAATCATCAGCAGGCTTTGTTTCTACAAGTTTCATAAAACCCAAAGGGCCCTTTTGAACAAGGGGTTTAAAGTGCGTCAAATACCACCTATTAACCACTTCTTATGTGGATAGGATCCTTGCCTTCTATGGTATGTAAGATGAGACTGAAGAAGCTATATACTTTTACCTTAACACTGAAAGTTATTGTTGATCTGAATCATATCAATTTGATATTTCAACAGCCGAGTGTGTGTGGGTTTTTGCTAGCCCGGGGAATTTATTTCAAAGGTTCTAAAACTTGTACCACCACTTTCAGAGAAAGGAAGAATGGAGTTCCACAAAAAATCAAATATAAGCTTAATGGGTAAAGAACCAGAACTTATCACCTTCTGACATCTCGTCCAGAGTTATGGAGACACGCCAGCACTCCTTAATTACTAAGGAATCCAGGTGGGCATGTGAAGACCTGGAAATCAACTGAGGCCTTTTTCATAGGAAGGTGGATAACAACTCTGTCCCCCAGGCAAGCGAGGTGCCCGTCTGCCCTGGTGGAGATGGTTTGGGAGTCCTTTTCCTTCTAGACTGTTTGGCCCTTGGTTCACCACCATGTTACTTCTCGTGCTTCCCCATCTTCTCTAGGGTTGTGCTGGAATTGGCTGGACTGTGGTCTCCAGGATGGTCTCTGACTCTCAGGGCTTCTTTTATGTAGTTCTGCAGGGCAGACACAGCAGCACAGATGGCCTGGTTGCCAAATCCATGGGTAATCAAGCTGAAATGAGACAAGCAGTTCTGGATGTTGGTCTCTAGGAATGGGGTGGGCTGGTTGTTCCCACTGGGCGTTCAGTCTTGATTGAGAAGGTCTGTGAATCCTTTACACACTTGATGTGCAGCCAGCAGCATATTCTTCCTAGCTGCCATCACATGCTGTCCTCCGAGATGAGGTCTGGTTAAATACTACAGCCACGGATTTACTAGGAAATTCTGCTTTGCAGACAAGGGCAAAGTCCTATGCCAGACGAACAGCCTCACCTTCTACTAAAGATGTCAGGAGGGTGATGTGAGGGGTGATATGAGTAGTTTTCTGTCCCTGGGCTGGAAGATTCAACTCGTTTTGTCCAACTTCTCCTGCAAGGACTGGCCAACATTTTTACACTTGGCTTTTCTAAGAATGCCTACTGGGGCTTCCCAGGTGGCGCTAGTGGTAAAGAACCTGCCCACTAGAGCATAAGACTTAAGAGATGCAGGTTAGATCCTTGGGTGGGGAAGATCTCCTGGAGAAGGAAATGACAACCCACTCCAGTATTCTTGCTTGGAAAATCCCATGAACAGAGGAACTTGGAGAGCTACAGTCCATAGGGTCACAAAGAGTTGGACATGACAGAAGTGACTTCACACGCATATGCAAGAATACCTACTAGTAATGATGCATCTAAGTACTCAGGCGGGGACAGTCACTCAGGACTTCAGCAACTGTCACTTTGTATTTCCATGCAGAGCTGCAGATGGACAGTCTTCCAGGGACCAAGCAGAAGACCTTACTGAGATTCATCAGAGCCCCCACCAGCTCCTCCTGACAAGGCAGAGTTAAGGGGTTCCTGGTCATTGAAACAGGACCTTTGCTGAGTAATTGTCTGACCATGCGGAAATAGATGCTGGTTGTGGACACACTGCACTTGTCAACATCCTGCATCTCCTCCACCTGGGTCCTGGTTCTCAGCCAAGCCCATGGTGTCCAGGGTGTGCATCACCTTAGATTTTTTTTAATCAATAAAAATTCTTTAAATATGATGACAAAAGAGATGAAGAAAATAGGCCAACCCAGGAACAGAAAGAAATGAGATATCCACAATATGCATGTCAAATGAAATAATCCTCAAGTCAAAAAGGCATTATTTGGGACAAAGTAACTTGTTACATAGTATTAAAAAGGAAATATATGTATATATCTATAACAGTCATGAATTGGAACACATCTAACAGATCTTCTAAATATATAAAGCAAAAAAAAGAAGAAAAAGCCAATACTGCATAGAGAATTTTAAAACTATTTTTTAAATTTAAAAAATTCTAAAACTATTCAATTAGTGGAGAATTTTAACACACCTCATTCAGAGAGCTATAGATTAAGAAGAGGAAAACTTAAGTGTATGGGAGAGTCAAACAACACAATTGACAAGCTTGAGCTAATGGATTATGTAGAACCAGACCCAACAGCTTGTGAATACATACTTTTCTCAAACACTGGAGACTGCTTACAAAAATTGACTACATACTTAATTATAAAAAATCTCTCTAGAGTATTTTTTAAAAGTCTCAGAAATGTCAAATAGGACTTTCCATGGTGGTCCAGTGGTTGAGAATCCGCCTGCCAGTGCAGGAGACAGGGGGTTTGATCCCTGGTCTAGGAAGATTCCACATGCTGCAGAGCAAATAAGTCCATGTGCCACAACTACTGAGCCCATATGCCAGAACTCCTGAAGCCTGAGCACCCTAGAGCCCATGTTTCACAACAAGATAAGCCACCGCAATAGAGGGTAGCCCCCATTCGCCACAACCAGAGAAAGACTGCAAGCAGCAAGGAAGACCCAGTGTAACCAAAAAAGAAATATAATAATTTAAAATGTCAAATAGTATCTCACTATGAGGCAAAAATTGATATAGCAATCATTACACTATCTTACATCATCTACCATTTGACTTATTTAGTGTTTGTTCACACATGCATGTGTATATACACCAAATGCACATATCTTTGGAGAACAGATGGAAAGCTTTCTAAAAAGAAAGGTTATTTTTTCCTGTTTGCTCGAGATAACTGTCTCGTATGATTCACCATCCATGTGTTGCTATTTTCATTGTGTTTTTCAGCTGTTCATCAGAAGGGTGGTGTTGGAAACATTTGTTCTACATATCTATGAATGAAATTTGTGAGCTCTCAGTTTGACCTCAACCGAAAGTTTTGGTAGCAGGATGAAATGGAGGATAGAAGACAAAAATTAGAGTTCTTAAAAATATTTTTTCTTTCTTGTCAACATATTTAAACAGCCTCATTAGCTTTGTAGTCTAAGAAGAAAATAGCTGGAAAAGAGAAACTGATTTCTTTATTAAATACTCTCTTGATATTAGAACTGTTAACTTGATGGCCTAAGAGAACCTGTATTGGCAGAATGATGGCAAACAAAATAATGAATTGAATCTGACCTCTTTCTTTATCATAGGATGAGTTGCTGTATTGATATGGTAGGAAGACGCTTCTGCTCCTTTTTACATCAAACTCAGAACAAAATTCTACAGTTCTGAAGCCTATAATTACTGCTTTGCATGTATGACAAGTTTAAAAATTAGGACTATGTTTTTAAAAAAGTTTCAGATGTTACAATTTTCAAACAATATTCTAATGGTACGTGATGGGGGCTTGGGAGGAAAGACCTCGTCTATGTGACAGGAAGCTAAAGACATTCTCTAGATCTGTCCCATAACTATAGAAACTTCGGGGGCCCTAACACAATTTTAGAATGTCAATGCAAAGCTTGTTGTGGTATTGTATAATAGTATTGTACTATTGTACCACTTGTTGTGGTATTGTGTAACAGTATCAATTGATACACAATGTTGAGACTTGTAAACCTATTATATTGAGCTGAGTTGAGACCATAAAAAGAATGCAAACCTGTAATTGTACACAAAATACACATAAAGACATGAGGCAGATTGAGTGATGCTCATTAACTTCTCCAAGACCACCTAGTTGGTGAATGACATCTCAGCATTTGATTCTAGGTGCCCCTTCTTCCAAGGCTTATATTCTTCCTACTTCACGATTTTGCTATATGCTCTACAAGCTGTATATTCTGAGGTAGGAATTTAACTCACTTGATACATTTTGTATCAGTACCAGAATCCTTATTTACCTTGCAAAAGAAAACCAATATGGGCCAATATGATTGTATCATTTAAATCTCAGAAGCAGTTCCACTCTCCCACATTTGGAAATATGTGCGAACAATTTAATCAAATTTCAGGTAGCAAACCAAACTTAATTGAACATAAACTAACCTTACTTTTTAGTTTGCAGCAATTGAGCTCTCTAACTTCATTTACTCACTTATTTCTTCCCTTTTTAACAAGCACTTATTAGATGTCCATTGTGTGCCCAGCATCACATTCTATGTTAGAGAAGATAGAAGTTACATCTTCAACCGTCTTTTCTTGTGGAAATGCTTATAGTTCAGCTGGAGAAAAGCAATATACAAGTAAACACTCAAAACAACTGTAGACTGGTTCTACAATCATATATAGACAAATGAAACTGTGTGTTGTGTGTGTGGACTTCAGAATTCAAAGAAAGGGCAATGTTGCTATAAAATGGTATTGAGGAGGTAAGGCTTAACTGGTAAGTAGAATCACTAAGACTTGATGAAGAGTATGATTTAATTCAGCTTGGAGGGCAGCTTGAGTTTAGAAAATAGGAGAAACCAAAGTCAGAGTGTGGACCCGAGCCCTCTCTGACCTCCCAAACTAATACAGCTTTCCTTCTTTTGGTCCCTGATTGAGCAACAGACTGATTCCAAATTGGGAAAGGAGTACATCAAGGCTGTATATTGTCATCCTGCTTATTTAACTTACATACAGAATAAATCATGCGAAATGGTGGGCTGGATGAAGCACAAGCTGGAATCGAGATTGCCAGGAGAAATATCAATAACCTCAGATATGCAGAAGCCACCACCCTTATGGCAGAAAGCAAAGAACTAAAGAGCCTCTTGATGAAAGTGAAAGAAGAGAGTGAAACAGTTGGCTTAAAGCTCAACATTCAGAAAACTTAGATCCGGTCCCATCACTTCATGGCAAATAGATGGGGAAACAATGGAAACAGTGAGAGACTTTATTTTGGGGGGCTCCAAAATCACTGCAGATGGTGACTGTAGCCATGAAATTAAAAGACGCTTGCTCCTTGGAAGAAAAGCTATGACCAACCTAGACAGCATATTAAAAGGCAGAGACATTACTTTACCAACAAAGGTCCATCTAGTCAAAGCTATGGTTTTTCCAGCAGTCACGTGTGGATGTGAGAGCTGGACTACAAAGAAAGTTGAGTGCCAAAGAATTGATGCTTTTGAACTGTGGTATTGGAGAAGATTCTTGAAAGTCCCTTGAACTGCAAGAAGATCCAACCAGTCCATCCCAAAGGAAATCAGCCCTGAATATTCATTGGAAGGACTGATGCTGAAGCTGAAACTCGAATATTTTGGCCACCTGATGTGAAGAACCAACTCATTGGAAAAGACCCTGATGCTGGGAAAGATTGAAGGTGGGAGGAGAAGGGGACAACAGAGGATGACATGGTTGGATGGCATCACTGATGTGATGGACATGACTTTGAGTAGGCTCCGAGAGTTGGTAATGGACAGGGAAGCCTGGCATGCTGCAGTTCCTGGGGTCGCAAAGAGTCGGACATGACTGAGTGACTGAACTGAACTAAGCATCCATCACATTTTCTGAGCACTTACCAGACTACCTGCCTGGTTTCTAATAAGCAGAGGCTCTGTCTTCTTTTTTTTTTTTTTTTCTTTCAAAAAATAAATATTTATAAACTTAGGGTGGAAGATTCAAAGAATCAGAGTCTCTTTCCCACCAAAAGCACAAATATCCCATGAGTCAAACCAAGGTAAGTCCATCAACCCATAAATGAAACGCCACCCTCAGGAGCTCTGCCTTGAGGGGCAGGGGAGCTGATCTCTGGCTCCGGGCCCTAG